>NC_143582.1:110148347-110469483 GCF_048544385.1 Mastigoproctus giganteus | reverse complement strand
CCAAACAAGAGAATTGTTTCATACTTTAAAATAATATGTCAAGACACACTGTTTCAATGGTAGAGCATGTTTTAAAAGAGAAATATCAAGGTGCAAGATAGCAGTTATTTCACTTTCACAGTTAGACTACACTTGAAAAAATTGATGTACAACTTCTAATCCTTGATGAGCATCTTTCACTGAAACTTCTTTTTCAACCACAGTAGGTTCTTCATCTTCATCACTGCGAATTTCAGATGATTCCATTACATCTACAATGAATTCGTCTTCATTCATGCATATTGACAAATGCAAAGTACTGCATATGGATAGAAAAAAACGTAGAAAAATGTTACCCTAGACAAACACAGAAAATGAAAAAAACCTGGGAATAATTGTGCAGTCAGATATGAAGTTTCCTGAGCAGTACAGATAGGCTGCCAAAGCAGGTCATGAGGTATTGTCAATGATATACAGGAATTTTGCTAGTAGGGAAAAGGTGGTGATTATCCCTTTGCATAAGGCAATGGTCAGGCCACACCTTGAGTACTGCAAACAGGTCTGGAGGCCTCATTTTAGGAAGGATGTAGAGTTGCTTGAGCAAGTACAGAGAAGGCAACAAAATTGGTGAGAGGTATGAAGGGGTCCTCTTACTAAGAAAGGCTTAAGTTCTGCAAATTGCAGCATCTAGTGACTAGGCACCCATGAGGTGATCTGATTGAGGTGTATAATACCTCGTGTCTGTAGATTAACCATTCGTAACTTGCCGCCATTGTTATATGATACAACGTGTGCTAGCATAAGGTGTAACGGAAAACTAGATAGTGAGTATAGTAGTATCTATTAATCAGTAAAATTTATTAATCTTATTAAATGTCATTGTCAATCGAATTGTACTATTTTAACTAAATAAATAAAGTGACCTAGTTATTACAAACGTAACATCATAAATTAATACAAAAAAGTTGACAGGGGATAAGAAAGTCATATAATGTAACCTGAAGATTATATCCGATACGAAAATACATATATATAGTGTTATAACTGCATTGGGATATAGGTTTAGGGTTATATTTTGTATTGGAATTTTATTGAACTTGAATAGAAATCATGACTCAGACCAGAGCAGCAAAGCAAAAGGCTCAAACTAGTGGAAGTGCTGTGGCTCAGGGGAGAACTAGGGGGGGGGACGGTTATCCTCTGAATCACAGTCTGTTGAAATGCACTGCTTGTTTGATGTTTGTGGAGCAATCAGGAACGGGACATGATATTGCCAAGGGGAATGTTTTTGTGTGTGTGTGTGTGTGTGTGTGTGTGTGTGTGTGTGTGTGTGTGTGTGTGTGTGTGTGTGTGTGTGTGTGTGTGTGTGTGTGTGTGCGCGCGATGTAAGGAGTGCGAGGAAATCAGGCTCCAACTCGGCATTGTTATGGGCTTATATGAGAGCTTGAAGGACAGGGTAGATGCCCTTGAAGGATTTAAATTGAGCGGCCCATCAACCTCTCAGCTGCCCACATCAATGCCAGAGCTTGCACTTGAACATCATGCAACACAGCGGCAACCCCCAAGGCAGAATGCGCTCGTCCCAAAGGAACTAGTTGTTGTAGGTAACTCTACTGTCAGGGAAACGGGGAACATATTGTGCAAAAAGGATAGATGGAACAGGACCAGGGTATGTCTGCCAGGGGGCAAAGGTTGATGACATTGTAGGGCAGATATCATCCTTTAAGAGCACAAAGGGTGATATTGTTGTACACATTGGCACTAATCATATTAAGAGTAGGAGACCGGCAGAATTACTTAACAAGTACAAGACAATGCTGAGAAAAAGCCATGAGTTAGGGTTGAATTTGAAAGTGTCTGCAATTCTCCCCAGACATGATAGGAGGGAGTATATGATGAGAGCCTTGTCGATCAATTTGGCCCTGGAGAGATTGTGCAAGGCTCAAGGGGTAGAATTTTTCTCAGCCTCGTCTGTGCTTGTTAACATGAGAGACTGCTTCTGCAGAATAGAAAGGGTGCAAGAATATCTGCTGATGCTATCAAGGCAGAGTTAGGTGGGTCAGAAAACTGCTAGCTTGGGTGGATAAAAAAAAAAGAAGTAAAGTGCAGCCATTATCAACCCACTGCAGGATGGAAGCCTCCTCAACAATTCATGCTGAGGGAAATGGACCATAATCTGCCACACTGGTCCAGTGCGGATTGGCAGATCGACCATATTCAGCAGTCAGGGACTTGAACCCCGGTCTACTCAAAGAGCGTGTGCTACTGCACTTCCGCTCCTGACCACTCGGCTACGGAGGCTACAGGGACTAATAAATTAACAGTAGCCACTGGCAGAGGTAAAAGTGATTCTTGCACTACTTCTATTGAAATGCAATTGAGCAGCAGCCTGGAAAGGAAGGCAATGAGAATTTCCAGGACTGCTGGGAGTCATAGTGGAACAAGTAAATACATGGGCTGTGTTAGGGTAACTAAGAGTAGAAACAGGTGCACGTATACTTGCATGTACACCAATGCTAGGAGTATAGTTAATATATTCGATGAGCTTAAAGTGCTAGTCAAGACATCAAAGGCAGATATTGTAGTTTTAAATGTTTTCCACCAACCTTATGTAGAAATAAAACACAACGAAAACGAAAACTGGAATCTTGATAACTATGTATTTATAATAAATTATATTTGCCTGTATTTACAATAAATTATATTTAACTTTACAACTGAAATATATAAAATATACATTAAAATATACTGGGTTAAGAACAATAAAACCATAAAATACAATAAAATATACTAAATTAAAAGCGATAAAACCATAAAAGCGATAAAAGGCAGATATTGTTGGGATATCAGAGACATGGTGTCACACAGATATAAGCAGTGCTGAACTGGAATTTGGGGAGAACAATGTGTACAGAAAGTATAGACAGGAGAGGAAGGGAGGAGGAGTTATGCTGTTAGTTAAGAAATACATAAAATCTAAGGAAGTACATCCAATTGATGTTGGTGGACAATGCAATGTTGAGTCTGTTTGGTATGATATAAGCACTGGAAAAGGAAAAATGAGAGTATGTGTGTGTTATAGGCCTAATGAATCTGATGAGCAATTGTGCAGAGAAATAGAATGGGCCAGTAAATTAGAGTGTCTTATAATGGGGGATTTTAATTTCCCAGAGATTGACTGGAATTTGTGGGAAGGGTAACCAGATTAGTGAAGGGAACAAAAGGGTGCACTTACCTATAAAGGCTTCAGCTCTGCAAATTGCAGTGTCTTAAGAACAGGCAACTGAGGAAAATCTGATTGAGGCATTTAAAGCCTTGAATGATTTGTGTAAGCTGAATTTTAATGATATTAATGATTTGACAGGAGGGGCAGAAATGAAAGTTGAGGAAGGATGGTTACAGGATAGATATGAGGACGTTTTTCTTCATTCAGCAGGTGGGTGTTTATTGGAACAGGCTTCCACCTGTTGTTCTGGAAGTGAATGGGTTGAATGAATTCAAGAGAGAACTAGAAAAATTCTTGGATGGTACTGAGGGGTGAACTGTTTTTTTTTTTTTTTTTGGATGATGCTATATAAGCTTCAGTACTGATAAAGGCATCAAATTCAGACATTGTAGGAATAGCAGAAATATGGTGTCTGATGTCTGAGTGACAACAGGCATCAAACCTAAGTAATGCTGAATTTGAATATGGGGAGTACAATGTATATAGGAACAGACAGGACAGGAAAGGTGGAGGGGTTTGAGAAGTTCATAGTTAAGTTAAGAGAAGAATATTAAATAAACCATAAAAAGGGCACAAAAGGTGATATTGTTGGCATTAATGACATTAAGAGTAGGAGATCTGCAGATTTACTTGAAAAGTATAAGTTAGTGTTGAAAATATAGTCACAAGTTAGGGTTAAATTTGAAAGTGTCTCCAATTCTGCCCATACACAGAAGGATGAGAGCCTTGTTAATCAATTCAGCCCTGAAGAGAGAGAGAGAGAGAGAGAGTCTGCAAGGCTCATGGGGTAGAATATTTTTCAGCATGGTCTGTGCTTGTTAACAAGAGAGACTGCTTCTACAGGACTAGTATACATTTAAATAGAAAAGGTGCAAGAATATTTGCTGATGCTATCGAGGTACTGTTGTGGGGTGTCAGAAAACTGCCAGCTTCACCAACTCCACTTAATTCATTATTGTACTTTTAAGAAGTTCGACCTTGATGGGCCCCTCAATTTATTTCCTTCGAGGGCATCCACCCTGTCCTTCAAGCTCTCATAAAGGCCCATAACAACGCTGAGTTGTCGCCTGATTTCCTTGCACTCCTTACATCGTGCACACACAAAGACATCCCCCTTGGCAGTATCATGTCCCGTACCCGACTGCTCCGCAAACATCAAGCAAACAGTGCATTTTACAAGACTGTGATTCTGAGGGCAACTGCCCCCCTCAGTTCTCCCCTGAGCCACAGCACTCCCATTAGCTTGAGCCTTTTGCTTTGCTGCTCTGGTCTGAGTCATGATTCCGATTTAATTCAATAAAATTTCAATTTCAGAACAAAATTAAATCCTTAAGTTATATTCCAAAACAGTTATAATGCTATATTTATTTTTTCGGTATAGAGTGTTTTCTACGAGTTCCCTTTATACAACTTCCGTATCACGTGTACCACTTTAGTTATGTATTAATTATTTGTTATGGTTAAGTCGTTATATATATATATATATTTATATAGAGTTAAAAGTACAATTTAATTGACAATAAAGTTTATCAAGATTAATAAATTTACTGATTAATTGACAATATTATATTATGCGCTATACTACACTAAGCTTATGCTATCGTGTAAAAATGGCGGGAATTCACGAACGGTACTTCTACAGACTCGTAAGTATTGATTAGCTTCCAAATCTCGCTATCTCAATTTAGAATAAACTAAGGATGCTGACTAGGTGTATAATCTACTTATAGAAGATAATTTGATATAACAATTGGTTAATAAATCGACTAAATTTGGTTAAAAAAAAAAAAAAAAAAACCTCTCGTTCAATTTGTAACACGTGGATTTGATACCGTTACGATACTAAGTAATACCTACAAAATCTCTGTCTAAGTTAAACTTTAAACTAAGTATCGTAACTAGGAGTATAAAGCTACTCTAGAAAATAAGTTAATATGCCAATTTAAGCTAATAAATCAGAAAATAAATCAGGAAAAACTTCTCTGTTCCAAGAGTGTCAAAGAGCTTCGTCCGCACAGGCTACCCTCGTTCCCAGATTCCCAAATCCTCGTTCCCAGACTTGTTTGCAGTATTTGAGATGTGGCCTAACCTGAATGACTATAATGTCAGCAATGACAAGACTGCTCATTGCTGACAATACAGAGGGATTACCACCTCCTTATTCATGCTGGTAACATTCTTGTATATCATTGACAAAACTCCATGAGCTGTCCTGGAAGTCTGTCTGCACTGCTCAGAGAACTTCTATCAAATGACTGCACAGTTACTTCCAAATCGTTTTTCATTCTCCACTATTCAGAGTGTGGTACCACATAGTTGGGATGTTAATCTGGGATTACTGATACCCATGAGCATACCTTACATTTTTCAAGGTTGAACTTCGACTGTCACTTCTTGTCCCGAGGCGCCTCCGTAGCCAGGTGGGAAGGAGCAGCAGTGTGCAGCACATGCTTCTTGATTAGACCGGGGTTCGAGCTCATCGCCACCAAATACGGAGGATGCGGAAAGGTTAGGGAATGACCACCGCATATCCCGGAGCAATATGGCCTTAGTTGCTAATGCTCCTAAAAACCAAATAACAAACAACAAACTTCTTGTCCCATCAGCCTAATTTTTCTGTCATTTTTCTTGCAGTAGCATACCCTGATTAATGTCTTTAACTACCTTGCTAACCTTCATATCACCTGAAAACTTAGACAGTTAGCCTGATATGCCTTCATCGATATTGTTAATAAATATAGAAAATCACAACAACAATGGGCCCAGCACTGAATCCTGAAGGACATCCACTAATAACATTACTTCAAGAAGAGCAGTGCCCATTGATAACCACTCTCTGTCTTCTTCCACTCAACCATTCCTTTATCCAATAGCAGTAACTTGTTCTTAATGCTACACTGCTCCAGTTTGTATAGTAGTCTTTTATTAGCATTAGCATTAGCATTAGCATTAGTAGAGGCATTTGATCCAAGTAGAGGCATTTTATGTGGAACAGTATCAAAAGCTTTCCTGAAATCCAAGTAAATGATGTCAAAATTAATTTTTGCATCCATTTCCATGGTCACTGCATCATAGTAACCGCTCAGATTGGTCCAACAAGAGCACTCCTTGACAAATCCATGCTGTAATTGCATTCTTGTCTAGATGTTCCTTCATTACCTTTTTAACCAGTGACTCCCTTGTTTTCTCCTGGAATAGAAGTCAAGCTAAAAGGTATTGAATAATGATAAAAGGGAATAAAGATAAAAGGGCATTAAAAGTTCAATGAAGATGTTGCAATGAAATCTTCACTAAGCCATTTCTTTGATTGAAATTTTATCAAATGCCCAAGAAAGCCCTTCAGTTGTGAATGGACAAGTTTCATCAGAGGGTTTATATTCATGATTTAACATTCTGATGGATTGATTAAAGTGAATATCAGAGAAAGAATCATTGGTTGGTAAGTTGATCCAATATAGTGTTTATGGAATCAACAAAGTTTATCTTGTAGTTCCACACTATGTAACGGAATTAATATGTCTCTGTAAATTTTTTTCTGCTTACTTTATATATAATACCCCATGGATTATCATTTACAGAAGAAAGGACTAATGTGCACCATGATTTTAATTTGCTGCCTAAAATAAGAAAAGCACAAGAAATACAGAACTTTTAAAAGTTTTGTATATCTCATGCAATTTTCTGACTTCAGCAGAGGGGTCAACCACATCACTTACACTGTCTCTTCTTGCTTTATGAACAAGTATCTGGAGAATTGTTTCTTTGTGGTTCTGCCAGAAATGTATATTATGTGAAACTATAAAATCCGGGCCCACTTGATCTTTAACAATTACACCAAACAAGCTTTTGTTCCTTCCCCAATCCACTTCACATAATATACAATCAGTGATAAAACTACTGAATTACCTTGGTGGTTTGTTAGTTTCATCACTGAATGTGTATTATGTGAAGTAAAAAAACTAAAAAAAAAAGGTAAACTGCAGCCATTATCAACCCACTGCAGGATGGAAGCCTCCTCAACAATTCATGCTGAGGTAAATGGACCATAATCTGCCACGCTGGTCCGGTGCGGGTTGGCAGATCGACCATATTTAGCAATCAGGGGCTTGAACCCAGGTCTACTCAAAGAGCATGTGCTACTGCACTCCTGCTCATGACCACTCAGCTATGGAGGCTGTCGAGAGATTATGTGAAGTATGTTGCTTTATAAAGGATCACTGTCAAGCTTGAGGATGCCTCACTACCAGTAGTTGTCGCTTTACTTTTTTAGACACCCTTCATATTAAAATTTTTTAAATTAATATATTGTATTATAGTATATATTAGTAATAACAGTTTTATTTTTTCATGTGAAAATTTTTCTTAAATAATAATAATCCTGCAGATGGACGGGATCATACTCCATGTTGTTTGGAGCAAAACATTCCAGAGGTATGCCGATCTGTGTGTAGTGGTGATTATCAGTTATCCACAGTAATTCAGCATTACTCCTGTGCAAGCTTTACCATTCCCACTTTGGCTTGTATTGCAGAAGGAATAGGTAAGTGTAACAATGAAATATTAACATTTGAAACATACATAAGGTTTTAAAATTTTCATAAATATTTCATATACATAAATTATGCTTGCATTATATACTAAAATCATGTTGGATTAGCATCAGTACGAGAAAAGCAAGGAAGCAAAAAAAAATACCCACTTTATTAACCCATCCCTTATAGTAATTTGTCCAGTCCCATTTTTAAATTTGTACAAACTACTTATTTCCATAATGCCAGGTGGAAGTTTATTCCAGCAGTCAATTACAATCAGTTACACTTTGTCAGAAAACAAATTTATGCACATTTATCCTACAGCCATCCTTTTCCAATTTAAATTTATATTTGCCCTGTGCATGTGTGTTTGTCATCCAAGAAAAAGTAAGGATACCATTCAGTATTTATTTCACTCACTCCATTTAAAGCCTTAAATTTTTTAACTAGGCCTCTTTGCAGAGGCCTTAGTTCTAGATGCTTTATTTTACATAACTAAAGTCCATTCTTACAATACTAATTTTTTTGTATCACTGACTAATCTTGTTTGCTCTTTTCTGCAATTTTCCAGACAGATTTACATCTTTCCTAAAATGAGTTTTCCAAACACTTATGCAGTATTCAAGATGAGGCCTAATAGCAACACAGTGGGATAATCACCTCTCTCTCTCTCTCTCTCTCTCTCTCTCTCTCTCTCTCTCTCTCTCTCTCTCTCTCTCTCTCTCATCTTTGCATGATCAGCAAAGTTAGCCATTAAACTGGAAATGCAAACATCAATAATTAAATAAATATTAAAAATGGTAAAGGTCTAATACTGAACTCTGCATTACCCCACTCATAAGATTAGATCGTAAGTTGTTGCACATGATTTGTTGTACAACTTTGATCAATTTTATAAGAGAAGAACTAATTTATCAGTTCATGATTTTACAAAAAAATGTATTAAGTATCTAATGGCATTACAGTTTATATGTTTTTTAGCCATTAAGAAATTGATCATATATATATATACTGTATATGAATCCATCTCAGACATCATGTGCATTGTTTGATATTAAGATAAACAAAATTATTTCAATATATTTCTATATATTGTTATATAGAAATATATTGAAATAATATATTACATTGTGGAAATCACAATTCACCAGAGGAGCACACAACAGAAAGATAAGAAAGGATGTTACCTGACTATGCATTTTCTATCTGAAAAAGCAGATAGAGAAAGCATAATCAGGTTTTTTAATGGTAAAGTTCAGAAAGCTAATGTATATATGTCATTTTTGTGGTTTCAAGAGGAAGTTTAATCTGAAGTTTATTAGATAAACAAGTTAGAAATAAATTTCTTGCATAATTTTAAAAAAATGGTGGGCAAAGACAAATGAAAGGAAGAAAAAATGTTTAAATATAGCATTGCTTCAATGAGGTTAATGTTTCGTTTATTTAAAGTATTTAAGTTTTGAATAAAGCTAGTTTTTCTCTACATTACTAAAAGGATTGCCAATTTTTTCAAGTAAAATCAACACAGGACAAACTCATATGTATTTCTTCTCTCTTCTAATAAAGACTTTGCCATCTAGAGAGAGAGAGAGAGAGAGAGAGAGAGAGAGAGAGAGAGAGAGAGAGAGAGAGAGAGATTGTAAGTGAATAATTTTAAAGGTGGCAATCAATGTGCAGGTCATTGTTTTTTTACAGACTGTATACTACTCATTGTTGAAAAAATCTAATGTTATTAATAGTTATTGATATTTAAAGGTTTAAAAATGTACACAGTTACTGTTTAAGTCTTAGTATTAAAACAAGTGGCCACCATACATAGTTAAGCATTTAAAAGTGTTTCAAATTCAGATAACAATGTTCTTAAATACTTTATATGCCAGCTGCCTTTTTGAACTTCTTTCTTGCATTGTAAATGTGTACAAACTGTTTATTGAAAATATATTTTACTAGTTTTATTTTTTAAAAGGTCTCATTATTTACTTCAGAAAGTCATTAGAAAATTCAATCTCAAGTTTACTTTGGTAACTAAACTTGTAAGCATATTATTATTATTATTATTATTATTATTATTATTATTAGCTATATGGTGCAAGGAAGCCAAAGCTTTTGCTGCTCAAGCAAAAAAAAAAAATCCAATTTACCCAGAGAGAGAAGTAGAAGGGAATCACCAAGAAAGAGAAGAATGATGATATCCAGCTTAGGACCCTGGGTGTGCCAAGCCCATACTCACCAGATGTGAGCCCCTGGTGTTAAATTTGCAGAAGGAGGAAACCAGAGAGCAGCCAGTTTTGGACAAAGATAAATATAAATACTTTTTGTAAATTCTTTTTATAAGCTAAAAAGGGTGCAGTAAGGTTTTGTCTATACTGTCATTAAAGCTTTGGATAGACTGGAAAATAAATATCTGTGTGCTTTGTTCGAACAAAGGGGACTTCTTTTTTTTTTTTTTTTAAGGAAGACCATAATGTCAGCAATGACAAGACTGCTCATTCGTACAAAATCCAAATGTGTTTTACCAACTGTTCGTTGTGCAAATTTCTCTAACCTTTTTAACTAACATTTTATTTTAAAAAAAATTTGAAATGTTTTTGAAAAAACAGAGCAGCACACAAGACACTAGAGATATAAGTTCATGAAGAGCAGTGGTCATTAATAACTTTTCTGTTTTCTACCACTTACCCATCCCTTTATCCATAGCTGCAACTTTCCACTAATGTGACACTGTTTCAGTTTGCACAGCAGCAATCATTCATGTGCAGCAGTATCAAAAGCTGGCAAAGGTAAAGAAAGGAACTACAGAATCTATCAGAAACTTTCCCACAAAATGCTCAATGAGCAGAGAACGTGTATGCTCAGTCAGCAGTGTTCTGATATCTTTCAATGGCAAAATGCAAATGGACACTCAGTCAGCAGAATATCATCCTAAAAAAATCAATAAAGAAGAATTGATTACAAGCAGCCTCCCACTTGAGTATGAAGACCATATGTCAACAATGATAAGACTGCTCATTTGTACAAAATCCAAATGAATTTTACCAACTGTTCATTTTGCAAATTTCTCTAACCTTTCTCAACGTAACATTTTATTTTAAAAACATTTGAAATGTTATTTTTGAAATGTTTAAATTTACACATAAACATTTCAAAATTAAATTGGTTATAAAGAAACTTTTTCTTAAGTTTACACTTAGAAAAAGGTTGCTGGTGTCCAATATAACCAGCTGTTGAGTGTGAATGTTCATATGCCCATTTGATTATTTGCGCTAAAATGAAGAAAACCTGCAATAGCAAATAAAATAAAATGATTTATATCTGTTGCTATCAGACTTCAATTTCTCAGGAAATACATGGGAAGGAAAGTTCTTTGAGAAAAAAAAAGTTCAGAAGGGAGGAATAAAAAGAATAAAAGTTGGTTCTGTGAGTTGGAAATTGGACAGTAAATGGATGCTAACTATTTTCAGCATGTGTTTGGACTAGTTTGGCCAAGCAAATTGGACGTCAAATGATCCAGTGCAATTTGTATGGTGTTCTAGAAAAGTGATGAAAGTTCTTAGGTTTTTATATTGTTTTTCTCTTAAAGAGTCTTTCATTTAAGTAGTTTTATATTTGAAAAGTCAACAATTTAGAACACAGAAAATTTGGCTTCTTTTATTTTTATTTATATTACAAACCAATAATTCTTCCATCCGCCTAGTGGCACTACTCCTGCCTCCCTGTGGTGGGCTGGAAACCTGGAATTTAACCCACAGGCGTATGACAACTATGCTCCACTTGAGCAGCCTAGGCACTCATCATGCACCGCCAACAAAACTGACCATGACACATCAAAGTTAAAAAGGCTATGTACAGACACACAGCAGCAGGAATGCCCATCATTCTTTATCTTGCATTCACTATCAGACAGACCTAGAGTTCTCCTATCGTCATGTCTTATATGGAAATGCTTAGAAAATTAAGCTGGTTCATCTAAAATGGTGAGAATATTCAGATCTGGAGATCTACTGGTAGAAACTGCAAGTCATAAACATTCGGAGACTCTGCTCAAGTTATTAACCATTGGTGGTATATTATTATTATTTATTATTATTATTATTATTATTATTAGCCATATGATACAAGGAAGCCTGAGGCCTATGCTGCACCACCCAAAAAAAAAAAAAAAAAAATGATGATATCCAGCTCAGGACCCTGGGTTTGCCAAGCCCATACTCACCAGATGTGAGCCCCCGGGTGCAAGTGGATGAGCCGAGCATTCTTTATCTCCCTCATTCGTATTATTAAAGCAGTAACAATTATTACAGCTTTGTCGCAATCAGTCTTGAATCTGAACAACTAGAAAACATTTTAGTCATTGATGTGTTGAGGTACAACAAAAAAAAAACTGTTTTTTCCAACTGCAGCCGTTGTCTATGCTACAGAATGACAATACAAGGTGGCAAACAATCACCTCGACCCAAAAATTAACCAGACGTCAGGTAATCCTGTGTATGACAGCTTAAGGATTTGATTTTATCACCAAAACATGTTAGTTTTAGTGTTAAAAATGAATCAGGATAAACGAATCAATAAATCAGGAGTCAAACATACATTAGCAATATCACGGCACTGGTGCACTCGCACATACTGTAACAATGGCATCTGCTGTTCCGTCATATTTTCAAAGCACGAAAATGATAAATGCTGATTTCAAAACATAACCAAATTACGCAAAATAACACTGACTAGTATACCCCCACATGCAATGTTAAATAGCTCTAAAGGGGTAATTGTAGAGTGGGACCTAATGAATGTCACAGAAAATGAACTGATCTTGGAACTGCAAAACCAATAAATCATACAAGGCTACCAGGATAGCCTCATGGGATTTTTTTATTTTTTTTTTTATTTGAACCCCAAAAACGAGAGGTATTAGAACCTATAGTACTTAGTACCGTGCTTGGGTTGGAGGTTGAGAAGACGAAAGAAGATATTTGTTGACACTGGACTTGAACTTCTGTAGATTGTAATTTTCAGGAAATATGTATGAAGGAAGGTTGTTCCAGAAAACGGCAGTTGAATGAATAAATGAGGAAGTTGAAAAGTTTGTTCTGTGGGTTTGAAGTTGGACAGCAAATGGATGTTGGCTGGTGGCGGCACGTGTTCGGACTGTTTTGAAAGAGAGAGTGGGAATTATAGAAGCCAATTCAGAAGAACAGTGCCCATGGAAGTATCTGTAGAAGAGGCATGCAGCAGAAACAGTACGTCTATGAGAAAGCGAGTGGAGAGACTCTGTTAGAGATGAATCATTAATTAACCTAACTGCCCTCTTCTGAATGGAATCAAGAAGCCTGAGAGAGGTTTTGGGGGCACCACCCCAGATGTGGGAACAATATTCCATGGCAGGGCGGATTTGCGATTTATACAGAGTGAGCAGCTGTTTGGAAGGAAAGTAACATCAAAAGGGAAAACCAAGTTTTTTAGATGACAATACAAGGTGGCAAATGATAAGAGGAAGCAATATTTGTAATGTGCTTGTGCCAAGAGAGATTAGAAGTGAGGGTAATCCCTAAAAGAGATATATCATTTTGCCTAGAAATCGGAGTGTCACTAAACATAAGTATAGGAGCAGAAGAATCCTTTTTGTGAGATATAAGACAAGACTGAGTTTTAGAAGGGTTGAAATCAACTAAGTTGTCTTTGCCCCACTGGAGAATTACCTGAAGGTTGGCATTTAAGGAATTGGTAGCAGATTTTCGAGAAGTTGAAGCTGATTGAGCAGGACAAGGTTTCTCAAAATGGAAAGTTGAATGCAACGTGCCATCATCGGCAAAACTATGGATAGGATTTCCAGTCAGTGGAAGAAGGTCATTGATATACAAGAGGAAAAGAGTGGGGGAAAGAACTGAACCTTGGGGGACACCGGCATTAATGGAGAAGTTAGAAGACAGAGAGCCATCTACCATCACCCTCAGTGAGCGATCAGAGAGAAAACTGGATAACCAATTACAAAAAACAGTTGGCAAACCATAAGATGGAAGCTTGTTTAGAAGACCTTTATGCCAAACACCATCAAAAGCCTTTGAGATGTCAAGAGCAACTACTTGTGTTTCACCGAACCTTTCCATTGAATTAGTCCATAAATGGGTAACATAAGCCAGAATATCACCAGTGAATCGACACTAACGGAATCCATACTGGCGATCGTTGATCAGACGTAAGGTTTCTAGGTGGTTTAAGAGTTGGTGGTTAATTGATTTCTCCATTACTTTAGAAAGAGTAGAAGTAATTGCAATGGGGCGATAATTGGAGGAGGGATTTGTCACCCTTTTTAGGAACTGGCTGGATATGAGCAAATTTCCAAACAGAAGGAAAAACACCTTTGGAATAAGAAAGTGAAAAAAAGGCGGCAAAGAATAGGAGTAAGTTCAGGAGCACAGGTTTTGAGAACAAGTGGAGAAATACCATCGGGACCTGGAGCTTTCTTAGCATCAAGATTCATCAAAATCCTTCTAATATCCTTTTCACGAAAGACTGCAGGAGGATTGAATGGAGCGTGTTGGGAATGGTGGGAGGTGTTTTACCAAGATCATTAATACATGAGCTGGAAGAAAAATGGGATGCTAGCAGGTCAGCTTTATCCTTGGCTGAAGTGACAACAGAACCATCTGGTTTGGACAGAGGTGGGAGCAGAGATGGGCAAAAGTTGCTGCCAATAGCTTTGGCAAGAGACCAGAATGCTCGGCTACCATTAGGGCAAGAAGCAAGTTTTCTACTCTTAGCCTGTTCAAACTCTAGTTTGGACTGATTAATAACTGCTTTACAATTGTTGTGAGCTTTGGTGTAGGCAGAAAATGAAACTGAAGAATTAGAAACAAGCCAATTACGATATGCAACGTTCTTCTCTTGGACAGCCTTAGCACATTTATTGGAAAACCAAGGTTTAGATAAAGGACAAGATTTTAAAGTAGAGTGTGGGATAAAGGATTCCATTCCTTCAAGAATAATTTCACTGACACGATCAGAGCAAACGTTGACCTCAGAAGTTTTGAAACAGTAATCTGACCAAAGAAAAGAAGAAAAGAAGTCTTGCAGGTCATCCCATTTTGCATTCTTGTAATGCCAAACAACACGAGGTTGGGAATAGCCATGAGATAAAGGTTCCATTGGAGAAGAGACGATCACCAAGTTGTGATCTGAAGTGCCTAAAGGACCTCTCACTTCGACCGTGTACTTAGAGGGTTGTTTGTGAGAAAAAGATCAAGTGTATTGGCTGTATGATTAGGAATGTCCGGTATTCTTGTAGGTAAATGAACAATCTGTGCTAGGTCATTAGTAATTGCAAAAGCCTCAGCATCTCGACCTGCTGGGTCAGTGTGACTAGAAAACGGAAGCCAGCTGGAGTTGTGAACATTAAAATAACCAAGGAAAATTACCTCACTGTTAGGAAAGTTGGACTGGAGAAAGTCAAGTTGCAAAGAGAGGAAGTCAAAGAGCTCCAAGTGATTAGTGGAGTTGGGAGAATGGTAGAGACAACAGATGAATTTGACACAATGAGGTAGAGAGATTTTAAGCCAAAGAAGATCAAAGAGAGGAGATTCCAAATTGTCAAGTCTCTGACAGGGAATATCAGAACGGACATATGCACAAGTACCACCTTTGAGGTGAAAGGAATCATACAGCGAATAATTTGGGCATCTGAGATGAGCAGTAGTTGAACCAACCGATAACTGAGATTCTGTCAGAAAAAGTACATGGGGTTTGACAGACTGCAAGTGGAAATGGACATCGTTGAGATTAGAATTGAGACCACGTATATTTGTGAAATGAATTAGAAAGTGCTTGGGAGGTTTAGATCTTTTCGCAGATAAGCTTGCTCTATTAGTTTGACAATTCATTGTGTATTCAATAGTAAGAAAAAGTGGGTGGGACATGCTGTATGAAGTAATGAAATTTTTGGATATGGCGTACATGTGGTAAGAATATACCCAGATCCTTGACATAACGTGGCCTCGACAATGCTCCCCGCATACACACTACTCGGACTCCCTCCAGTCACTATCTGGCAGAGTAGAGGTAGCAAGATTATACCCTAGCTGATCCGGAAGCCTCCTAGAGAATTACCAATAGGTTCGGTCCGGTGTACTAACTAGCCGCCTGCGAACACCATTTTAGAGCTGTACCCTCGAAATGTAAGGAATATCGGATCATGCCACGACATTCATCATAACCTCAAAAATCATCAATCATACTGCATGATGGAAGAGATAGGGAAGGGTTGACCGGAAATTAGCTCTAGAGATTAAACATGGGTTGCACCACTTCAAGCCTCCAATAAGCAAAGTGGTGGTATTTCACCGGTTGATGAGAGTTATCTACCACCTAGTACTGCCTGGTAACATAGAGGGGCGGCGTTCCTCCATGTGGTGTGGGCGCCACACCTTGACCCCTGCTTACGTTGGTTGACACCTGGGTGGTCACCCACCATGTACTTGTGCATGGAGGTTATACCCAGGATTACTAACAGTCCCACCATCGTGAAGGTGCAAGCAGAGGATTTGGCTGTCACAGACCATCCGGACTTCGCCGAAATTGGGTCCACTTGACTTGAGTGTCACCTGAATATCAGTTCCATCAGTGTTTTAGACTCCCAGGTAGCAAGTACAGCTTGTCTGGCATATCTTAGAGAATGTCTGTGACAACCTCAAGGACCAACCCCAAGGATTACATCAACAATGTGCAGGAATTTTGCCAGCAGTGTCATATAGGTACCATTTTTGTTGCATAAAACAATGGTTCAGCTGTTAGTATTAGTATTAGTAATGGCCATATGATGCATGGAAGGCTAAGGTTTATGTTGTACCAGCCAAAAAAAAATAATAATAATAAAAATAAAATAAAATAAAATAAATAATAATAAGAGAAAAGGAAATAGACAACCTATGCATTTCCTTCCTCCCATAGGTAACTATCCAGCTGACCTTTGAATTTCCCAAACTGTCAGCCTCTACTACCTATGTAGGTAACTTATTCCAGTAATTTATAACTCGCTGGCTAAAATAAAACTTCTTGCAATTCTAGAATCATTTATAACCATGAAAATGTCATCCTCATTAATTTTACTATTGCCTCTCAGAGTCACCTCTAAGGTACCTAGTTTCCAAGCTGCGCAATCCACATATTCGAAGTGAAGGTTTTTTTTTTTTTTTTTTTGGCTGATGCTCTATAAGCTTGCTTTCTTGCATCATATGCCTCAACTAATGCTAATGCAAATGCTAAATGCTTTCCTCATAAGGACATCCTTTTGCCAATTTCACCAGGTGAGTTACCCATCTCTGGACCCTTTCAAGAAGCTCGGTGTCCTTTTTTAGGTACGGTCTTCACACTTGAACAAAGTATTCTATTGGTTTAACAATAGCCTTATGTAATGGGATTATGACATCCTTATCTCTACTAGCAAATGTTCGATAGATTATCGATAGGACACTATGAGCTTTCCTTGCAATCTGTCTATAATTCTTGGAGAATTTCATGTCTGACCGTATGGTAACTCCCAAGTCCCTTTCTTCCACTACTGACTTTAGTTCAACTCCACCAAGTGTATAAGTTATTTTGGGATTACTGTTCCCCAGGTGTAAGACCTTGCACTTTGTTGGATTAAAGCATAGCTGCCACTTTTCTGACCATCCCTGAAGTCTATCTTGGTCACTCTGAAGAAGCCCTGCTTGGCAGTGATCATTAACTACTCTACCAATCTTTACATCGTCTGCAAATTTAGACATCACACCATCTATCCTTTCATCAATGTCATTTAAGCAAATCAAAAACAACAGTGGTCCCAATACTGATCCTTGGGGACCCCCACTTCTTACATTAATCCAATCTGAGGAATAACCATTTATCTCAACCCTGTGCCTTCTACCCTGAAGCCATCCTGCTATCCATCTAAGGATTTTCTCTGTGATTCCAACCTGTTTCAGCTTATAAACAACCTGTTCCTCATGTTCAGCATACAGGTTTGAAGATTCGTTTTGGGAAAGGTGTAGGTCTGTTGAAATGGGTGCAGAGATGAGCAACAAGATTATCCAACAGCAAAAAAAGTATACTGTTACCAGTTCCAACTTGATTTCTGGAAATTAGACAGTTGTGAGGATTGAGGTGATGAAGGCTCTAAATAGGCTGGATAAATAAAATGCTGATAAGGACATAAATCTAAATTGAAAAAGGATTTTTGTAGAATAGATGTGAGAAAATTTGCTTTCAGCTACAGAGTGATTGATTGTTGGAGTGAATTGTACCTGGTATTGTAGTAGTGAGGAATTTTAATCTGTTGAGTAATTTAAAGAATGATTGAACAAATTGGAAGGGATAAGAAAAATACCTGGTAGCAGTTTTTGTTTTATATTTTGACTGATGTTGTATATAGTAATAGTAATAGGGGCATGTGATGCAAGAAAGCAAGCGTATGAGCTTATGTAGCATCAGCCAAAAAAAAAAAAAAATTCACACAACCATTCCCTCTAAAAGTTTGTCCAGTTCCTCCTTGAATTTATTTAAGCTATCAACTTCCACAACGACAGATGGAAGTTTGTTCCAGCAATTAACCACCCGCTGGCTAAAGGCAAATCTCCACACATTTATTCTACAGCTGTCTTTCCTCAATTTGAATTTATGCCCCCTTAGGTTCATAATCTGAGCAAGTGGAAGAATCCCATCAGAATTCAGCATGCTCAATTGAAAAAGGTTTCAAGGTTTGCTTGCTTTCCTATGCTTGCTTTCATATGCTTGCTTTCCTACATTGTTTTGCTAATACTAATACTTATGCCACATTGCTCCAATATATAATAAAATTGTTCATATAGGTCATTATCAGTCTTTACTGAATTGTAATTTTATTGTAATTTTCAAAAATAAACCCGATGCAAAATCATTTTTTGCATCAGGTTTATTTCTGTTAACCTCATAGTGGCTAATCAGACTGGCCATACATGCTCTCCCTTAAAGAAAAAATCCATGGCATGCTATCAAGATGACCTTGCATTAATCTTCTTTAACTATTGACTCTGTTATTTACCCTTGTGCAGAGGAAAAATTTACAGTTCTGTAATTATCTGCTTTGCCCTTTGAATCATCCTTGTTAATAGAAGAGACATTTACATGTCATCAGTCTGGAGGGGCAACCCCCTGAATCTGTAGCCTCTCATTATAGCTAAAGGTTATGTCCTCTTTTGCTGCTTCTTTTAAAACAATTGGATAGATTTCATTGGCTTTGATAATGAGTTTTGGTATTAATGGTTTTGTCCTGCATCTTAATTCTTGTGATTATATTTTTATAGAGACTGTTGTTTTCTGAAATAACCTGTGTTGGCTCAAGTATTCAGAGCAGAAATTCATGCTGTTATGCATAATATTGAAAAACAGAAATGGGCAAACTTTCCAGATAATCTGAGGAGGAGTGGATATTGCATGTGCCCACATGAAAATGTTTTCCTATTAATAAAAACTTCTCAGTTTTTGTTTTTAGGAATCATGCATATGATACTACTTATTACATTTGTAAATAGATGGCAGGGCTGTAGTGGAGGGTATGTGCCATATACTCTCTGGACTTTTTTAGGTGAAATAGCATATACCTTCTGGTTTTTGAAAGACTTGATAAAAAAAAAACAGCTATTATTAAAATATTTACTGAAAATTAAAAAATAATTTGATTCTTAGGCAATAATTATAGTTTTATGATTTTTAAAATATGTGCCATATATATAAGTGAGTAAATATGCCATGTGTGTGTGTATATATATATATAGATGAAATCAGAATAAAATAATAGAAAAATACATAAAGATGGAGAAGTATAAAACACAAGGTGCCAAGGCTAATAGAAGAAGAAAAGTAAGAAAAAGAAAAGAATGAGAAATAAAAAGAGAAAGAATTTTAAGAACCTAAAAAAAAAAAAAAAAAAAAATTATAAAATTATCTGAAATTAAAGGCTGAATCAGTGAGCCAATTAAACGTAGAGAAGCTGAAAGGAGTGCAAAAATACCCTGTGATTAATAAGTGAAGAAAAATAGTGAGCATCAAACTGAGAGTGGGAAAATAATAAATAATTAAGGGAAAGATAAATTTTGGTGCAAACTAAAGAAAGTTCGTACATAGATCAGATATTTTATCAGGGGACTACACCTGATCATGTACCAAACCACTACATTTCTATACAAACTTATGGTAATGGAGGAAAGATTAAAAACAATAGAAAAAATAATAAAAAAATAAATAAATAAAAAATTAATATAATAAAAAGGGAGGGAGAAAAAGATAGATCCTCAAAAAAAAAAATAAGTAAGGTAGCCGCAATGCTGTGTATATAATTAATTTAAGGAAATTAAATTAAAGTATAAATGAATTAAAAAATTGATAATGAATACCTTGAATTTGTGTATATACCAGGTGTTATAAAATAAGTTTCCCTATTCAGAAGACCCTAGTGTCAAAATGGTTACCATTTTAACCTCCATTCGCCAAATCCGCTCCCTGGGCCGTGGCCTATCCGCGGTAAAATCAGAGAATGGGATTTTTCCTAACTTTTAGAATTCAATTTTGTTAGTATAAATAAATAAATAATAATAACCAAACAAATAATTCCTATCTGGCCACTTAGCCTCATGCAAGGAGAATCAACTTTGATTTTCTATCATTGATCCTAATTGGATGAGTTGACATCCCTGCCACTTGGAGGCGTGCCTCTACTACCCAGCAATCTAAATCTCCTTTTAAATACTTCCGAAACGTACTTATTAAAATAAGTAAATAGTCTTTTATCAGTGAACATGACATGGAGTCTCTCCTTCTCCAGATAGCCAATTGATAGTTCCAATTCCGTTCTGAAGTCAACATAATAATTGCAGTCAAGCATAACATGCTCAGATGTCTCAAGCTCTCCACATTTACATAACCCATTTTCTTTAAGTCCAAGCTGAAAGAGTCTCAATGCCAATCCATGTCCAGTTAACAGAAACATAGAACAAAGACCAAACTGTTGCCAAGTCTTTCTTTTAGTATCAATTATATTTATTTTCGGCAAAAACATAAAGGTCTGTCGTCCTTTTTCAGATGTTTCCCATTCTATTTGCCATCTTATTTTAACTTCTTCTAAAACTCTATTCTTTTCACTTTTAACATCTGCTCTTGTATAAATTTTATCTGGTTCTGGACAAGTTCTTATTCTTACTATCGTCTTCCTAATATTCCGTTTAGTAAGATATCCTACTCCAGCTATTAACACTACATACTGGACTGGCAACCTACCTGATATTACCTGCAAGGCTTCTGTGGACACCGTCCGACATGCCCGAGTAATCCCTAGTAATGCAAATCTTTGTGCTTGTACTAGGTGTTTTTGAATAATCTTATTCCCAATCCTATGAACCCAAGCGCCGGCAGCATAACACATTATAGGTGAAAACAAACAATCGTATAACAGATTGAGGCCTCTACCTTTTATGCCCCAATCTCTTCTAATCACCCTCCGGAGCTTGGCATATAAGGTTTTAATTTTGACTTTTAAATACTTAACGTGTTCTGTAAAGAACAAACGTTCTTCAATCATTAAACCAAGATATTTCGTTACTCGTGCATATCGAACGGCACTCCCCATCAGCCGTACAGTAGGAGCTCTATTCATGCTTAGTCTTCCCTTAAGCAACATCTGAACCGTCTTTTCCTTTGAAACCTGCAATTTATGTTTCTTTGTCCATATTTCCAATGTAGTCAAAGCTTCTTCTGCTTTACTTTCTATGGAAGATCTGGAATTTCCTTGAACCATCATTACCAAGTCGTCAGCATAAGCTATTTTTGTGACTCCAGCCATTTCTTCATTTAAATATTCATCAAAGACCATGTTCCACGCAAAGGGGCCTATCACCGAGCCTTGTGGACATCCTTTAACAACTTTCCTAATTATCTCTGTATATCTAGTTTTAACTACTACAACCCTATTGGAAAAGTGGTTTCTAAACACTTTATATAATTTTGTCTTACATACTTCTTTAATTCTAGACATGATGCCATCCCAGCATAAGTGGTCGAAAGCACCTTTAAAATCAATAAATATACCTAAACAATACCGTTCCTCACTGTCCTCCACCGCTTGAAGCAATCTATATACCGCATCTTCAGTTGATGAGTCTTTCTTAAAACCATATTGGTTTTGTGATAACATATTTCTTGTTTCATATCTCATCATAAGACGGTTCATACATAATCTTTCATATATCTTACCCAAAACGGAGAGGAGAGCGATTGGACGATATGTACCAGTTTCGTTAAGCATACGATCTGTCCCTTTTATAAGTAATTTTATCTGTGCTCTCTTCCACTCATCCGGAAAGGCACCCTCTTCTAAACATCGATTATACAGATTTAAGTATAACTCTGGAGCCATTTGAAAAGATCTTTTCATCACCAATACTTCTATTTTGTCTAGGCCCGGCGATCTACCATCCTTCGCCTGGCCCATGGCCGTTGTCAGTTCTTCTAATGTAAACTGTTCTTCTGGTGTCACGATAAAATTCTGACCATCTATTTCTAAATCATTGACTTCTTCATTTTCATCTGGAAAGAGATCGTCCAATATCCTGTTCACTGATTCTTCCCAAGTTAATGTTTGACTATTTTCATTGCCGATAGTACTCATTATTTCCGATAGGCTTCTTTTATTAGTTAATAATTTAAAAATGGAATTCCATGGATCCCTAGATCCTTGTTTGCTCACATATTCCCTCCACTTATTCTGTTTAGCTTTACAGATAGCTGTAACATATTCTTTACGACAAGCTTTATACATATTTTTATACATCTCACACAAATCTAAATCTCCGTTTCTTCTTACAGCCTGGAACTTTCTTCTTAAACAAAATGTTTCTCTCCTTTTTTCAGATAATTCAGTACTCCACCAGAATACTGGCCTATTAACCTTATACCTTTTCTTCATACTACAAGAACATGCATCTATTAAAATAACAGTTAATTGTTTAACATAATCATTTGATGTCAGGCCTACCCAATTTATTTCATTGATACTACTCAAAAATACCTGCGCAAACTTTGGCCACTTTGCAGTTTTATCCATAAATCTATCAATATCATTCAGTATTCTTACTGAATCTTTTATAACACAGGAAAAAGAGATGCTATTATGATCACTAGTGGTATGATGTTCTATCACTTTCCAATTTCTAATACTATCCACAATAGAGGTAGTTGCCAAAGTTAAATCAATACATGACTGACCATGTACCGTGGAATAAGTAGGAGCATGTCCTGTCACATTTAACACCTCTACACCTGAGGCAGCAATGAATTCCTCCAGCATCACTCCTCTTTCATCGGATACATCACTACCCCACAATGGAGAACAAGCATTAGAGTCCAAGGCAACCACCACATTACAAGAGCCAACTAATTCATATAATTTATCTAAATACTTTATATGTTGTTCCATTCCCTCTGATGGCTGACAATATATTGTAACAACATACAACTTACCACATTTCCCTATAATTTCACAACAAACATGTTTTTCATCACACAAGGATAACACTTGTGTTACAACCACTTCAGGATCTCTAATTATTATAGCTGTCTTTGGATTATCACCTTTAGAAACAACTCTATATCTAATAGGATAACCTGCTACTTTACCTTTAATTACATATGGCTCCTGCAAGAGGGCTACCGAGAAATCTTCACATTCCATTATATGATTTATTTGCAATGCAACTGCCTTAGCCCTTTGTGCATTTAATTGCAAAATTTTAATATATTTATCCATAATTAATTTTTCTTTTATGAATATCTAAGGCCCTTTGATACTCAATACACTTTTTATCCACGGCAGCATGAGCAGTATCTTCATTCTTCCCTTTACAATTACAACACTCTGGCTGTTTCCCTCTATTTGGACAATCTTTAAACAAATGTTCTTTAGAACAGTGACCACACCGCATCTCTCTCCGACAATACTTTGCAACATGGCCAAAAGCAAGACATTTATAACATTGAGTAATTGAGTATATCTCCTTAAATTTGTAAGCCATCCATCTCACAAATAATCTTACTCTATCCTTAACACTATTCCATAATATAGGAGATAACTGTAAAATCCAATTATTCAACTGCGTATTCTTATTCCTATTAACAGTTAAAATCTCAATATTTTCATTAAACATCTTTTCACTTATATCACAATCTTTGAAATTTTTCACCCACAGTTGCTGCAACAATTCTTCTTTTTCTACATCCTTTTCCACATCAAATAATACAATCCTTGGATACACAGGTTTAGGCACAATATACTTTAATCCCAAATCCTGAATTTTGGAACACGATTTTAATTTTATCAAATCATCATTTGTCTCAGCTTCTACCAGTACTCCCCTATCTCTTATTGGTTTTAAATTCCGAACTTTAAGATTTGATAACATCGGCCTTATTTCTTTTAAAATATCCACTTTAACATCTTCACTCGTTTTATGTTTATCTGTTATTGCTTTTATGATCATAACCTTTGACACCGTATCTTCAAGTTTATTTTTCACAATAGTAGAATAACTTTGTTTTTCCTGCTTTCTTTTTACTTTCTCCTTCAGTAGAACATTTTCAAGATACACTTCTTGCGCCTTTTGTTCCAGCTTATCCCATTTTTCCAGTATAATTCTTATCACTGCAATAGGAACTTTACTTTGCTCATTCCATAAAAACGAGCTTAATTCACTCCTTATTTCTCTAACGTAATCAAAACCTTCCATACTCGGCCGTTCACTTACACTGTTCTTTCGTTTTCTCTTCTTATGTTTTTCACCATCACTTAATTCTTGTTTATCTTCCACTTTTTTAGACTTTTTACTTTTACTTCCTTTTTGCAAAGATTGGGAAGTACCTGGTAATGATGTTGATCTTGTCTTTACTGGTGTTCTCTGTAAAGTTTTTCCAATGAAAATATCCTGTTCCACTAGTTCCTGGGCTGAAGAAAAAGTTTCCTTTGTCAAGTCTTGTCGTTCACTTTCAGTAATAACTTTCACAACTGGTTGCACTTCTTGATCATCCATCCTTATCAAATCCTCCTCACTTGAAGATGAGGAAGACATAGTGTATAATATAAAACTCCTTATTTACAATTAAAAACTGAAATCTAACAACAGAGTCAGTAACTATTTACAAATATACAATCAATGTAAGCAAACAAGGAACCACAATCCAATTGTCAAAATGGAATATTAAAATTGCACTTAGAAAATCTATTCAATAAATGCGTCTAAAACACTTTGCCCAAGTTTAACGGACAAAGGTCCCAGAGGATCGACTCACAAATTTGTACCAAAAAAGGCAAACTGTGCCAAAGGGCACGGAAATGCTCTAACACACCTCAAGAGGAAGAAAATTTAAACACCCCCCTCTTGAGAAAATTAACGTGACCTACGCCCCCTTTGATCTGTCTGGCTCAACTTCGCCAGGTAGGGGTATCACCCCTACCTGCCCGCCCCGGACCACGAGGAGGTGTGAGCCTTAGACGCTTAGTTTTATTTGCCTAGAATGCAATCAATAACTTATGTCTCGCACAAGCTAAATGGCACAGTATCAGCAAAAATAAAACATTGCCCAGCGTCGCCTCCGGGTCAAAATGGTTAGTAGAGTGTAGAGTGTAGAGTGTGTTTAGTGTCAAACGGCACCAGGGGTTTCCCCCATCTCCGCGTGCTATACATTGTGGGTGTGAAACAGAACACTGTCAATGCCAGAGGTTTAAAAGTGTATGGATTTTGTACATGTGTAGTGTCGTGTACCGTTGTTCCTCTGGTCATTTAGCCGCTGGGCCCCTAATGGGACCCAACGTTGCCCCACTCCGCCCCGTGGAGGCAGACCAGGTACACTACTTAGTTATTTACTCTGGCAGGTCCTGCCACCTAATTTCCTGAGATTTCAGTGGCAAGGACCTAAAAAAAAAAAAAAAAAAAAAAAAAAACACGCTATAGATAGGGGTCAGCCAAAAAACAAAGGGAGTACTAGTCGGGCGATTTGATGTTGTTAAGTTTTTGGATGTAGGGCTCAAACAATTTGGAGTTGATTCAAACACTAGTTGAAAGTTAGAGAAGGGGAGGGAGACTGAAGACTGGGGGGAAAAGACAGAGTTACGGGGTCCATAGGGAAGATGACCCCAAGTCAGTGGAGCAGGCCCATGCCCCACCAGAGTGAAAAAGAGGGGTGGCGAGGGGGAAGGACACCAGGGATGAACTCCCCCTCCCGCCAGGGAGTGGAAGCAAAGGACCACGCAAGGGAGCGTGGCTAGGGAGGCCTAAAGGCAGCAGCTGAGCTGTGCTGGTGTAGGTTCTGTCACTCCTGGGACGAAGGAAGGAAGGAGTTTTTTTTTTTTTTTTTTTTTTTTCCCTTCTCCTGAGAGGACTGTCATATCCAGGAAGTTTCTTACTTTGATCTTCAATGGGTGCTGTTTGGGTGCCTAACCCGTCTAGCAGTGAAGACAGACTGCGCAAACTCTGTAAAGGCGGCGTAGCGCTGCTCGTCCATCATAATCAGGTGTTCACAATTCCGGGGATTTTCTTGCATTTTAGTGGCAAACCTTAGCCGGAACTCGTCATATACATGGCAATCATACATCACGTGATCCCACGTTTCTTCAGCCCCGCAGTGACACAGTGGATCTTCTTCTATGCCTAGGGATGTTAGCTTCGCTTTAAAGGGTCCGTGGCCTGTAAATAGAAATGTAGTATGGAGGCCTGGTGAGTACCAGGGAGGAGGCTTTGGACTGATGAGGTTCACAGAGGGGATGAACTTTTTGGTTATCAATCCTTTGTTGGTGGTGTCCCATGTCTCTTGCCAGGTCCTGTACATAATTTCAGAGATTCTCTTCCTTTCCTGTTTGGGGTTGTTATCAAGGTTAAGAGTGATGCCTGCTGTTTCGGTGGGAATACTCTTCTTCAATCGTTGATATAATCCTCTTCTTATTACCTCTAGGTGTAGGGGTATACATCCAGCTAGCACCTGCAGAGCTGGGGTGCTTACTGTACGGCACGCCCTTGTTACGGCAAGGAGCATAGAACGCTGTATGGAGTCTAGTTTACGGCGATTTCGGTCAAGGGAGGCCCTAGTACACCATACTGAGGCTCCATAGCAAGCTATTGGCACAAATATGGCATTATAGATGAGGGCCAGAGCCCGGCGCTTTAGGCCCCAGTCTGCACGGCTTATACGGATGATCATGGCCGAGTATTTTTTTATTTTCTGTGACATATATTTCAAATGAGGATGGAAATTTAGCTTCATATCTAAGACGATTCCTAAATACTTGATTTCAGGGTATAATTTTATGGAGGTGTTGTCAATTTTGATAACCGGTGGTCTTCGTAGTTGGAGCGTTCCCTTGAGCAATATAGATTTGGTTTTCTCTCCCGAGATCTTTAGTCGGTGAATGGCTGTCCAATCCTGGAGCTTAGTTAGTGCACAATTTGCTCTCTCCTCTAAATCAGCTCTTGTGTCACCATGCACCACCAAAACCAAATCGTCAGCAAACGCAAGGGGTTGAGTCATCCCAAGTCCATCCCAAGGAACTCGTCCAGGACGATGGACCAAAAGAAAGGCCCCAGGACCGAGCCCTGGGGACAGCCTCGGGAGACCTGGCTAGTGACAGACTTGTACCTGGTACTAACATGGACAGTGCGGTGTCTCAGGTACTCCTTGACACAGCTATAAAGGTTGAGCGGTGCTTTGGCTTGTCGGAGTCTTCTGAGAATACTTGGCCACCACAGCCGATCAAACGCTCCAGCAAAGTCAACTGTGATGGCTAGCACATACTTGCCTTGAGTGCTTGAAACCGTAGATATTAATTTCAGAAGAGCATCTTCAGTGCTGCAACCAGCTTTGAAACCGTACTGAAGTGGAGAAATGAGGTTTTCTTTAGAGTAGCATTTTGACAACCTGCTGAGGAGAAGCCTTTCTAGAAGTTTGCCTAGGACTGGCAAGAGAGCAATTGGCCTGTAAGATTTTGGCTCTTCAGGTGGTTTGTCTGGGTTCTTCAAGATGAGTTTAAGGCATGCCTCCTTCCAGATAGCAGGAAAGTGGCCTTCCATTAGGCATCTGTTGAAAGTGGCGAGCATGGTGTTTGGGAAGTAGGTTGCAAATTTCTTGATAACATCCACCTCGAGGAGGTCATTGCCAGGAGTTTTTTTTTCTTTAGTTTTGTCCAGTGCAGCTTTTAGATCATCATTTGTAAATGGTTCTTCTGTATTTTCTGTTGTATAAGAATCGTTAGCAGTAACAATCTGTAGTTGCTCCTCAGTTAGCTGTGCATCATCTGTTGGAAAGAGGGCATTTAGCATGTTATGGACAGAGGACTCTGTCCATAACATGCTATAACGTGAAGGTGGAAGAACCATCAGGCTTTACAGTTGTACTGAGGACTTCACCTCTAGGGAGTTTGTTCACAACGATACGATAGACAACTCCCCAGGGGTTATCATTTCCAGTGATCAAGACCAAATTCTGCCATGAGGCTTTTTTGCAGCGTCTAATCATGGTAGTGTAACTGTTCCTTAAGAATCGGTAACTGTCTTTTGCGGCTTCGACCTCTAAGGGTGGGAGATGAGCACGGGCTCTCTGAAAAGTTTTACGAGCTTGGTGGACTCTCTTCCTCATATCTTGTAGTTCAGCATTCCACCAAGGGACTGCGTTTTTGAAGGGCCTTCTCTTGGGGATTGCCATAGCACAGGCCTCTTTAATGGTCTTGGAGAGGGAAACTGCACAGTCCTCAGAGGTGATGTGATTCAGTTGTGAAGAATCTTCATGAAGTCTTCTTACAAGTTCGGCTTGAAAGCGTGGCCAGTCAGCTTTCTTTGTGCAGAATCGCACTACATCCCTTGGTATTGGGGGAATACGATCCACGGAGCGGCCAAGAGAATAGGTGATTGCTCTGTGGTCAGAAGTGGTCCATGCTTCATTAACCTTCCACTTGCTGAACTTTCCAGAAATAGTCGGCGTGGTCAGGGTGATGTCGATGGTACTTTCCCAGAGGGTGCTACTGTATGTGGGGAGATTTCCAGGCTGGTTGAGTACTTGTAGTCTGGAGGCAAGGATGAAGTTTTCAAGTTCCTCCCCATTTCGAGTGACCGTACGATCAGGTGTTTGACTATGCCACAGGGGGGAGCGACAATTCGCGTCCATGGCTATGAGTAGCTTACCCCCTGGTAGAAGGTCAAGTGCTGTTTGTATTATGGCGATCGCAATTGAGATGTCTTCACCAGGTCTGCTATAGAGTGAGAGCAGATGTAAGGATCCCATGGCAGTAAGGACTTGAGCACAGGCACTAAAGGATGTACAAAGTGGAGCTACTTTAGTTACAGAGATTTCAGTGTTACTGACTAGGATTGCGGCCCGTGGTGCATCTGTAGTACCTTGAATGATTTTGTATGAAGCTGGATAACCTGTGACCTTACCCTTGTAGGGCATAAGGCTCCTGGAGCATAATTATGTCAATATTTTCTTCCTCTGTTTTTAATTTAATTTGTTCAACCACTGCTCTGGCATGCTGTGCATTAATCTGCAAGAAATTCAGCTTCTTCTGTGTTGGTGGTTGGTGGACCGTCTATCCATAATTGGTTCTGTCTTGGTATATTCCCTTAAATTTTATATATACAGGGCAGTTTGCATCCCTGACGGAGTGCAGGTGGGGTATTTTAGACCGTTTGCAGTTTGCACAAGCTGCTGGTTCCTCCCTTTTAGGGCAGTCTTTGAACTCGTGTCCCTGCTGGGTACAGTGACCACACGTTGGGACCCGTTGGTTGCAGGTGTGCGATGTGTGCCCAAATTGCAGACACCTGAAACATTTGGGAACTGGAACGTACTCCTTGAATCGGTGGCTCCCCCATCCGATGTAGATTCTCTCGTGTTGGCTAATAACCTTCCACGCTCTGGGGGAAAGTTCGACTACCCAGTTTACTGTAGCAGCTGACTTAGACTTCGTGATATGTTTTGGTATAATGTCAGCATCAACGTCGGCCTCTGCTGTATGCGCGCTAAGGTTTTTGTAGTATATTTCTTCCTTTAGCTCTTGAGGAGTAGTACTCTTGTCCAGACCGAAGAGGATAATGGAAGGTCCTTTTCGTTTTGGCGTTTCCGCCTTCAATCCTATGTTGGAGATTTCTGAACTCTTTAGTATAGTGAGTGCCTCCTCCCTAGTATCCGTTTCAATGATAACACCAGGCATCCTGGTTTTTCTTATGCTTTTGATCTTTAGGGTTTTCATGTGCTCCTTGAGATTGCTAGTTAAGACATCCTTAACTGCGTCGCTAGTTGTTAGTTGCGTATCCTGTGCGGGTTTCACCAGGATAACGTGCGATTTATCTGTTCTTTTGTCAGATTTCCTGATAGTATTTTTTTGCACAGGGACCTCTTCGTTGAGCGATGAAGTGCCATTCCTCAACGCCTCGGCAAAAGATCGGGGGCGTTGTAGCATTTTGTTTTCCCGTTCTTGTGTGAGTAGGTCTAATTTGGCCGACATTTTTTCGTTATCTGTATGCAGATGGTAAAGAATGCCCTCCATTTTCGACCATATTCTAATAATGCCTGTGCGAGTGACAGCAGTGATTCTGTTGGTCTTCTTGGCCATATATTTCTCAAGGATGTCGCGCAGTTTTAAGAGTTGGTCAATTGGGGTCCCCTGTAGTGGTTCTTCCTTGTCATCAGTGTTATCTGTATCCGATCCGCTGGATGTATCCCTACCTGGGTCCCCAGGTATATCCCTTACAGGGGGGGACTCTGTGCCAGATCTATGTCTTGTCCTTCTAGCTTTCCGCGTGCTTTTTTGCCTCTTTAGTTCTCTCATAGCTTCATCGTTCTCATGAAGGAGATTAGCATTTCTAGTGCGTCTGCCAGCGTCTGCGCGGTCTCTGTTTATATATTCAACGTCGGAATCTGACATGGTTTTAGTTCAGCACAAAATTCCAGAAAAAAAAAAAAAAAAAAAGGGCAATACAATTTTTCAGGATTCCACAACTATAGTCTTTTAGAGAATCGCAGAAGATTTTGTTTACTTTGCAGGCTGGCTTAAATGTTTTCGAAAATTATATGAACACTGATCAAGTGGGGTGAATTTGTAAGCGATATAGTGCCTTTAGATGGACATTCGCAATCAGTGAAATGCGGCAGTCAAGGTCACAACTGAAGGAATACAGAGATGTGTTTACTCACTAAGTCCTGCGCCGGAGGGGAATGCTACACATTCTTGTCACACAGGGGGGTATACATTCCGTTGTCACACGAGCCTCCCAAGTCAAGTGCAGGGTATTTGCGTGGCAACCACAGTGTAATTGGTGCCTCTCTATAGCCCTGCTGTCAGCCGCATGGTGACCGGTACGGTCTGGCAACAAAGGATACAGATAGAAAACGCAAATAACCTGCAAAGTTCCCAGTAAATGAGCAAAAGTTTCTCACCCTGAGATCCACTGTAGTAATTCTTCTAATTAGTACACTTTTCATTAACTAACAGGTACCGTAAACACATATTCAGAGACAAAACCCAGGAGCGCGAAAACGTGCGTCCACACTGGACGACAAGGTGTAGTGTAGTCCGGTCAAAATGGTTAGAGTTAGCACTGTTAAAATCAGTGGGTGTGTCATTTAGGGTATGGGGAAGCAATTTATAGAAGAAAAAAATTAGTTCAAATTGCCGCCACCAGGGGAAAACGGCACAGCACATATGTAAAAGTTGTCATTTACTTCAAGATACGCTACTTACACAAATGAAATCCTGTTAGATAAAAGCAGAAAGGCCAACACCACCATCAATAACCATTATGGCTCTTACAAAAAAGGAACATGCTCTTTTAGTGAAACTGTTCTACCAGAATAATAGTAATGCTAATGCAGCACTATACGAATATTGGAAACTTAAAGTTGTGCATAAAGGACCTTTGACATCAGTGGAGCTTCAAAAACTAATAAAGAAATTTGAAGTGACCAGGGAGTTAGGTGTAATTCCAGGCAGGGGACGACCACATATCAGAATGGAGGTAGTGGGTGAAGTTGTGGTTGCATTGGTCAGAATGCGAAACACTACCAGAGTAGTTCCTGCCAGGGGTGTGTCAACAGACTTGAACCTTCCTTGCTCTACTGTGTGTGGTGTGTATGGGCTTCTCACACCCAGGGTCCTGAGCTGGATATCATCATTCTTCTCTTTCTTGGTGATTCCCTTCTACTTCTCTCTCTCTCTCAGGGTAATTCAGATTTTTTTTTTTTTTTTTTTTTTGCCTCGTGCAGCATAAGCCTCAGGCTTCCTTGTACCATAAGGCTAATAATAATAATATGTAAAGTGCTTCGAACAATTTTACACTGGTTCCCCGGCCAGGATGCACGTAGTGCAAGAAGTAGTCTTGTGATCAGCAACAATGAATAGACTTTGCTCTACGAGTTCTGACTCATATGGAACTTGATGATACCTGGGCTTGAATGATCTTGTGGTCTGATGAGGCACATTTCACTCTTCATGGGGCTGTAAATGCACAAAACTGCCAAATATGGGGGAACTTCTCATCCATCTGCTATGCATTAAAGACCACTACAAAGTCCATATGTTAATTAAGAAGTACAAAGCAGGACAAAGTTTCTCATCTATTGCACGGAATTAGATCTCACTGCTTCAACAGTGAATACTATTTTAAGGGACAGTGCGTGTATAAAAGAATGTTAAAGGATCAATGCATTTAAGATCAACAGTGATCACAAAACAGCGTTCAGGTGCTATATTGAAGATGGAAAAGCTGTTAATAATATGGATGGAAAATCAGATTCAGAGGCAAGTGCCCCTGAGTCCTATGGCCATTCAAGCAAAAGCAAGAAGTGTTTATGAAGATATTAAGGATAAGTATGGTGAACTCCAAGCCAAGTTCATGGCAAGCAACGGGTGGGTTAATAGGTTCAAACATTGCGCTGGTTTCCAAAACATTAAAGTATGCAGTGAAGTTGCCAGTGCTGATTCTGCAGCTGCAGAGAGAAAATTTGTGATTTGTTGGGAAAAACCCCTTCTAAATCTCCACAGCCTTCAAATTCCGTAGCGGCATGCTTATCAGCTGGAGAGTTAATTCTGGCAACGATGCTCAAAAGGTAAAATTTGCTGATGTTATGCCTGTCCCCTCTCTCGTTTTGTAATTTTATAATTTAAAAATTTTTGTAATTTTGTACACTTTTATAATTTATCCTGCATATGAGATAAAAAATTTAAATAAATAATTCTATTTACATGTTCGTTAAACATTTTATTTTTTGTTTCAATCAAATTTGCAAGTGCTGCATAAGCATTTAGGGAAATTCCGACTTACGTAGAGTTTCACGGAACACAACCCTTACATAAGTTGGGGAGTGGCTGTATATACTTAAAAAAATTGATAATGAATACCTTGAATTCATGTATATACCTTAAGTATATATCTGTTAAAAGAACTAGCCTTTATATATTCATGTATATATTTATATATACATGAATTCAAGGTATTTATTATCAATTTTTTAAATTCATTTATATTTTAATTTAATTTTCTTAACTTAATTATATACACTGCATTGGGCTACCTTACTTATGTTTTTGGAGGATCTATCTTTTTCTTCCTCCCTTTTTATTATATTAATTTTTATTTTTTTCCTGTTACTTTTAATCTTTCCTTGATTACCATAAGTTTTTATAGAAAATCATTTTATAGTGGTTTGGTACTTGATCAGGTGTAGTCCCCTGATGAAATGCCTGATCTATGTACCAACTTTCTTTAGTTTATATCAAACTTTATCTTTCCCTTAGTTATTTTATTATCTTCCTACCCTCAGTTTGGTGCTCATTACTCTTCTTCACTTATTAATTATATTTTTGCTTTCCCTTTCAGCTTCTCTATGTTTAACTAGCTCATTGATTCAGCCTTTAATTTCAGATAATTTTATAATTTTTTTTTTTTTTAGGTTCTTAAAATTCTTTCTCTTTTTATTTCTCATTCTTTTCTTTTTCTTACTTTTCTTCTGTTAGCCTCGGCACCTTGTGTTTTATACTGCTCCATCTTTATGTATTTTTCTATTATTTCATTCTGATTTCATCTATATATAGATTTGTATCCTGTGTTGCAGCCTTGCACATTCAGGTGCATTTTCTCTATTTTCTTCATATTTCCTATTTAGGCATTCTATATATGTATATATAGAGAGAGAGTTGGGTATACAACATATACCCTCTGGAATTCGATTAATAAGCACAGTATACTCTCTGCATATGTAACATTCATAAAGTACACCTTCTGCTGCTAATTTTACGTCTACAGCACTGTTAAATGGTATGAAAATAGTTGCATTCATGCATAGAGTCTAAAGACTCTGTGCATGAATTATGCTAGTATATGAAGAATGATGAGATGGGAAGTGGCATTCATATTATGTAGTCTTTGTGATATTTAAAAATTATATTTGGCATTCATTGTTCACAATAAATTCATATCATTTTATTATATAGAAGTATTACCAGGTCGTCCTAGAGCAGTCACTGTGGAACCTGTATCATCAACAGAATTGAAGATAAAATGGCGCTTTCCTCTGCAGCCAGTTACTGTAACTCACTTTGAGGTTAATGTGACACAGTTACATTCTTTTGATACACTTGGATACATTCAAGTAAGTAACTGTACTATAACATAATGGTTCTCAGTCAGTGGGTCATGATTGCTCTTGTTTCTACCCCCCCCCAGAAAGACTCTGCGATATTGTAATATATCATAATTAATTAAAAATTCAAAGAAGTCAACCTGTTTATAACCAGTAAGAGATAGAATGGTCAGTGTTGGGGGGGGGGTGTTCATATATTGGTTTCCTTGAAAAGGGGTCACCAGAATTAGAAGGTGACAGTTGAGAAACAAACACTATTGTATCAAACACAACTTAGGTACTACTCAGTAAAAATGCACTGTATCAGTTTATTTTAATTCCAGTTTTAATAAATAATTACACTCTCAAATTGAATTACAATTTGGATTTCAATTGTAATTTTCCACTATGTTACCTATACTAAATTTTTCAGTTTATTTTCTGTTTTTTTTTTTTTTTTTTTTTTGGTATCATGTAGATACAAAAATTTTCTATAAATTAGGAAAACAAGAAAACATAAGAATCAATTATAAGAATATAATTGTTATAAGAATCAATTTTGAACACCTCTGTGATATTTTTCCAAAGCACATATCTGGAGATCACATTTATAGAAGTCACAACCATAAAACAATACAAACCATTTGCAGTTTCTGGTTTATTGTGCTTTTCTGTTGATGAAATTCTGTTAGTCCAATAAACAGGTAGTAAACTCAATCTTATTGCATTAGCGATAATACTGATTTCTGGAATTCTGTGTTTTTATGTTATTATGGTGAAATGTCTTTCCCCTTCACTGAAATCTGCTCTTAATTTATATTAACTTTGTCTCACTTGTGTATGTTGTGTTAGTTCCAATTTGTGTGTGCAATGTGCTTTGTTATTGATTGACACTTATCTTTTTTACTGTGTTTTAAATTTTACTACTCCAAAAAAAAAAAAAGATGTCAGTTCAAAAGAAAGAGAGTGAATTTGAGTATAAAAGATAAGTTACAAATTATAGAAATGTACAATAAATTAAATTTAGGCAATACGTTTCAAAGGGAAGCGGCAGTAAAACCATCTCTCTGGTATTTGCATCTGAGAGCTACTTAGAGCTACTTAGTTAACATCATGGTAGACAAAACAGTGTCTACCATGTTGCCCATTTACCAAAGCAACCCCTTCCACCATGGCATGCTCAAGTTCCTTTATCCAAACTATGACAGATTGTTGCTATGGATAAAGGGATGGTTGAGTGAGAGAAGACAGAGAGTGGTAATGGATGGACACTGCTCTTCATGAATTGATGTTATTAGTGGAATCCCCCAGGGTTTAGTGTTAGGCCCCACTGTTGTTTTCTATATTTATTAATGATAATGATGAAGGTATAACAAGCTTAATGTCCAAGTTTTGCAGATGATATGAAGGTTTGCAGGATTGTTAATGACACTAATGACAGTATTCTACTGTAACAGGATCTAGAAAAGTTGAGCAGATGGGCTGAGAGGTGGCAACTGAAGTTAACACTGACAAATGTAAAATACTGCATATGGGCAGCAATAACTGAAGAGAAACATACCAACTGTGTAGTACTACACTCAGGGTAGTGGAGAATGAAAAAGACCCATGGGTAACTGTGCAGTCAGATATGAAGTTTTCTGAGCAGTGTAGACAGGCTGCCAGAGCAGGTCATTGGGTCTTGACAATGATATACAGGAATTTTGCTAGCAAGGATAAGGAGGTGATTATCCCCTAGTATAAGGCAATGGTCAGGCCACACCTTGAGTACTGTATATAGGTCTGGAAGCCTCATTTTAGGAAGGATGTAGAGCTGCTGGAATGAGTACAGAGAAGGGAAACAAGAGTGGTGAGGGGAACAAAGGGATGCCCTTTCCAAGAATGGCTTAAGTTCTGCAAATTGCAGCACCTCGGGACTAGGCACCTGTGAGGTGATCTGATTGAGGTGTTGTACAAGGCCTTGAATTGTTTGAGCAGGCTCAATGCTGATGGGATTCTTCTTCTTGCTCAGATTACGAACCCGAGGGGGCAAAAAATCAAATTGAGGAAAGGCAGTTGTAGAATAGAAGTGCAGAAATTTGCCTTTAGCTAGTGGATGGTTGATTGCTGGAACAAACTTCCATCTGTCATTGTGGAAGTTGACAGTTTAAATAAATTCAAGGCAGAACTAGACAAACATTTGGAGTGAATGAATGGGTTAAAAAGTGAAAATGTTTTTTTTGGCTGATGCTGTATAAGCTTGCTTTTGCATCACATGCCTCTTGTAATGCTAATGCTATCCATTAACAGCTGGGGAAAAGCCTATAAATCACCCTCTGTCTACTCTACACCACTCATCAAGCTGAATACTTGGACTCCTTGGTTGTTTTCACTGATGGCTCGAAGTTGGAATCATCTGTCAGAGCTGCTGCCATCCTCTTCGATAACACTGGTCATCATCAATTTCTTCTCTGAAATTTGACAGATCCTTCTAGGAAATATGTTCAAAAACTCAGATATGTGCTTAAAAAGTTCTCATCACCCTCAGTTTTCAAATATCATAGGTTAATGACTGAAAACCAAGACCTGCATTTGGTCTGATCATATTTTCCATCTATTTTATCTTTTTTTTTTTTTTTTTTTTCTAGAACATTTGGGAGATTTTCCAGAGCATTTGGGAGCTTTCAACAATATTCAGAAATGCTCCAGAATGTTCTAGAATATCGTTACATGCAGAAGAAAAGTCTGGATGTTTCTGGAAGGTTCTAGAGCTTTTGACAGAGTTCTCTAGAAATGTTGTGAGACTTCTAGAAACTCATGTACCAGTATATATACAAGTGGTTCCACACCAAACAATTTTAAAAAATGTATATGTTTCAGAGAGTGAGTGGTGAACAAGTGTTTTTAAAGAAGTGTTGTGTGCATTAGTATTTTTAAAGAAGTGTTGTGTGCATTAGTGTAAATCGTGAACTCTGTTTAAATTAGAAATAAAAATCTACAATTTCTTAATTGTGTTCTTATGTATGTATACCTGAACCGTACTTGAAATATGTTGTATTCTTGCTGAAATAAGCCTGTTAGCTTTTGCTACATTTGTGAAGAGATATTATTGATATTAAGTGATATTAAAATCACAGCAGAAGCCACTAGCACAACTTGTAAGAAAACCCTATGAACTTTATTTTGGATGAGTGGAATCTTCTTGAAAAGGGTGTCAAGGTGTCTTTTTATAGGAAGAGGCAATCTAACTTAACGACCTGTTACTCCATGGATGGTGCTTTGGTTTATTGTAACAATGTCCAGGAATTAATAAAAGAGCTACATCTGGAGCACGTCCCCGAGCAGTGGAGGCTTTTCATTGATTCATCCAAGGTTAGTTTGAAAGCAGGTTTACTCCAAAATGGAAATAAGTGTCTATCTGTACCATTGGTACATGCAGTTCACATGAAGGAAATGTATGAAGACCTACAGGTTCTTTTGCAAAAAATTATACTAGCAAGAATACAAATGTAATTTTTGTGCCAACCTAAAAGTGGTAGCTTTGCTGACTGGGTTGCAAGGTGGATCCACTAAATACTACTGCTTTTTATGCAAGTGGGACAGTTGAATGAAGGTTAGCCACTACAGCATAAAAAAATGGCCAGACCATTCAGAAACAACACCAGGCCAGAAAAATGTAGCACAGCTTCCTTTGGTGGATAAATCAAAAATCTATTTACCTCCATAGCACATCAAGCTAGATTTGATAAAAATCTTTGTGAAAGTGATAGACAAAAAAGAGAAGGATTTTCCTGTTTGAGCCAAACATTTCCTCGAATCAGTGATACCAAGATAAAAGAGGGAATTTTTTTGTGGATCCTCAAATCAGACTGCTATTCCAAGATGAGGAATTCACTAAAAAATTAAATGCTACAGAAATAAGAGCCTGGAAGACATTCAAAAACATCTGCCAGAACTTTTTACGCAATGAGAAATTATAAAATTACAGTGAACTGGCGGATGAGCTAATTTTAGCATACACAGAGTTGGGATGCAGTTAAAGCTTCATTTCATATGTTCCCATTTAGACTTTTTTCCTGAAAACCTGGGAGCGGTCTCCAATGAACAATATATCTTGGTGAAAGGTTTCACCAAGATATATTATTCAAGGTTTAGGCCTAAATGGATGTCAGATGAACTAATGGGACATATGGCAGAGAAGAAAAATGCATGGGATATAAATTAGCACGTGACACAGAAGCCTATGATAGATATAAGTTGATCTGTAACCAAGTTACAAAGGAGGTTAGGCAGGCGAAGGCAGATTACGAGAAATCTTTGGCAAGGGATGCAAAGAAAAACAGCAAAGAGTTCTTTATTTATGTAAACTCGAGAAGGAAGGGGATGAATCAGATTGGTGCACTTGATATCGATGGTTCAACTGTTGATGATCCTGCTCAAGTAGCTAACAAACTAAATGAATATTTTGCATCGACATTCACACATGAGGAGTTATTTAGTGAAGGAAATGCCAGAGGTGTATTCAACTCTGGCAGTAAGCTAGATAATCTTGTAATAACTGAGAGAAAAAAAAGTGGAGGAGAAATTGTTGAAGTTAAACACAAGAAAGGCACCTGGATTGGATGGGATCTATCCAGTTATATTAAAGGAGGCAGCAAAGGAAGTAAGCAAACTCTTAGCCATAACTATGAGAGTTTCCTTGGACACAGGGGAGGCACTCATAGACTGGAGATGTGCAAATGTGACCCCAATTCACAAAGGAGGATCAAAGGCTGACACAAGTAATTATAGACCTGTGAGTTTAACTTCTGTTCCAGGAAAATTAATGGAGGCACTGGTTAAAGAAGCACTGCAGGATCATCTAGACAAGACTTCAGTTATAGCTCGGACACAGCATGGTTTTGTTAAGGGGAAGTCTTGCCTGACCAATTTGATTCGATACTATGATGCAGTCACAAAAGAACTGGATGCAGGGAATAACTTTGATATTATATACTTGGATCTTAGAAAGGCTTTTGATACTGTTGCACATGAAAGACTGCTGCACAAATTGGAGCAGTGTGGCATTGGAGGCAAATTGCTGCTATGGATAAAGGGGTGGTTGAGGGGGGAGAAGACAGAGTGTGGTAATCAATGGACACTGCTCATCGTGGACTAATGTTATTAGTGGAGTCCCTCAGGGTTCAGTGTTAGGTCCATTATTGTTTTCTGCCTTTATAAATAATATTGATGATGGTATATCAAGCTTAATGTCCAAGTTTGCAGATGATACAAAGGTTGGCAGGGTTGTTAAGGACACTACTGACGCTATGCTGCTGCAACAGGATCTGGAAAGGTTGAGCAGATGGACTGAGAGGTGGCAAATGAAGTTTAACATTGACAAATGTAAAGTACTACATATGGGAAACAGCAACCCTAGAGCAACGTATCAACTTTGTGGTACTACACTGACAGTGGTAGAGAATGAAAAGGACCTGGGGGTAATTGTTCAGGCAGATATGAAGTTCTCTGAGCAGTGCAGACAGACTGCAAGAGTAGCTCATGGTGTCTTATTGATGATATACAGGAATTTTTCTAGAAGGGATAAGGAAGTGATTATTCCCTTGTATAAGGCAATGGTCAGGCCACACCTTGAGTACTGTATACAGGTCTGGAGGCCTCATTTCTAGAAGGATGTAGAGCTGCTGGTACGGGTACAGAGAAGGGCAACAAGATTAGTGAATGGAACAAAGGGTTGCTCTTATGAAGAAAGGCTTAATTTTTGCAAATTACAGTGTCTGGAGACTAGGCACTGGCGAGGTGATCTGATAGAGGTGTATAAAGCCTTGAATGGTTTGAGCATGCTCAATGCTGATGTGATTCTGCCTCTTGCTCGGAATAATCACCTGAGACGGCATAAATTCAAATTGAGGAAAGACAGATATAGGATAGATGTGTGGAAATTTGCCTTTAGCCAGCGGTTAGTTGGTTGGTGGAACAGACTTCCATCCCTTGTTGTGGAAGTTGATAGTCTAAATAAATTTAGGGCTCAGCTGGACAGGTATTTTGAACGAATGGAGGGGTGAAGTGGAAGGGTTTTTTTTTTTTTTTTTGGCTGATACAGCATAAGCTTGCTGTTTTGCATCATATGCCTCTACTAATGCTAATGCTAATGCTAATATTTCTCAAATGGAGAAAAGATATCAGGGAAAATGGAATCCAAATATGTTGGCAGACTACCATTGGAATCTCTTACGGGAGTCACCAGTGGACAATTATAAATGACAAAAAGCAACAAAATAAGTGGTTTGTTATCAGACAAACATTTTTGTAAATAGAATAAGATTAATAGACACATTGTTCAATATTTAATACCTTGTGTACTCTGTGTGTTTCATATATTTTCTTAAAATATGTGAAATCTCTTTTTACTATAAACTTAGTTTTTAATTTTAATCCCTTCTCCCTTAAAATTTGTGGGTTTACAGCAATATGGCAACATCGTTACCATTGGATGACCTTGGATGAACCAATGAAAAGCCTCCACTGCTTGGGGATGAGCTCTAGATGTAGCGCTTTCATTAATTCCTGGACATTGTTACAATAAATGAAAGCACCATCTATGGAATAACAGGTTGTTAAGTTAGATTGCAGCCAATTACAGCAATATAGTTGCCATATTTGATGTTAGCAACATCAAATCCACAGAAATCACCCTGAATTTTAATAGGGAGTGGCAAAAAAAAATGTTTTTTTTTTTTTGCCAACGAGTGTAATATTATATCTGAGACGATTCCTAATGATTGCAGCATATATACAATGAGTTCTCTGTTATAGAGTTATCCTTGGTCTGCATTATAACCCAGAATTACCAAAGGTGCATGGTGTACACACTCTCTAAGTGCACTCCCAGTCCTTATCTGAGATTTGCCTAGTCCAGCGAATTTCAACCAGTGTGCCACGAAGGGTCTTCAGATGTGTCGCTGGAGTTTAGGGTAAGGTCAAAAAGAAGTGAGGAAAAAATTGAGGAATAAAAAAAATCATCGAGGTAAATTTTAGAAGTACTGTATATTTTTCATAAAAGGCCAATAAGAATGAAAACAATAACAATTTAAAAAAAAAAAAAAGTTATCATAGTAAAATTCCAAGAACTTCCATCCCTATTGTTCCAGATCCCAAAATAACTCTGCAACTTTTACCACCCCACCCCACCCCACCTTTCACCTTTGCCGAGCCACCAGTGTTACCTGTTGTTTGGCTCATGTGTGTTATTCCATGTGAGTTTGCACTAATGCATTTTTGTTTGCTATTTCTATTTCGTTTTAGTTATTTTGTTAATTCCAAATTTAGTTGATTTTTATTTTTATTTTTATTAGCACTTATTAGACGTGGACAGATTTCTAATTAAAAAAACATAAGTTAGATGATGATAACGAATCAAGTGTAGCTGGCACTAGTTCTGGTAGTATAACACATTAGCATTAGCATTAGCATTAGTAGAGGCTTTTGATGCAAGAAAGCAAGCTTATGCAGCATCAGCCAAAAAAAAAAAAAAAACCACTTCCACTTATTTAAGCCTTAAACTTATTTAGGCTATCAACTTCCACGACAAGAGATGGAAGTCTGTTCCACCAACCAACCACTCGCTGGCTAAAGGCAAATTTCCGCACATCTATCCTACATCTGTCTTTCCTCAATTTGAATTTATGCCCTCTCAGGTGATTATTCTGAGCGAGGGGAAGAATCCCATCAGCATTGAGCATGCTCAAACCATTCAATGCTTTATACACCTCTATCAGATCACCTCGCTGGTGCCCGGTCTACAGACACTGTAATTTGCAAAACTTAAGCCTTTCTTCGTAAGAGCACCCCTTTGTTCCATTCACTAATCTTGTTGCCCTTCTCTGTACTCGTTCCAGCAGCTCTACATCCTTCTTGAAATGAGGCCTCCAGACCTGTATACAGTACTCTAGGTGTGGCCTGACCATTGCCTTATACAAGGGAATAATCACCTCCTTATCCCTGCTAGAAAAATTCCTATATATCATTGACAATACACCATGAGCTACTCTTGCAGCCTGTCTGCACTGCTTAGAGAACTTCATATCTGCCTGCACAACCATCCCCAGGTCCCTTTCATTCTCTACCACTGTCAGTGTAGTACCACAGAGTTGATACGTTGCTCTGGGGTTGCTGTTTCCCATGTGTAGTACTTTACATTTGTCAATGTTAAACTTCATTTGCCACCTCTCAGCCCATCTGCTCAACCTTTCCAGATCCTGTTGCAGCAGCATAGTGTCAGTAGTGTCCTTGACAACCCTGCCTACCTTTGTATCGTCTGCAAACTTTAATATATGGCAATACCGCAACAAATCCAGTGATGTGCTATTTGTTTCTGTAGCATGCTTGTTCCCAGACTACACCTTTTTCCAGCTTCCCACCCCAACATCTATTCAGGAGAAAGAACAGGTTGTCAAGAATATTCTTAAAGTTTGATTATCGCTGTGGCATCACTACACTGCTGACTGGCCAATCAGAGGTGAGTTTATGGTCATGTGACCAAACAACAGTGGTGAAGAGGGAAGGAAAAAATGGTGATTGAGATAGACAATTGAAACAATAGCAATTTCTAAGAAAGGACTCTACATCAGCATTTCCCAAACTGTGTTCCACGGAACATTAGTGTTCTGCGAGATGTGAACAAGTGTTCCGCAAAAAATTTTAATTAATAATTAGAAAAGTAAAATGAATAAATTTTGCATATTTGTAACATACACCACTTTTGTATCATTATAATATTTAGCATAATTTATTTATTTTTCAGTTATTAATATACTGGCATAGACTAATAATCAAATAGACCGAGGAACATTTTATGTGTAGAGGTAATGACACCTGCGAAAAAGTAGCAGTGTGATTATCTAGTATGCCATTTGTATGCAATTTAGCCTGGAGTACACAGGTTGAAGGAGAAGATGAAGCAAACCGATATCATAACTAAACTCACTTCCTCGTATAAATTTTTTTTTTTTGATAATTATTAGTATTTTGAATATTATTATTAAAATATGTGACCGTGAATTTGTGGTTGAAAAAAGGAACTTTAAAACGAGAAGCAAAGTACTTCTAGTAGTGCAACTGTGGTCGATGAAAACAAACACAATATTGTCACACTTCAAAGTGAGGATGAACAATCGCAGCCTTTTGTTCCCCAAAAATCCGAGGTGAAAAAACAGGAACCAACTAATAAAAGACCAAAACAAAAGTATAATGACAGTTATTTGAATTTCAGCTTTACCTGTGTTGGAAATAAAGATGCTCCTGATGCATGGTGTATCATGTGTAATAAAATATTAGCAAACAGGTGGTAGATGACTTTCATCAACCGGTGAAATACCACTACTTTGCTTATTGGAGGCTTGAAGTGGTGAAACCCATGTTTAGTCTCTAGAGCAAAGTTTCCGGCATCCCCCCCCCCCCCATACTTCTACTTCAACCCATGCACGGTACTAAGTAGTATAGGTTTTGATACCTTTCGTGTTTGGGGGTTCTCATAAAAAAAAAAAAAAAAAAAACTTGTGCTTATAAGTGTTCCGTGAATATGTTGTGAGATTAAAAGTGTTCTGTGACTAAAAAAAGGTTGGGAAATGCTGCTCTAGATCATGGTTAAAAAAACCAAAAATACAACCAAAACTATCAAAACATTTCTGACAAAAAGGGGAATCCCATCCTAATGCTAATGAACCAAAATAATGAATGTGAGAGCTAAAATTAACAAAGGAATCTACCTCCCCTAAATCACTGTTATGGCGATTGCCAAGTCTTGCCCTATAGTAACAAATAATGTTAAAAAATGCTCACCATAAAGGCTAAAACCCAAAAAAACTAAAAAAGCACTTACTTGATTAATCATAGAGATCCTCGTCAACACTTACCATTTTGGAGCAGTTTTGTATGGTTGATCAAAACAAATTGTAGAAATCGCAGAGCACTGAAATGCACACTGTCAATGTCCAACATGCGAGCCAGTTATGTGAGTAGTGTGTTGTTTGACTGATCGCTTAGTTACCAGGAGGCATGATCACCAGGAAGGGACCTTCTGCCATCTGTTTACAGCATAGAGCACCAGACCCTGTGGCCATTGCTAATACTAAATATCAGACACAAGAAGAGAGGAACACTTGATAGATAGGACTCTTACAACTATCAATACTCTGTCTGCGGCAAGGGCAAGGATGGTATGAAGGGAAAAGGAATTTGGTTATAGATAACTAATGAATATTGTATTGTATCCTGTGTTACTCGTTAAACTGAATTTAGTGTCTCTGTGGTGAAAGCTTCTCTGCAAAGGCTGTGGGCATGTGAATTGTGTTGATGTGCATAGTGTGTTGTTCATCTGGCCACTTAGTTACTGAGAGGCTTAATCACTGGGGAAGGAGCTTCCCAACATCCATCCATTAGCATGGAGGAGTGCATCCAGGGAGAGTAGAAAGTTGACTGCTGTTGCAGTAGGAAGAGTGAAGGCAGCCAGCTGAAAGGAGCATTTTACAAAAAAGATGAAGGCAGGGAAGGTCTAGGGAAAAGGTACCCCCAAGGTGAAAACAGAGGAGTGGAAAAATGCTTAGTGCAAGACAGGATGTTCCCAGAGAAGGGTTTGGGTGGGGAAGGAATCAGAAGTTCTGCAATCATCTGAGAGGTTGAGGTACCAAGATACTCTATCAATAAAATTAAAAAAAAAAAAAAATTAAAAAACGAATTTAAATGGCACTCACCTCTAGTAGTGCAAACACATGCCACCCCACTCAAGGAGATGCATCTGCATACCAAAGAAGGTGTGCCAGATTCATAATACATGAACTAAAATAAATACAGTGAATGGAAATATGGTGTGAAAAAGTAGACTATAATTTTTTTTTCTTGCTGTTGTCTTGGAGACATAGCAATATTTTAGTAAAGTTAAAAGACCATAATGGATGTAACATTATGGTTTTCTTTTGCATTTTTTTTTGTCTCCCTCCCCTTTTTTAATTTGTATGTTTTTTCTGTCTCACTCTTTTCTTTTCAGTTTGATTCATTATGTTTTAAATTATTGTGTCATTCGGTTTACCTTGAAGTTTATTATAATTTATTTATTTATATAAGTTCATTCTATTTATTATTATTTGATTTTCATCATTAGTTGCTTATTTTTCTTTTGGTTTAAAGGGCCAATTGTTGGAATCGAATTGTTACATTTGTTTATTTTAAACTACTGCATGTAATATTTATATTTTTTGATTTCAATGTGTTTGTTACTTTTCATTCTTTTTCTATGAGGAGAGATTTGAAAAGTTAATGGCCCGAGTATGAAATAGGGCAGTGGTACAGTGTTAAAGATTTATATACTTAATCTATAGCACTTCAAATAATAACCCATCAAATTTCATGCAGTTTTGATAATATCATTTTTTTAATTACGGGTCCTGAAGTCAACAAAGTTGTGTGAATGTGAAAAGATGGACAAAATATGTCACCATGCAGTCATCCAGTATTTGAGAGAAAAAAGGGACTAATGCAAAAGTGAATTCATTGATATGGTTACAACACTGGGGGAGAGGATGCCTCTTCCTATTCCATAATTAACAAGTGGGCAGCAGAATTTAATGGAGAGAGAGAACCTGGAAGAAGACCTACATCAATCACTTCAGAAGTTCTTCACAGTGTGCATGATCTGGTGATGAGTGATCAACAAATGACAGTTTGGTACAATCTTTGGCATCCCATCTGAATATGTGCACCATATAACAATAGAAGTTCTTCTTTTGAAAAAGGTGTCAGCACAATGGGTCCAAAGTTGTTAACAGCAGATGAAAAACACAGAGCAGTTGTCAAGTAAAGAGATTTGCATCATTTTCAAGCAGATCCAGCAAATTTCTTTGCAAGATTTGTCCATAGATTACACATAGGTACATAACCTTCAGCCTGAGACAAAGAAGCAGGCCAAATAGTGGCAACACAGCTCTTCTCCCCCTCCAGAGAAAGCCAAGTCAATTCCTTCTGCTGGCTTCATCAGCATTTGGGATGCTGATGAAGTGTTGTTAATGGATTACTGTCATTAAGGCCAGACAGTCATGGGGCATATTATGCAGACCTGTAAGTAACATATTTATCTGCAAATCCCATAAATATGTCAACCAGTGCAGATGTTATAGCACATTGCTGCACTTGATGGTATACAGTGACTGTGCTTTTCGGGACCTCATAGTAGGTTAGTTTTTGGAATAATTTTGTGGTTTTTTTATTATTTTTTTTGTTTAATATAATAAACTGCAGTTAATATATAGTTTGAATTCATATAGTGATGTAGGTAAGTTTATTTTTGTATTTAATTAAGTATTTATAAAGCTACAGCTTAGTAATCAGAAGGTCTTTGTTGTTGATATTTTGGCAGAAACTCTGTAACTTCCATTTGATCACTCAAATTTAACCTAACTAGTGTTAAAAGCCTTGTTAACAGTTTAATTTATGTAATACTTTGTTAAATTATATTCATTAATATTAGGGGGGGCTCTGCTTCTTGCTCACCAACCGCCACATATGCTTTTCTACATAAAATATAGAGGTATGACATAGTAAGTCATATCTTTTCTACATAAAAGACACATCTGTTGAAACATACCGAATTACATGTGTTATGTCCTGATATCTAATCAGGACATAACGTATGTAATTACTTACCTGTGCATTTGTAGTGACTTAATTGCCCCACCCACTTGTACCACATGACCTGCATCCCTCTTCTCCCATTGGCTAAGCAACCATGCGGAATCAATATTTAATTATTACTAATTAAATATTGGTGTAGATACACCATAGATAGCTCTTAAATGAAAACTATGATAGTAGTGTAAATATTTAATAGATAATTTTAAGCTCTTATAATATTATGCCATGTTGCATTTGGATTTATTATAGTAATTATTTACTTGCATTTACATAAGTCACTTAGGAAAAGGCCTTTTCCTTCAGGTTACATAATACATAAGGAATACTCTTGCATCCAAAAGAGCAGGACTAAAATATTTAACTAAAATATTTTTAACTATATAAATATTTAAAATATTTACAAAATACTAACCTATTTACGAATATACAAACTATATCGGGTCCCTTCGTTATGGAGGCAGTTGTCTTGCAGTGCATCTCACGTACGTGCTCTACATTGTCAACAGCAAGTGTCTGATTCTGCCCAATTTGTGTTCCTTCCATTTAACTTCCCCAACCTAATGCACATGCTTCTCTGTCTAATACATGACCATGCCTGGCATCATTTGATGCTCCATTGTAACTTTTTTGTATATTAATGTCAGCTGATGAAGGGACCCATGTCATCCTGATATAGTAGAGGTATGATTGTAAATAGTTTAGTTTTTTTGTAAATATTTGTATAGTTGTGTATTGTATAATGTTATTATTTGTATAATAATAACATTATACTAATATACTAACATTATAATGCACTGATCAGAATCTAATCAGGAAATGACCTATGTAATTATTTACCTGTGCATTTGTAGTGATAGCACCTCTGTAAGGTGGGCAGGAGCAGTAGTGCATAGCACACGCTTCTTGATTAGACCAGGGTTTGAGCCCATGACCACCAAATACGGAGGATGCGGAAAGGTCAGGGAATGACCACCGCATATCCCCAGAGCAACATGGCCTTAGTTGCTAATGCTCCTAAAAACCAAATAACAACAACAATAACATTTGTAGTGACGTAATTGCCCTGCCCTCTTTTCCCATAGGCACGAATAAGTGAGGAGTAATTGCCTCACCCTCTTCTCCCATTGGCTCAAATAAATATCACTAGGAGGAAAACTTTTTTAATGTTAGAGAGTTATTGTAAATTTAAATTTTGTAATATTTGGGAAGCTGCAGTTTAATATTCGATAGCCATTGTTATCAATATTTTGGCAGGAACTTTGTAACTTTCATTCTGTAACCTAAATTTAACTTCTTTAATGGTTAAAGTTTTATCAACATTTTCATTTCTGTAATATTTTGGTAATTTAATTTCTGTGATATTTTGGTAATTTAATTTCTGCAATATATTGTAAATTTAAATTTTGTAAGTAATCTTTTTAAAGTTTAAATTTTACTTCAATAGTAGTTGCCACAAGATCCACTTGTAATGCAAAGGCCAAGGACATTGTGACCCAGATGGAAATGCCTGTGTACTTTCTGGTGTGAGTTATGAGTTCATTATTTGTATAGCCTGGGGCATAGTTTCTAAGGTTGGTCTAGTGGACAAACCTAGCTCAACTGATGATTCTTTTCTTTGCACCCAATGCAAGGAGTGTACCAATCTCAAATTAGAGTTTGGTACATTATGAGAAGGATTTGAATCACTGAAGAAATGAGTGCGTGCCCTAGAAACAAATGTCAGGGACTCAAGTGTCTCACCCAGGGGCTCACATCTGGTGAGTATGGGCTTGGCACACCCAGGGTCCTGAGCAGGATATCATCATTCTTCCCTTTCTTGGTGATTAATTTCTACTTCTCTCTCTCTCTCTCTCTCTCTCTCTCAGGGTAATAGGGAAATTTTTTTTTTGGCCAGTGCAGCATAAGCCCCAGTCTTCCTTGCACCATATGGCTAATAATAATAATAATAATAATAATAATGACCTGTCAAGTGATGCACCCCTGATTTGGGTTCCTGAGAAGAATAGTCAAGTGAACTCCACACTGATTGGTGACTCTATAGTCAGAGAAACAGGTAATATTTTTTGTAATAAAGATAGGTGGACCAGAACTAGAGTATGTTTGCCAGGAGTGACAACTGGTGATGTAGTCAACAGATTGTCAGATCTTAAGGAAGAGTAAAGAGAGCATTATTATTCATGTGGTGACTAATGATATTAGATGAACATGACCTGACTATTTGTTGGATAAATATAAGACATGTTGAAAAAATGCCGGAATGTGTGTGTCAGAAATTCTGTTCAGACACGATAGGCAGGATTATAATATAATCCCGCCTATTATGCTGAATTATGTGGATTAACTCAAGACTTGAGGGAATCTTCAAGACTCTATAGGAGAAATTTTTATTAGCATGGCTTGCACTTGTAGGTAGATGGAATCTGTTTTGTAGAGATGGTATTCATTTGAACAAAGATAGTGCAAGTATTTTTGTGAGTATTATTGAGGATACCTTAAGGGTTCAGGGAAATGGCTAGTTGGGGGGAGGAGAGAAGGGTAATATAGATCAATGTTTATCTGATGATATTGGTCAAAATAATGCTTTCACTCACCTCATGAATTCTTGTTTGTTGTCACAGCATCCAATATTGGCAAAGTATTCTGGGGGGTAGCAACATTTCAAATGAGCAGAATGAGACAGATGGAGGAACAGGCCTAAATAACATCAAGGGGTGTGTCAGGATAGTAAACACCCCTTGATGTTATTTAGGGGGTGTGTCAGGATAGTAAACTATAGAAGAATACTTAGTCTTCTATAATGTCAGGAGTGTTGTCAATAAAATGACTGAATTTGAACTCCTAGTTAGGGCACCTAATGCTCACATAACAGGGCTAACAGAAATGTGGTGCCACCCAGAAATTGGGGATGATGAGTTCCACTATGGTATGCATAATGTATTTAGGAAAGACAGAAGAGGGGGATCATGCTTCTTATCAAAAGCAGCCTGAGCATGAAAAGAGCTTGTGCTGAGTCTGAGGTTTCATCTGCCAGCATAGAATCTTTGTAGTGTGAGTTGGAAACAAAGGTATAATGAGAGTGGGAGCAACCTACAGACTGGGAGATTGTGAAGTGTATGATGAGTATCTTTGCATATAATGGAATGGGCAAGCAAGCACAAATATCTCATAATGGGTGACTTCAATCTGTCCCAGAATTATTGAAATAAGTGGGAGGGACATTCACTTTGAGAAAAATTTTTTTTATATAAACAAGTCAAAAGGTCATTTTGCTCCCTTCTGCCTTGTGCCTAAATTATACTATTTATATTTTAATTTTTTGTAGTGGGGGAAACTCCCCACACCTCATTCTTCAGCATTTTTGATTAATTTTCCATTAATACAAAGAGATTTTTAACTGCCTTCAGTTGTCCATGCAAAAAACATGGTGATGTTAATCCAACACCAACCTTAGATAATGTTTGACCTTGACATCTGTTTATTGTCATACTAAAAGCCAATTTCACAGGAAACTGTGTTTGTTGAAAAATAAAATTATATTCCCCTTCGTTTGAATACATACGAATCTGTGAAATATATGCTTTCAATCTATCTCTCTCACCTGTGACGTGTTCACAAACCAAAAATTTCTTCCTTATTTCCACTACGTGTAGTCTTGTGACATAAAAGTAGTCTTTCATTTTTCATATCTTTCCTTTCTTAATTGTGAAGCCTTTAACTTATTATTTTCATATTTTTCAATAATCGCTTTGTTTTCTTTGATATCAGGATTTTTAAGTGCTGCTTCATACTGAAGATCCTTTCTTTTCTTTTCTTGTCAGATATGATCTTTCTGATATGATCTTTCTCTTTTCATTACTGCCATTATTAACAACGTTGCTAATAGCTGAAGAAACTTTTGAAAAAATTGAATTGTTGTCTTGAGATACGTAGAATTCTAAAAATTAAAAGCACTATAAATATTCTTTTATATATAGAAAAATGTAAAGACTGTAAAAAATTAAGAGTTCATAAAAGCGGCTTTGAGACAGACCTGTCAATCACTTTGTTGTAGTTTGATGCAATAGAGTTAGCCCTGCCTTGTGGAAAGAAAAAAAAAGGGGCACATGAAAAAGCAAAATATTCTTTTATATATAGATGAGATGATTATTATTTGTACCAGCATGTCAGAGATAATACTAGGAGTGAGAATATTCTTGACCTCATCATTACTGAAGAATTAGATGACATCACATGGCTTAAAATACAAGAATCATTGGCAGATAGTGATCACGCAGTCATCATTTGGAAGATGAAGATAGAAGTTGCTGTAGTTAATGGTAAAGGCACAGGTTTTAATTTCAGAAGTGGAGGCTTTGAAAGTGTAAGGCACTACAGTGGGGCCTTGACTTACAATGACACTGACATCCAATATTCTCAGGAACCAATATACCTTCCATATGATCATTTATTTTAAGGACTGATGATATTTGCAGGTACCAATGTCTTTCTGATATAGCTGGAATGATACATGAGTGAAAATTTTCAGATGCGTGGTGCACAGAACATCACTCATACAATTGTTCTCAATCAAATAATGTCTTTTTTATTGTTCAACATGTTATTGTTCAACTTGTGGCACTCAGAACATCATGTACGATTGTTCTCAACCAATTAGCATCTTTGTTATTGTTCAAAGCATGGCGTGTGGAACATCACTCATACGATTGTTTCAGATCTATGATGATCTGAAACTTAAAGCTCCATCAACTGGTGGCAGTGCTATGCACTTTGAAGACTAAATCCAGCAGAGGCTGGTTTGAGCACTTCAAAAAAAGGCAAATATCAAAGTGTTGAAAGGCACGGGGAGGCATCTAGTGCTGATAAATGAGCAGCTGAGATCTTTAAAATTGAATTCCAAGAGTTTGTTGATCAGGAGGGTTATCTTCCCCAGCAGGTTTTTGACATTGATGAAACCGGCCTCTTCTGGAAGCGAATGCCCAGGAGAACATAAAATCTCTAAAGATGAGGCTAGTTTACCTGGGCATCAGCCTATGAAAGATAGGCTCATTCTCCTGCTGGGTGCCAATGCCTCTTGAGATTTTAGGCTGAAGTCTTTGCTTGTGTATAACTCTAACACCCCTAGAGTATTTAAACAACAAAAGGTCGACAAAGGCATGCCTGGAGTGTTTTGGAACAGTAACAAGAAGGCCTGGGTTACAGGATATGTCTTCAATGAATGGGAGCTTGAAGTTTTCTGTCCTTCAGTGAAGAGTTATTTTGAAAAAAATAAGCTTCCTGTGAAGGCACTGCTCCTGCTGGATAATGCACCAGGCCATGATCCCAACCTTGTTCAATCTCTTGAGGCACAATTTGACTTTGTTCGAGTCAAATTTTTGCCACCCAACAACACTCCTTTTCTTCAGCCAATGGACCAGCAAGTGATTGCAAACGTCAAGAAAATGTATACCAGGAAAATGTTCGCAAGTTGCTTTGCAGCGACCTCTGGTGAAAAATGCTGTCACCCTCAAAGATTTTTGGAGGTCAAAGTTCAACATGCTGGATTGTGGTGAGGCTGACTGTAAGAGTTGTTGGAATTATGTTTCCACCAGGTGCTTAAATTCAGCCTTGAAAAACATCTGGCATGTAATTAACTGGCTTTGACAAATAATATTGTTACTCTTGGTAAATCAATGGGTTGGGAGGTTGGTGAAGAGGATGTGGAGGCCCTTATTGATGCTCACGGGCATCAGCTAACAACAGAGAAACACGAGTTGGAGAAAATTACAGAGTAATTTTCAATGTAATTTACAGAGTAAATTACATTGGAGAGGAAGCGGAAGAAAAAGAAACCCAAAAAGTGTCAGCTGAAGAGTTGAAGATGATCAGTTCTTTTTTGTGAGCATTTAAGCGAAGTGATAAAAACACAAACACTCCGACATTGAAAACATGGAACTCATGATGTGCAAAATGGAGGACAAAGTCATTTCTTACTTCAGGAAGCTACAAAAAAGTCGTAAAAAACAGTCCATTTTGGACAGTTAGTACTAATAGTTTTGTTGCCAGTAGCAACAAAAGACTGAAAAGACACCTGACACATGATATAGTCCCACCACCACTATGCCACCATTGATTTCATCAGCTCTGCACTTCAAGTCTAAGGTAAATGCTAATTTATTGTTTGTTTTTTTATTTTAAAATGTTTTATGACTATTTATTAAATATTCTTTATAAAACACTAATTTTTAATGTAAAAATGAAGTATAACATGTAAGAAATATCTATTTTATGTATTGTTGTGGAACGAATTACAAGAAATCAATATATTATTGGTTTCAACTTACAATATTTTCAACATACAATGAGTTTTGTGGAACGAATTACCATCGGATGTCGGGGCCCCACTATATATGATATCTATTAATTGGGCAGATTGTAGAGTGAGGGTGAATACCTTTAAAGCAAAAATCACAGATACCATGAATGCATAGATACCGTTCAGAAAATATTGCTGGAGGAGGATGCTGAATGCATGAATACATAGCTGGCTGGTCAAACAGTGCAGAAAAAGATAGCATGGGATAGTTACAGAGTGATGAAAAGTACTAAAACCTACAACAGCTACAAGTTTATTTGTAATAATACCCCATAAGTTTAGAGAGGCCAAGGCTTCGTATGAGAAAGCACTGGCTAAGAGGGCAATGAATAGAGACAAGGAATTTTTCATGTATGTGAATACAAGGATGAGAAAAAAGCAAATAAGATCGGACCCTTGTCCACTGGGTGTAGGAAAGTATTAGACAACCCAGCTGACATTGCAGATGAATTGAATAGGCACTTTGCATGTCTTTACTGAAGAAAGACCCCCATTTTGGGAAGAGGCTGTGCAAGTGAGGTTGAGTCATATCAAATTAGTGATTTCAAAAGTTCAGATGACTATTTATTGGAAAAAAGTTTTGATCATAAAGGCAAGTAAGACTTCTGGAGTTGATGGCATATACCCAGTAATTTTGAGTGAGGCAGGCAGGGAGTGTGTGGAACCTTTGAAGTTATTGGTAGGGCATCCTTGGACTTGGGAGAGATTCCTTTGGTTTGGAGCAGTGCCAAGGTATCACTATTACATAAAGGTGGTTATAAGAGCAAAATCTGTAACTACTGACCAGTTAGTCTGATTTCAGTGTAGGGAAAATCTCAGAGGCAGTGATTATGAATGCAATCCAAGGATTTTTAGATAGATATGGCATTCTGAATAACATATAACATACTTTTGTTAAGGAAAAGTCATGTTTAACTAACTTAGTAGACTTTTTTGACAGTTAGTCATGACCTGGATGTAGGGAACAATTTTGACAGTTCTATTTGCATTTTAGCAAAGCATTTGATTCAGCTCACAAGAGGTTACTGTATAAGCAGGAACATGTTGGGATTACTAGAAAATATTCTAAAATGGATTGCTGGGTGGCCACAGTGCAGAAGGCAGAGAGTTGTGATTAATGGATATTCTTCAGATTGGTGTAAAGTTTGAGGTGTGGTCTCCAAAGGATTGGCTCTTGGACCACTGTTGTTTCTGATTTTCTAAACGACATCGGCAATGGGATAGAAGGCTTATGTCAAAACTTGCAGATGATGTAAAGATTAGTAAAGTAGTTAATGATCAGTACCAAGCGACACTATGTCAAAACTTGCAGATGATGTAAAGATTAGTAAAGTAGTTAATGATCAGTACCAAGCGACACTCCTTCAGGATGACTTGAACAGGCTGCAAGAATGGTCAGAAAAGTGGAGGCTATGTTTTAATGTAATAAAATGCAAGGTCTTATGATTGGTGAATAGCTACCCCAAAATAATTTATATACACTTGGTGGGGTTGAATTGGAAACACGAGAGCAAGAAAGGGATCTGGCAGATATAAAGTTTCATATCTGCCTGTATTATAATTATCATCAATAGGACACCATGTGCAAGGAAAATCCATGGTGTCCTATTCATGACCTCCACATCTCTGCAAGATGTTTGATAAATATGATTCCATGGGAAAGTCTATTTATCAAACAACTTGTAGAGATATGGAGCCCATAGTCCAACTGTATAAGACAATTGTAAGACCACATTTGGAATACTTGCTCAAATATGGAGACCTCATCTTAAAAAAGTCATTGATCTTCTTGAAAGGGTCTGAAGACAGGCAACTCGCATGATGAGATCAGCAAAAGGGCCACCACATGAGAAAAGACTCCAATTAAGTGGGCTACAGAGCCTGACAACCATGCACCTCAGAGGTGATCTGATTGAGGTTTATAAGGCACTGAGAGGGGTTAGTAAAATGAATGAAGGTGAAATTTTCACGAGAGAATTCCAGAACTCATGGACATAAATTACAGGGGAAGAAGTTTAGACTACAGAACCTCTAGAAAACAGGCCTTGTGCATCGGGTTGCATTATATCATCAAAGTTTCTTGCTACGACCAACTAACTGGTTAAAAGAAATTTATTAAAATAAAAATGATATATACATAAGATAAAAAGAAAAATAAAATAAGATAAAAGCATTAAAATACAAGATAAAAGTGTTAAAATACAAGATAAAAAGAGTTAAAATATATATAATAAAAGTGTTAAAATACATAGATAGTAGCTTTTGAAGCGAAGTGCCTCTTCATCAGCTAGTGTGTGAATGGTGTACTTCAGTATATATTAATAGTTACAATAGCACAATTCAGCTGGGCATGATCATGTATCATGAGTCTGGTGCCGGTAAAGCAGAATTACGTACACGTGATGATCACCAGTGCTCATCGCACTGCAATACAGTACATTCTATAATAGAGTGTAAGTGTACTCCCCTCATCCAATTCATAGTGCTATTATTGGTGGCTATGTGTAGTGCTTCAAGCCATGAGCACTAGCAGTAATCACGTGAACAGTCGATGATTTCAATATCCTATTGGGGATCAAGATTGTGCTGCTCAACTCAGTAATGTTCGGCGACTGTGGAGCATTAAAAATTAGCAGTTTGCAGAGCCACCTCATGCTCAGAAACCTGATCTTTTAATCTTCTACCAGACTAACCTACATAACACCCCCCACAATCCGGACACATAATATGGTATACGGAACCACTCCGTAGGAAAGGAGGAACTGGTGTTTTCACCTTAGAAATAATAGATTGTAATTTCCTCCCCGGAAATTGCACACATCGTATATGGTGGTGACGCAAAATCCTAACAAGACGTTCCGACACGCCCGGATAATAGGGGATGTAGGTGGTAGACATAAATTGATTGATGCGAGGCGGGTTAGATTTCGTAACAAATTCGTGAGTCTGAAGTTCACATCTATCTAGAACATGAGGTGGATAGCCACAATTTGAAAGCTCCGCCCTAATTTTATAAATTTTGTGCAGGCAAAGTTTTTACTGCTCCTGGAATAGAGAAGTTTTTTCTGTTTTATTAGCTTAAATTGGCATATTAACTTATTTTTTAGAGTAGCTTTATATTCCTAGTTATGATACTTAGTTTAAAGTTTAACTTAGATAGAGATTTTATATGTATTACTTAGTATCAGTAAGGGCATCAAATCCATGTGTTACAAGTTGCAGCTCCGCTGAACGAGAAGTTTTTAGCCATATTTAGCCACTTTATTTACAAAGTGTTATATCAAATTATTTTCTATAAGTAGCTTATAGACCGACTCAGGATTGTTAGTTTATTCTGAATTGAGACAGCGAGATTTGGAAGTTAATTAATACTTAAGTGTCCGTAGATTTACCATTCGTAACTTGCCGCCATTGTTATACGATACAACGTTATATCCCGAACTAGATAGCATTAGCTTAGTATAGTATAGTATATAATATAATATTGTCAATTAATCAGTAAATCTATTAATCTTGTTAAACTTCATTGTCAATTAAACTATACTTTTTAACGAAATACATATAACAACTTAAATTTATAAGCGTAACATAATTAATTAATACATAACTTGATGTGGAAGTTATATAAATGGAACCCGTAGATAATACTCGATACTGAAAAATATATATAGCATTATAACTGTGTTGGTATACAAGTTTAGAGTTATAATTTTGTACTGAAATTGAAATTAAATCGAAATCATGACTCAAACCAGAGCAGCAAAGCAAAAGGCTCAAGCTAATGGGAGTGCTGTGACTCAAGGGAGAACTGAGGGGGCAGTTGCCCTCTGAATCACTGCCTTTTAAAATTCACTGCTTGCATAATGTTTGTGGGCAATCGGGTACGGGACATGATATTGCCATGGGGGATGTCTTTGTGTGTGCGCGCGTGTGTGTGTGCGCGTGTGTGTGTGCGCGTGTGTGTGTGTGCGCGTGTGTGTGTGCGCGTGTGTGTGCGTGTGTGTGCGTGTGTGTGTGTGCTTGTGTGTGTGTGTGTGTGTGTGTGTGTGTGTGTGTGTGTGTGTGTGTGCGCGCAATGTAAGGAGTGTAAGGAAATCAGGCAACAACTCAGCGTTGTTATGGGCCTGTATGAGAGCTTGAAGGACAGGGTGGATGCCCTCGAAGGATCTAAATTGAGGGGCCCACTAAGCTCTCAGCTGCCCACATCAATGCCAGTGCTTGCACTTGGTCATCACGCAACACAGCGGCAACCCCAAGGCAGAATGCGCTGATCCCACAAGAACTAGTGGTTGTTGGTGACTCTATTGTCAGGGAAACAGGGAACATGGTTTGTAAAAAGGATAGGTGGAACAGAACCAGGGTATGTCTGCCAAAGGCAAAGGTTGATGACATTGTAGAGCGGATATCATCTTTTAAGGTGATATCCGCACAAAAGGTGATATAGTCGTACAAATTGGCAATAATGATATTAAAGTAGGAGACCGGCAGAATTACTTAACAAGTACAGGTCACTGTTGAAAAAAGCCGTGAATTAGGGTTGAATTTGAAAGTGTCTGCAATTCTGCCCAAACACGATAGGAGGGAATATATGAGGAGAGCTTTGTTGATCAATTTGCCTCTGGAAAGAGCGTGCAAGGCTCAAGGGGTAGAATTTTTTTCAGCCTGGTCTGTACTTGTTAACAGGAGTGACTGCTTCTACAGGGATGGGACACACTTAAATAGAAAGGGTGCAAGAATATTTGCTGATGCTATCGAGGCAGTGTTAGGTGGGTCGAAAAACTGCTAGCTTGAGGGGGGATACAAGGACTAATAGATTAACAGTAACCACTGGCAGAGGTGAAAGTGATCTTGCACTGCTTCTATTGGAATGAGCAGCAGCCTGGAAAACAAGATGCAGAGTATTTCAGAGACTGCTGGAAGTCATTGCAGTACAAGTAAACACATGGGTTGTGTCAGGGTAGCTAAGAATAGGAACAGGTGCATGTACAACAATGCTAGGAGTATAGTAATAAATTTGATGAGCTTGAAGAGCTAGTCAAGACATCAAAGGCAGATATTGTTGGGATATCAGAGATGTGGTGTCACACATATAAGGAATACAGAACTGGAATTTGGGGAGTACAATGTGTACAGAAAGGATAGACAGGACAGGAAGGGAGGAGGGGTTATGCTATTAGTTAAGAAACGCATAAAATCCAAGGAAGTAAAGCCAGTCGACATCACTGGACATTGCAGTGTCGAGTCAGTTTGGTATGACATAAGCATTAGGAGATCAAAATTGAGAGTAGGAGTGTGCTATAGGTCTAATGACTCTGATGAATATAATAAGAACTGTACAGGGAAATAGAGTGGGCCAGTAAATCAGAGAGTCTTATAATGGGGGATTTTAATTTCCCAGATATTGACTGGAATTTGTGGGTTGGTCAATCACACACTAGCAAGGCTTTTGTGGATTTATTGGATGATTGTTTTCTACATCAACATGTTCGGGAGGCAACTAGAGGGAGTAATACTCTTGATCTGATTATCAGTAGTGATTCTTTATGCATTAAGAATCTCCAGATAAAGGAACCACTAGGTGGCAGTGATCACAGTATGCTGAAATTCTATACAGTGGGACCAACTGATGATGTTACCAACAGCAAATTGAAAATGGGAAGCATTCAAAGAACTTATCTTGGAAGCTACTAGGCTTTACATACCAACTAAGAAATATTGTTCAAAGTTTAGGCCTATATGGATGTCAGATGAACTAATGAGACATATGGCAGAGAAGAAAAATGCGTGGGATACATATAAATTAATGGGTGACACGGAAGCCTGTGATAGATATAAGCTGGTCTGTAACCAAGTCACAAAGGAGATTAGGCAGGTAAAGGCAGATTATGAGAAATCCTTGGCAAAGGATGCAAAGAAAAACAGAAAAGAGTTCTTTCCTATGTAAACTCCAGAAGGAAAGAGATGAATCAGATTGGTCCACTGAATATTGATGGTTCAACAGTTTAGGATCCTGCTCAGGTGGCTAACAAACTAAACGAGTATTTTGCATCTACATTTACACATGAGGCATTATTCAGGAAGGGGAATGCCATAGGTGAAGTAAACTCTGGCAGTGAGCTAGATGATTTTGTAATAATTGAGAGGAAAGTGGAGGAGAAATTGTTGAAGATAAACATAAAAAAGGCACCTGAGGTGGATGGGATCTATCCAGTTATATTAAAGAGGCAGCAAAAGAAGTAAGCAAACCCTTAACCATAATTATGAGAGCTTCTTTGGACTCAGGGGAGGTACCCATAGACTGGAGATGTGCAAATGTGACCCCAATTCACAAAGGAGGATCAAAGGCTGACACAAGTAATTATAGACCTGTGAGTTTAACTTCTGTTCCAGGAAAATTAATGGAAGCACTGGTTAAAGAAGCACTGCAGGATTATCTAGACAAGGCTTCAGTTATAGCTCGGACACAGAACGGTTTTGTTAAGGGAAAGTCTTGCCTGACCAATTTGATTGGATACTATGATGCAGTCACAAAAGAACTGGATGCAGGGAATAAATTTGATATTATATATTTGGTTCTTAAAAAATCTTTTGATACTGTTGCACATGGAAGACTGCTGAATAAATTGGAGCAGTGTGGTATTAGAGGCAAATTTCTGCTATGGATAAAGGGCTGGTTGAGGGGGAGAAGTCAGAGAGTGGTAATCAATGGACACTGCTCATCATGGACTAATGTTTTTAGTGGAGTCCCTCATTGTTTTCTGTATTTATAAATGATATTGATGATGGTATATAAACAAGGATGTAGAGCTGCTGGTACGGGTACAGAGAAGGGCAACAAGATTAGTGAATGGAACAAAGGGTTGCTCTTACGTAGAAAGGCTTCAGTTTTGCAAATTACAGTGTCTAAAGACTAGGCACTGACGAGGTGATCTGACAGAGGTGTATAAAGCCTTGAATGGTTTGAGTATGCTCAATGTTGATGGGATTCTTCCTCTTGCTTAGAATAATCGCCTGAGAGGGCATAAATTCAAATTGAGGAAAGAAAGATGTAGGATAGATGTGTGGAAATTTGCCTTTAACCAGCGGGTAGTTGATTGGTGGAACAGACTTCCATCCCTTGTTGTGGAAGTTGATAGCCTAAATAAATTTAAGGCTCAGCTAGACAGGTATTTCGAAAGAACGGAGGGGTGAAATAGGAGTGTTTTTTTTTTTTTTTTTGGCGGATGCTGCATAAGCTTGCTTTCTTGCATCATATGCCTCTATTAATGCTAATGCTAAATCTCCAACTGCCTGTCACCAGTCGAACTAGAGTGCTTCCAAGTGCAAGAGAGTAAGGTGCAAGCAGTGCTACATAAATGACCAGGGGCATGCACAGAGCCATAATTGGTAAATTGGCCTGCACATATTGGATTCCTAAAAACGGAGGTAACTAAACACGAATCCACGCACTGGACTAACACATCCAAAAAAGGAAGGGTATTATCAAACTCTTGTTCAATCGTAAACTGAATGACGGGCAACAAGGAATTGAGATATTGCAGCAGCCGAGATTCTTATCCCCAGGGTACAATTGCAAAAATATCATGAACATAACGACACCAGAGGGTGATAGGAATAGGTAAGTTTAAGAAAATCTGACTCTCAAGTTCCTCCATGGTGATATTGGCCACGATAGGACTAACAGAGGCACCCATGTTGTTGTTGTTGTTGTTTATTTGGTTTTTAGGAGCATTAGCAACTAAGGCCATATTGCTCCGGGAATATGGGGTGGCCATTCCCTGACCTTTCCGCATCCTCCGTATTTGGTGGTGACGGGCTCGAACCCCGGTCTAATCAGAAAGCGTGTGGTACGCACGGCTACTCCTTTCCACCTGGCTACGGAGGCGTCCAGGGGCACCCATAACTGTGCCCTGTATTTGGCGGAACAGAGAGTCATTGAACATGATCACACCCACTGTTAAACACAGACTGAGAGCAGTACAAATATCATCTGTAGAGAGCGAGGTTCTATCTCCCAATGTTGTATCCCTGTTGTACAGGAACAGAAGTGAACAGAGAAATCACATCAAAGGAGACCATAACGTCGCTCTCAGAAATAATAAGATCTTTAAAAATACGCAGAAAATGCGCACTACTGGAAACAGTGTAAACAGTTATTCCAACAAGGGGTGCTAATAACTTGGCAACATGTTTAGAAAGTTCATACGTAGATGTATGACAACAAAAAACAATGGGCCATAAAGGAACATCAGGTTTATGGATCTTTCGAAGTCCATAAAACTGCAGTAGTAGACAACCTCTCTCACGAAGCTTCCAGCGGACTTTCTTGGTAATCTTATTGGCTGAAAACCAAGAATGCACAAGTTTATTAACTTTGGATTCCAACTTCTCCAGCACTTTCACAGGGGAGTCTTGCACAGTTTCATAAACCTCTTGATCAGGATCAAGAATCCTGTAATAGAGCGAGGGATTTCGAATATACTCCAACTTGTCCAGGACAACAGTGCGCCACCCCTTATCTGCAGGCCAAACTACAATAGTGCCATTTTTGCACAAAGAAGAAAGAGCTTCCTGTTGACATCATCATAGGTTATTAGTAACAGGCTGGATGTGCTGCAAATATATTCTGCTGATGTACATGATACGATACGATTCAGTCACATGTATGGCTTGGGAAGACAAAACAGGAACAACTGTTTTGTGTTCCCAAAACATTGATTCATGTGTCCCCATTGTTTGGTCCCTCTCCCTATATTTTCTGCAGTGGTTCATGTTTTGTGTTCCCAAGCCATGCGTGTGACTGAAACATATCGTGTACGTCAGCAGAATAAATTTAATGCTTTATTACGAGAAACATATACTGCTAGGAACTCACATATCAGATATAACTCACAGTTTGTTTTGAACTTGAGTAGCAAACAATTATCTAAGGAGCAACATGATCTCTTGACCCTCAGCATGAAGTTTGCGGTCCTTCCTTGTAAACCTCCCATTACACATTTGGCTATGGGGGTGGAAGCATCCCTCGAAAAGCTACCTGAAGAGACTGCTAACGTAATTCTCTTTAAAACAGCTTCGATTTTGCAACACATCCAGCCTGTTACTAATAACCTCAGACAATGTCAACGGGAAGCCCTTTCTTCTTTGGGCAAAGATGGCACTATTTTAGTTTTGCCTGTAGATAAGGGGCAGCGCACTGTTGTCCTGGACAAATCGGAGTATATTCGTAACTCCCTCGCTCTATTTCAGGATTGGGAGGTTTATGAAACTGTGCAAGGCTCCCCTGTGAAAGTGCTGGAGAAGTTGGAATCCAAAGTTAATAAACTTGTGCATTCTTGGTTTTTATCCAATAAGATTACCAAGAATGTCCGCTGGAAGCTTCGTGCGACAGGTTGTCTACTACTGCAGTTTTATGGACTTCCAAAGATCCGTAAACCTGATGTTCCTTTACGGCCCATTGTTTCTTGTTATCATACACCTACGTATGAACTTTCTAAACATGTTGCCAAGTTATTAGCACCCCTTGTTGGGAAAACTGTTTACACTGTTTCCTGTAGTATGCATTTTCTGAGTATTATTAAATATTTTATTATTTCTGAGAGCGATGTTATGGTCTCCTTTGATGTGGTTTCTCTGTTCACTTCTGTTCCTGTACAATAGGCTATTGCCTGTTGCACAGGAACAACAGGCGAGACATGTGCGAGACGTCTTTTGAACATGGATACCACATTGGGAGATAGAACCTCACTCTCTACAGATAATATTTATACTGCTCTCAATCTGTGTTTCACAGGGGGCGTGATTATGTTCAATGACTCTCTGTTCTGCCAAATACAGGGCACAGCTATGGGTGCCCCTGTTAGTCCTATTGTGGCCAATATTGCCATGGAGGAACTTGAGAGTCAGATTTTCTTGAACTTACCTATTCCTATTATTCTCTGGTGTCGTTATGTTGATGATATTTTTGCAATTGTACCCGGGGATTAGAATCTGGGCTGCTGCAATATCTCAATTCCCTGTCACCTGTTATTCAGTTTACGATTGAACTAGAGGTTAATAATACCCTTTGTTTTTTGCAGCGCGTGGATTCGTGTTTAGTAACTTCTGTTTTTAGGAAGCCAATGTGCACAGGCCAATTTATCAATTATGGCTCTTCGCATGCCCCTGGTCATTTACATAGCACTGCTCACACCTTATTCTCCCGTGCTTGGATGCACTCTAGTTCGACTGGTGACAGGCAGTTGGGGATTTCTAAAATTAGGGCAGAGCTTTCAAATTGCGGCTATCCACCTCATGTTCTAGATAGATGTGAGCTTCAGGCTGACGAATTTGTTACGAAATCTAACACCTTGATAAATTGATTAACACCTTGCATCAATCAATTTATCTCTACCACCAACATTCCCTGTTATCCGGGCATATCAGAATGTCTTGTTAGGATTTTCCATCACCATCATATACGATGTGTGCAATTTCCGGGGAGGAAATTACAATCTATTATTTCTAAGGTGAAAACACCAGTTCCTATGGAGTGGTTCCGTATACCGTATTATGTGTCCGGATTGTGGGGGGGGGGGTATTATGTAGGTGAGTCTGGTAGAAGATTAAAATATCGGGTTTCTGAGCATGAGGTGGCTCTGTGAACTGCTAATTTTGAATGCTCCGCAGTCGCCAAACATTATTGGGTTGAGCAGCACAATCTTGATCCCCAACAGGATATTGAAATCGTTGACTGTTCACATGATTACCGCCAGTGCTCATGGCTTGAAGCACTACACATAGCCACCAATAATAGTACTATGAATCAGACGAGTGGAGTACACTTACACCCTATTATAGAATGTATTGTATTGCAGTGCGATGAGCACTGGTGATCATCATGTGTACGTAATTCTGCTTTACTGGCACCAGACTCATGTTACACGATCATGCTCAGCTGACTTGTGCTATTGTAACTATCAATATATACTGAAGTACACCATTCACACACTAGCTGATGAAGAGGCACTTCGCTTCGAAAGCTACTATCTATGTATTTTAACGCTTTTATTATATATATTTTAACTCTTTTATCTTGTTGTATTTTAACACTTTTATCTAATTTTATTTCTGTTTTATCTTATGTATATATCATTTTTATATTAATAAATTTATTTTAACCAGTTAGTCAGTTGTTGGAAGAAACTTTGATGATGAGAGAACCTCTAGTCTAAATCTCTTCTAGTCTAAGCATGGGAATTTTATTTTAGTTAAGGAGTCATTCATTGCTGGAACAGGTTGCCTTCGCAGGTAGTTGAGGCTGACAGTTTGGATAAATTCAAAGCTCAACTGGATTCTATTTTCTTATCCACTGGGTTTTTTTTTGGTTTTTTTTCTCTCAGCCAGTGCAGCAAAAGCCTGTGGCTTCCTTGCATATGGCTGTTATTATTACTATAATATTAGAGCAGATTATTAAATTAATCTAAAAAAAGATGTTGTTAAATTACTACTATTCTGAATTTACCTTAATACCTTAACTTGTGTTAAAATTAATCTAAAAAAAGATGTTTTTAAGTTGCTACTATTTTGAATTTACCTTAATATCTTAATTTGTGTTAATATTTATCTTATTTTATCTTATTAACTGAATTATATGGCGCCTCTGTTGCCAGGTGGGCAGGAGCAGCAGTGCGTAACATACGCTTCTTGATTAGACCGGGGTTCGAGCCCATGACCACCAAATACGGAGGATGTAGAAAGGTCAGGGAATGACCACTGCATATCCCTGGAGCAATATGGCCTTAGTTGCTAATGCTCCTAAAAACCAAATAACAAACAAAAACAACAACAACAGAACTGAATTTTGTCCAATAAGGAGTGGAGAATTGGTTTTTTTATCTGTGCAGATTAAATTAAAATATGTTTGAATTTTATGAAATAACATTTAATGTTTCAAATTATCATTACAAATTTTACTTTTAGAGTGATTTGCAAGATAAACCTGAAGGGATTGGAGAAATGCTACTTGAAGATGCACAGCTTGATGATAATATAACTATTATGGCAGGACCAATTTTTACCTATTTGGTAAGAAAACCTTTCTACTTATCTTAATAGTTATTCATGAATGACAGTTATTTGAAATGTAGTGAGTAAACATTAATCATTTTTATATTTTTACTACTGAATTAAAAGAAAAAGTAATTGATGTACAGTGAAAAACTCAGATTTATTGATATCTTAAAAACTGGTTACCCACTCTGAGGTGCACATGACATGTCTAATGAATATTAGACAAGGTTCATGCTGGCATTGACAGTCTCAGTTTCTCCATTAGCTGATGTCTTCAGTGTTTGATGCTTGCCAAACTCTCCAGAAGGAGTTTGGCAACTCATATCCTTGATATTGCTCTGCAAAAGAAGTCTGATGACATAATAACTCTCATGGGAGTACAAGTTTTCTGGGTATGGCCTGCATTTATTAACAGAGGAGACTGTTTTTAGAGGAATGGAATACATTTAAATAGGAATGTAAGAATTGCTGATGCTGTTGTGGCTAGTCTCAAATAGATGAAATTGATTCTTGCAATTCTATTCAGACATGCAGAGCCTAGAGAGGGGATTACAGGCATGCTGGTGATATCCTCATGGGACAAGCAATTATATGGGTTGTGTTGGAGTTAATAAGAGCACAAACAGAGGCACACATATATACTCTTTTTATTGGGATGATTACTAGAATCACTAGGGTTGGCTGGGGAATAAACAGTAAGGCACTGAACTTACTATATGAATGTGTATTTATCCCAATGGTAATGTATGCTGCACCAATTTGGTTCGAGTGCACAAGTTGAAACGTATTTGCTAGGAAGCTCAGTTCAATTCAAAGGGTAATGCTACTTAGGATGTGCATGGCATGCAGGACTGTGTCAACACCAGCTTTGCAGGTTGTGACTGGCAAATTGCTTATTGACCTGCATTTGGTGTATTGTGCATTAGCTTATTCTGAGCATCATGACATTACCAGTTCTTTTATGAACATAGAGGTGGACACTTTGGCAGATCCCAAGAAAGAAATGGCAAGAATCTGGGATGCTCTGGTAAATGTTTAGCAGGAGCATTGGAATGTTTGTGATAAAGGATGGATTACACAAAATGTTTTCTCAGATATAAGAAATGCAGCATCAATAAAGTTTAAATGGTTTGCACTGAACTTACAAGCTATGTTCTTATTGACTCGTAATGGTTTGATTAATGCAAAGTTGCATGATTTTGGAATCACAATAGCAACTAGAAAGATCTAGTTGCCATTGTAGTGAAAGGGAATCACAGGAACATATGTACAACTGTGAGGAGTATAGCAATCTAAGAGTTGAATTGGTATCTCGGGTGATACCAATATGAATTTTAAATTCATATACGTAGAATTCAGTAAAGCTTTTGAAACTGTTCTTCATGAATGACTGCTATATACATCAGAGCAGTATGGCATGAGAGGCAAGTGGCCACTGCTCTTCATGGACTAATGTTATTAGTGGAGTCCTCAGGGTTCAGCACTAGTCCCCTTATTGTTTTCAATATTTATTAACAATCATTGTTATCTACTTTTGATCCACTGCAGGATGTGAAGGCCTCCTCAACACGTTTCCAGCAACTGCAGTCTTGTGCTTTCTGTTGCATTGTACACCAGCAAATTTCAAAATTTCATCGATCCACCTCATCTTTGGTCTTTTTCTTGGGCATTTAGAGACAAGAGGTATACATTCCAAAATTCGTTTGGTCCATCGATCGTCAGTTCTTCCTGATATGTGGCCTGTCTATTTCCATTTTAAGCACTTGGCTCTTTCAGTGATGTCACAGACCTTGGTTTGTTTGGTAAACCCATGCATATGTTTTTTGGTCTCATTTTATTATGTACAAAATTTGTGCTCCATTCTGCTGATGACAACTGATGATGCTCTGTGTTACCCTCAGTCTTTGTAAAGCTTTGGCATTCAATGTTCATGTTTCATAATCATATGTTAGGACAGGGAGGACACATTGATCAAAAACTTTTTGTTTGAGCCAGAGGGGCAAGTTTGTCTTGAAGACTATATTAAGCTTTCCAAATACTTGCAATCCCAGTTTTATGTGCTGTTCAATTTCCATCATGATGTTTCCATCTGTTGAAATTTCTTTTCCAAGTTAAACATACCTTTTCACTTCTAGTTCTTGTCCATCGGCCATGATTTTCTTTGGTCTGGTAAATTTGTTAGAACATGATTTGTGTTTTCTTGATATTCATCTTGAAACTGCACTTGTTGCTTTCATGCTGCAGTTCTTCAATGTTTTTCTGCAATTCTCCAAGATCATTGGCAAAGAGAATGATATCAAATTATAAGTGATTCAAGTAATCTCCATTTATCTTGAGTCCTGTTATTGTCACAATTTAGCTTTCAAAAAATTTCTTCTAAACAGGTAGAAAATGGTTTTGAGGACATTGTGTCTGCTTATTGGACACCATTTTCTATGTTGACCTGAATTTTGTTATTGTTCACCCGTATTGCTGCAGTTGCCTTTTCATTTATTGATTGGAAAATATTGACATAAGCTCTGTCTACACCATGGTTGAATAGGGTATTGATTATTGCTGGCTTTGGGATCAATTTGATTGTTTTTTCATAGTCGATAAAGGTTATACATAGTGGAAGGTTGTGTATCATTGTACTGCACTGTAACTTGCTGCACTGTACAATGGATCGCATCTAAACATGCACTGTTTGGATGTGATGCATTGTATTGAAGCCACTTCTGAAACCTGCTTGTTCTTTGGTTTGGCAATAGGCTTATTGGTCAGGGGATTTTTTAATCTGCCTCGTCACTGTTTTTGTGCAGTAGGATGGCTTCTATGTTTTTCCATGATACAGGTAAAGTAGAAGGCATTTTAAAAATACTCTGGCCAGAACTGACCTCCAGCTTTCAACATTTCAACAGTGACTTTATCAGGTTCTGCTGCTTTGACATTTTTTATTGATTTTTTAGCATATTCTACTTTTACCAGAATAGACAGGATTGGAAGGGAGGAGGGATTATGCTGTTAGTTTAAACACATAAAATCTAAGGAAGTGTATCCAGTTGACATTGGTGAACAATACAATGTAGAGTCAGTTTGGTGTGACGTAAGCACTGGGAAAGCAAAAATGAGGGTAGGAGTATGTTATAGGTCTAATGACTCTGAGGAGTACAATGAACAGCTATACAGAGAAACAGAGTGGGCCTGTAAATCAGAATGGGGGATTTTAACTTCCCAGATTCTTATAATGGGGGATTTTAACTTCCCGGATTCTTATAATGGGGGATTTTAACTTCCCAGATATTGACTGGAACTTATGGGTTGGTCACTTGCAAACTAGCAAGACTTTTTTGTGGATTTATTGGGTGATTGGTTTCTACAGCAGCATGTTCACAACCAGAGGGAGTAATACTCTTGATCTGATTATCAGCGGTGATTATTCATGCATTAAAAATTTGCAGATAAAGGGACTGCTAGGTGACCACAGTGTACTGATGTGGGATTTACTTAAAGATGTAACTACCATCAGGAGTAAAGGGAAGGGTTTTTGCTTTTGTAAACGTGACTACAATGGTCTCAGTCAGTTTTTAAATTCTATATGGTGGGACCAACTGATGATGTTACCAACAGCAAATTCTAAATGTAAAATTTCTTAATTTGCAAGGCAAAGAAGTAAAACAAATTACTGAGGAGAGCTCTATATGAGGAAGATTGACCATAATATGAAACTGAAAAATTGGAAAAGATAGTTCATGTCTGGGTGAAGCAGTAAGAGCATGAGAAGGTAGGTGCCTCCATAGCCAGGTGGGAAGGAGCAGCAGTGCGTAGCACACGCTTCTTATTAGACCGGGGTTCAAGCCTGTCACCACCAAATACGGAGGATGCGGAGAGGTCAGGGAATGACCACCGCATATCCTGGAGCAATATGGCCTTAGTTGCTAATGCTCCTAAAAACCAAATAACAAACAAACAAACATGAGAAGGTAGACCATCTCAGCCACATACCCTACAATTGTAGTTAAAGTGGAACAGCTAGTCCTTGAAGCTATCTTCAAGTTGTGTGATTATAAATTTTATAGCAAACTTTGAACATTAACTGTGAGTCTGTTTGAACAATAGTGCTTCAGTTTCTGTACATGTCTAAAGTAGCAGCTTGATGGGTTCTGAGATTGTTAACATCTTCTCAAAAGCTTCAGAGGAGCATTCTGCATGATTGTTAGAGCTTTGTAGAGAAAACATTGATGATACCCAATGATTCTCCTGCCCACCATGCAGCTCTCATGGTAGCTTTCTCACTTTACAATCAGGTGCAGCTTTGAAAATCTTCAGACCCACCTTATTCTCCCAACCTCGCCTTTAGACTTCTCTTTCTTCCCAAAAATGAAGAAACCATTATAAGACTGCAGATTTCAGACTGATGATTAGGTAATTGATGAAGTGGAAGCATGGTTTTCAGTGCAAAATGAAGAGTGAAGATTTCTATTCAATAGGCCTGACAGAGCATATTCATAGATGGGAAAAAGTGTGTAGCTCTAGAAGATAGCTACATAGAGAAGGATGAATTTGCCAAGTTTCAAATCCCTAACTTAAATTTCTGGATGAGAGTAAATACTTATGGACTGTCCCTCTGTAAAAATTCTCCTGCTTTACTCCATAATCGCCTGCTTTCCAAAAGTCAAAGGTTGGCAGCTATTCATTGGAGAGTTCCACCTCATGGCTGTGATTGAGGTCTGAAAAAGCTGAAGTATATTGAAATAGCTTTGCTGGATTGTTTTGTTATATTGTCGCTGTTAAAACTGTACACTTAGCATTTCCACACATATTAATTTTACCTTGTTTTCTTTTAGAATTGTTAACAAATGAAGATCAGGTGAGACTGTTCATCAAAGTTGTGCATTGCATTTCCTTTCAGATAAATAGCACTGAAACATCTTTTATTGTAAAGAATCTGAAACAACTGACAATGTATCAAGTACAGATGAGAAGTGTCAATACATTTGGCTCTAGTTTACCTACTTATGCTGTTCGCTCACTAACATTTGCACAAGAAGAAGTAATCACAGTATCTCCTGTTACATCAGCACTTCCAAAGCTTCCTGACTTCAGAGGATGCTGTGAAAATAAAGGTGTTGAATTGAGTCGTTGTATTAATGTATTATGTAATCCTGTGAATGCAGCTAAAGCAAGGTAAGTTATTTTAAATTAAATAATAAAAGGCAGTTTAAATTTCTCTTTCTCTCTCAGTTAAAAGCAAGGGTTGGGAACATGTGGCTCGTATAAAAAAATCATATTTTCTCTCAATCATTAATATAACAGAGTGCAAAGAACACAATAAAATATATATGATTCTAATTATCTTCTGACATTACCAATTGTCATGTTTACTTCTTTTTGAATATTATTGTTTAATACATTGTGGTTCCAGAATTTGCCTTTTTTTGTTCATATTTCGCTAATTTGGCAGTTGGCTCAAAGGAGATTCCAGACCCTGCTGAAGAGCATACCTAATTTCCTAGATGTAAAAAAAAAAGAAAAGTCACTCAGGAATGTGCAGCTTTAGATTATATTTTTTGTCATTTGGTAAACCAGCAATTAGTAAAACTGTAGCATTGTTACTTTGAAATATTTGCAGGTTTAAAGGGGGTTGAAGAAAGAAAGGAAAAGTAAACACTTTGGCATTCATATGGATTTCTGGAGATGGGAATTTTTGTGAAATAACATTAACATTAACATTAGTTGAGGCATATGATGCAAGAAAGCAACCTTATAGAGTATCAGCCAAAAAAAAAAAATTAAGCTGATGGAAGTCTGTTCCAGCAATCAACTACCCGCTGGCTAAAGGCAAACTTCTGCACATCTATTCTACAACTGTCTTTTAGCATTAGCATTAGCATTAGTATTAGTAGAGGCATTTGATGCAAGAAAGCAAGCTTATGCAGCATCAGCCAAAAAAAAAAAAAATAAAAATAAATAAATAAATAAAAAATAACCACTTCCACTTCACCCCTCTGTTCATTTGAAATACCTGTCCAGCTGAGCCTTAAACTTATTTAGGCTATCAACTTCCACGACAAGGGATGGAAGTCTATTCCAGCAACCAACCAGATTTCTCGTAATCTGCCTTCGCCTGCCTAACCCCCTTTGTAACTTGGTTACAGATCAACTTGTATCTATCATAGGCTTCTGTGTCACGTGTTAATTTGTATGTATCCCATGCATTTTTCTTCTCTGCCATATGTCTCATTAGTTCATCTGACATCCACTTAGGCCTAAACCTTGAAGAATATTTCTTAGTTGGTATGTAAAGCCTAGTAGCTTCCAAGATAAGTTCTTTGAATGCTTCCCATTTTGAATTTGCTGTTGGTAACATCATCAGTTGGTCCCACTGTATAGAATTTAAATACTGTCTCAGTCCATCGTAGTCGCCTTTACGAAAGCAATAACCCTTTCCTTTACCCCTAATGGTAGTTACCTCTTTGAGTAAATCCCACTTCAGCACACTGTGATCACTGCCACTTAGTGGTTCATTTACCTGCAGATTCTTAATGCACGAAGAATCACTACTGATAATCAAATCAAGAGTATTATTCCCTCTAGTTGCCTCCTGAACATGCTGATGTAGAAAACAATCATCCTCAATTTGAGGATGATTGTCTTTCCTCAATTTGAATCTATGCTCCCTTAGGATCTTAATCTCAGCAAGTGGGAGTATCCCATCAGCATTGAGCCTGCTCAAACCATTCAAGACCTTGTACACCTAAATCAGATCACCTCACAGGTGCCTAGTCTCCAGATGCTGCAACTGACACAATTTAAGCCTTTCCTGGTAAGAGAACCCCTTTGTTTCTCTCACCATTCTTGTTGCCCTTCTCTGAACTCATTCTAGCAACTCCATCCTTCCTAAAATGAGGCTTCCAGACTTGTACACAGTGCTCAAGGTGTGGCCTGACCATTGCCTTATACAAAGGTATAATCACCTCAGTGTCCCTGCTAGCAAAATTCCTATATATCATTGACAAAACTCCATGACCTGCTCTGGCTGCCCATCTGCACTGCTCAGAGAACTTCATATCCGACTGCACAATTATCCCTGATCGCTGATGCACTAATAAAACCCAAAACAACCAACCAGCACAGTTACCCCAGGTGTTTTTCATTCTCCACGTCCCAGAGTGTAGTACCACACAGTTAGTATGTTTCTCTTGGGTTACTGCTACCTAGTAAGTTTGGGATACAAGTAATTTCATTTACATATAAAATAATAAAGTTTATGGGTATGAAGGAAAGTAAATTGCTTTGAAGAGCAGAAATAGAAGGGATTTTTTTTTTATGATATTAATGAATAGTAATGGCTGCTGAGGTGTATAATACTTTGGGAATACAAAGTAAGAAGTAATTGTTAACATTGTACTTGAATATCTATAAATTATTTATTAACAGATATCTTTGAATATCTATTGTTTCAAAGAATTGAAGTGAGTTAAAGAAGTGATGAAGTAAAATTACTTTAGCAAGTTTGTAATTGAATCATGTCTTGATGGCATCTAGTCACTGCATGTTTTGACAGGTTTAGAAGACAGTGAAGATATTGCAGAAACTGCAGACACTGTATCTGTTTGAACATATAATTGATAGAGAATGAAATGCAGCAGTGATAATCGTTGATTAATCTATTTCTCTGTTTGGCAATACAGATGTAGCTTTTGGTCAGAAGCATGAGTGCAATAGCACATGCACTTTGAGTGGACTGGGATTCAATCCCCCATCCCCAAACTAGCAATTTCCCTGAACCTTTAAAGTATCCTCAATGATACTGGCAAAAACCCTTCCACCACCTTTGTTTAAAATTATTCCGTCTCTACAAAACAGATTCCTTCTACCTACAAGTGTGGGCCAAGATAAAAATTTTCCCCTAAAAGCCTTTCAGAGTCCTTCACGTCTTGAGTTAATTCACAACGCTTTCAGCATATAATCCATCCTATTGTGCCTGGTCAGAATTGCAGACACATAGACACTCTGACTTAACTTGTGCCATTTCTTCAGCATGGTCCTATATTTGTATAACAAATCATCAGATTGTCTGTACTTAATATCTTAGTCCCCATATGAATAATGATATTCTCTTTACCCGCCTTAAAATCTGACAATCTGTTGGTGACATTAATTGTTTCTCCCAACAGACATACCCTGGTTCTAGTCTACCTGTCCTTTATAAAAAAATATTTCCTGTTTCTCTGAAAATTGAGTCTCCTAATAGAACTAAGTTCTTTTGAACCAGAGCAGTTTACACTTGGTTATTCTGTTCTGGGACCTGAATTGGGAGTGCATCACTTGGTAGGTTACTAGAGTTTTGAGTCCCTGACGAGCTCTCAGCTACATTATTGTTGAGGACAAGCACCCATTTTCTCAGTGACCCAAATTCTACTAGCAGTGCACCAAATTTAAACTTTCGATTGTACACCCAATACAACAGTGACAAAGAAAAGAATCACCAGGTGAGCTATGATTATCCACTAGGTTGACCTTGGAATACATGCCATGGATTCTGCAAACAATGAAATCATGATTCAGCTGGAAATTGTATGAATGAATCGTGATACACCCTGACAAAGTGTTCAAGGTGGGTCTTGCCACAGCCATTGTTAAATTTACTAAATATCACAGAAAATAACTTTTATAAATTATATTTATAAAATTATAAAAAAATAAATTTACAAACTATTACAGAAAAATAATTTATGTCAAAATAAACTTTACAATATATTAAATAAATTATTTAAAAGCGATTATCTAACCTCTCTAATCACTATGCTCTCCCTGCACATTAGCTTAGCACTATGAAAACACGTCCACTCACTATGAATGCCCACATTAGAATATTATCAGAGATCAGTTATTTATTTATTTTTTTTTATTATTTTTTTTTTATTTATTTTTTTTTTTTAGGAGCATTAGCAACTAAGGTCATATTGCTACGCACTGCTGCTCCTTCCCACCTGGCTATGGAGGTGCCCAGATCAGTTATCAGTGTTAAACAAAACTGTATGGCTGCTTCTGCTATTATTTCCACAAATGAAAGCTAACAATGTAACTAATAACAACAGTTACAGATTTTAATTTTATAACAAAATAGCAGATACACGCACACACACACACACACACACACAAATAATTTATAACATTCTACATTGTTTATAGTAAAATCTGGCACATCAGGTAATAATTCAGTTGGTACAGGTAGTATGGTTTTGAAAGCAAGTATACATCACAGTACAAAATAAAGAGCCATCATCTGATTTAAATGTGGGGGTTGTCAGTTTCAATGTCCAATGAATTGCCACATTCTTGCCAGTCCACTGGGAATGACAAATGCTTTGCAGTACAGAATTTTATCAAATATGGACACAAACTGATCCTTCAATTGGTGCAACAAAATCCAGACTATGCAGTGGCACGCTTATAGCATATACAGCATCAGTCAAAAAGGGAAGGGGAGGGGAACTACCTACCTACCTCATCTGTGTATCCTCTCTATTGAGTTGTCTAATTCTTCCTTAAATTTATTCACCTACCCGCTTCTACAATGCCAGATGGAAATTTGTTCCAACAAACAGTTCGCTCTCTTGCTGAAAGAAAATTTTTGTAAATCTGTTTTGCAGCTATCCTTTTTCAGTTTTTGTTTATCTACCCTCATGTGTTGTGTGAGAAAGAGTAAGGATGCCATCGGTGCTTAGTTTACTCTGTCCTTAAATCGTTAAGCACTTTAATCAGGTTTCTCCTCACAGGTGCTTGGTTTCAAGTTTTGCAGTTTGCAGAACCAAATTGTATAAGATACCTTTTTGTGGGTGTTTTTGCCTTCTTGACTAATCTTGTTCTTCTCTGCACTTATTCCAACAGCTCTGCCTTCAGTGGTGTGCTGGTAAATTTTTAGCAACTGGTTTGCTAAAAAAAAAACAAGACCAAGAATATGTATGTATTATTTATTGTAAGTTTTACTGATTTACAACACTTTGGAATACAAAAATTTCAAACGATAATAAAATATTCATTTTTTTATTGTAATTTCCATATAGCCAATTGATTCTCACAAAATGTTTTAATTGGCTTTTGCTGAGCTCTTGTTTCTGCAGCCAGTCTTAGGGTAATGACCTTATCAGGTTCACGACAATTCTAGAAACGTAAAATCTTTGATAGATGTTAATTTAAAGTTAATTTTGATAGACGTTAAAATTAAGCAGTTGTTTGTTGGATATAATATTTATGTAAAATTGCTAGTGGAGATAATCCCTACATGGTGGCCCATGTAGGGAAGGGAACAGGGGAAAGGAAGCACATACAGTGCTGAAATAAGCACGCCCTACATACAGTGCTGAAATAAGCACGCCCTACATACAGTGCTGAAATAAGCACGCCCTGGCTAGATTTTCCGTGTCACCATACATAAGCTTATCTTTCAAATGCCACTTCAATCCAAATGCTATTTGGATTGAAGTGCATGCTGCTGTACAGTTTATAGGCATTGTCAGTCTAACAATCGGCTCACACAATTCTTGACAATTTAACAATTGGCTCACACAAGCAAGTGCAAGCCGGCTTGAGTATACCACTATCTGCATCCTTCTGAAAATAGGGTTTCCAGACCTGGTATGCAATACTGAAGGTTCAGCCTAACCATTACAGTATACAATGGGATAATCACCTACTCATCCCTTCTGGCAAAATTCTTGTGTATAATCAACAGAACACCTTGAGCTCTCCTAGCAGTCTGTTGGCACTGCCCAGAAAATTTCATATCTGACTGCACAATTACTCCAGGTCTTTTTCATTTTCTGCTAAATTTAGTACTTGAGTACACTAGGTGAGTGCAGTACCACAGAGTTGGTTAATCTGTGATTATTGCTACCAATATGCAGCTGAAAAATGGTAACTAAAGTTTAATGTTTATTAATATAAGGTTTTGAAAGGGTACAGAAATCTAGGAGTTACTTAAAAGCTGGGGGGGGGGGTTAAAAGTAGTTCAGGACAAAAAAAATTTAGGGGTTACAATTCCTACTGTATAGGATCTTCACAAGTGGGAAAGGAATATTGTTGTCCCTATGTATAAGACAATGGTGAGACTGCATTCAGAATATTGTGTTCAGATCTGGATGCCACACTTGAATAAAGATGTAGAGCTCCTAGAAAGGCGAACTAGAAGGGCAACTGGATTGGTGAGAAGTGCAGTTGATGCCTATATGAAGAATGCCATTGAAATGCAGACTGCAAAATATGGCAAATATAGATAATCAGATCAAGAGTATTTCTCCCTCTAATTGACTCCCGAACATGCTGCTATAGAAAACAGTCATCCAATAAATCCACAAAAGCCTTGCCAGTATGCGAGTGACCAAACCAAAAGTTTCAATCTATACCTGGGAAGTTAAAATCCCCCATTATAAGCAGGAGCAGATTAAGGTCGGTTGAGGCCCCGAGCGCAGAAGAAAATATTGGGCCCCTTAAAAAAAAGAGAGAGAGAGACAGGGAAAATAAAAATACATGTCAACCATTTTTTTAAATAAATAAAAAATATTATGTACTATTAATGTTTTATTTCCAATAAAATTTGAATATAATATATGTATAATATAATTAAAAATAGCATAATAATAATCACAAAGTTTTGAACTAATAGTTGAACATATTAGTTTAACTATTAGTTGAACTAATATGTTCAACTAATTTGTTGGGGTTTTGCATAGGCCCTTCAGAAGATGGGGCCCAGGGCGCATGCCCCGTGCATCCGCCGTTAAATCCGCCTCTGATTATAAGACACTCTGATTTACTGGCCTGCTCTATTTATCTGTATAATTGTTCATTGTACTCCTCAGAGTCACTAGGCCTATAACAAACTTCTACCCTGATTTTTGCTTTCCCAGTGCTTATGTCACACCAAACTGACTCAACATTGTACTGTCCATTTATGTCAACTGATTTTATAGATTTTAGATTTTATGTGTTTCTTAACTAATAGCATAACCCCCCTCCCTTCCTATCCTGTCTATCCTTTCTGTTCACATTGTACTCCCCAAATTCCAATTCTGCATCTCTTTTATCTGAGTGACACCGCAGTCTATGATATCCCAATAATACCTTGGATGTCTTAACCAGCACTTCAAATTTATGAAATTTATTTACTATACCCCTAGCATTGGTGTACATGCAAGTATACATGCACTGTTCTTACTCTTAGTTACTCTAACACAACCCATGTATTTACTTGTTTCATGACTCCCAGCAGTTCCTGAAATCCCCAGAAAATTGCTTTCTGGGCTGCTGCTCATTCCAATAGAAGCAGTGCAAGAATCACTTTCACCTCTGCCTGCGGCTACTGTTAATCTTTTAGTCTGTGAATCCCCCCCCCAAAGCTAGCAGTTTTCCGAACCATCTAACACTGCATCGATAGCATCAGCAAATATTCTTGCACCCTTTCTTTTAAATGTATCCCATCCCTGTAGAAGCAGTCTCTCCTGTTAGCAAGCACAGGCTGAAAAAAATTTTACCCCTTGAGCCCTGCACAATCTCTCCAGGGCCGAATGGATAGACAAGGCTCTCATCATATACTTCCTCCTATTGTGTCTGGGCAGCATTGCAGATACTTTCAAATTTAACCCTAACTCGTGACTTTTTTTCAACATTGACCTTCAGGTCAACATAGTTAGTGCCAACATGTACAACGATATCACCTTTTGTGCCCTTAAAAGATATTATGCTTATTTGGTTTATGGTTCAGAAAAGGTTCTTAACTCCTGTTCTAGAGTGGTAATGCTAGAAGGAAAATAAAGGAAAAGAAAAGGATTTTTCTGCTTTTCTTTGGCTGTGTCCATTTCATAGACTGGCTTTTAGAATAAAAGCATCCTTAGCCAAGGGTTTCTGATAATCTGCCTTAGCATTCCTAACCTCCCTGAGTAATTTGATTACAGACCCATTCATAATTTAATTTATACCAAGCTGTTAATAAGAAAAACGAATTTCTCCAGATCTGCCAACACCAAATATAGGAATATAGTAACTTTCAAGGAGATTTTTTTGTAGAGCCCTGATAACAGGTGATCAGACCTGGATCTTTTGTTATGACTTTTATTCTAAAAGCCATTCTATGAAATGGACACATCCATCATTGTCTTCATCAAACACTGAAATAAAAACCTCAAATCACCAGATCATTACAAGAAATTATGGCCATTATGGCCACAGTATTTTGAGCTGAGATGAAGGCCCAATTTTGGTTGATTTTTTAGAGAAAGGCCAGACTATAAATGAGGAATGATATTGCCAAACACTTGATAAGCTTAATAGGGCTATAAAACAAAATGGGAATGCTGCAACAGGTCACCAGATCTGATTACACCATGATATTATAATGCCAAGCCTCACACCCACACTGCCCATGTGACTCAGATTAAAATTGCAGATCTGTGGTGGAGTGTTTTGCCTCATCTTGCATATAGTGTGGACTTAGCCCTATAGTTTTTTTTCTTTTGGACATATGAAGAGATATCTTCATGGAAAACACTTTTTGCATAATGAGGAGCTAGAAAAAAAGAGAATGATAGGCTGGCTTCAACAGTAGGTCCATCTTTTTACCATAGTGTATATGTGAATTGGAAAGAATGAGGGCATAAATATATTGATAAACAAGGTGGATACATGGAATAACATATACAGGGGTCCCCGGTATCCAAATATATTCTATGTTCATTCATTATCAGAGTTCCCGCAGTTACAAGGATTTGAAAATTAAAGAATTAAAGCTTTTTCCCTTGAGAAAATTGACGAAGCACTTTTTTTTTTTTTTTTTGTGAGAACGATCTTCCTCATGATCATGCAACAAATGTTAAGCGAGAAGTTAAAGACATAACTAAATGCTACGACACAATTTTATCTGAAAAAATACCACAAAAAAAAAAAAAAACACGAATAACTGATTTAAATTTCAACTTTGTATGTATCTTTTTGTATGTTTGTTTGTATCTCTACCTTATATAAGTGGGTAGTTTGATTATGTTTAAAAGAAAACTGGACAAATTATTAGAAGAGACAGATAAATAAAGTGGGTACATTTTTTTTTAATGATGCTATATAACCTTATTTCCTTGCATAATTTTGCTATTATTAATAATAATAATAATTATTATTATTATTACTAGCTACATAGTGCAAGGAAACCTGAGGCTTATGCTGCACCAGCAAAAAAAATAAATTTTTCTGAATTACCCCGAGAGAGAGAGAGAGAGAGAGAGAGAGAGAGAAGTAGGTGGGAATTACCAAGAAAGAGAAGAATGATGATATCCAGCTCAGGACCTTGGGTGTGCCAAGCCCATACTCAACAGATGTGAGCCCCTTGGGGTAAAATGAGTGCTCGCCCAGAATTTGAACCCAGGACCTCTCGCACCCAAAGCAAGAATCATACCCCCTAGACCAACAAGCCATGCTAAATTTTGTTACACATTATGTAATCAAAAATGTCTCTCTCTCTCTTTCCTGATTCTTTACAGTAGGTGTCTCTTTGGATATATGCCATGTTAATACACTTGTGATCACTGTCTACTATTTTCTATTACTTGAAGATTCTTAATTTCTGATTAATCTAAATTAATAACCATGTGTAGAGTAGCATAGCCACCCTTTTTCGGGCCTGGAGGTAAAGAATGTGTTCAGGCCCCTACTTAATGAAAATTGCAAAAACAGGAGACAGCCAAAGACCCTGGGCCCCCAAAGGACCCGGGCCCGGAGGAAATTATCTTGCCTGCCTACATGGTAGCTATGCCTCTGCATGTGTAGAATATTGCTTTTCCTTGTACCATTTCTGTTTGTTGATGGGTTTTCTTAACAGGGTTTGTTAAGAAAACCTTAACAAACCCTGTTGTATTCTTCTGCATCACTTGGCTAGATACTGTTTCTGTGTGCTAACTTTTATTAATTAATAAATTGGCTTCACTGTCTTTAAATAAATAAAATAATTTGGTCCATGAGTGATGTCCTGGCTGGTTTTTCATTTCTTACACTTCTTTACATCAAATTCAGCATGATTTTTATGACTGGGACTTCTTGACTTTAATCTTCTGATTTAATTTAACTTAGGTTTGAATTTTTGCATTAGTTTTTTATTTATTGTTTCTATTTTTTATTTTTTACTTAATTTTTTGTTGTTTTTTTATTTAATTTTATCTCTTGGGTCTTGAGGATAACTTTATGTATTAGTCTAGGCCAGTGATGGTGAATCGGTGGCATAGAAAATATGGTCTGTGCAGTCAATCATAAATATTTATACAGGTCGACCATCAATAATCTGGCAGCATTGGGACCTGTGGGGTGCAGATTAGTGAGTTTGCCGGATCACCAGTGGTTATTTTAGCACATACAATTTACCCAACAGCTAACCACCTCATCCTACCTTTAATACGTTAACTGCCAAGCTAGTTTAAGAAAAAAATCCCCAGGGGCCAAAAAATATTTAGCAAATAATTTGATTAGTAATTCTAAAATAAATATTGTAATGTCAGTGTTGTCGTTTTTTCGTTTAAAATATCAAAAAAAAAAAAAAAATGTCTTTTTTTTAATTTTTTTTTTTTATGTCGCATATATGTGGCCCAGTAGGTTACTTTATTTCTTGAGAAGCCGTGTCAGTCACATACGCGTGACACTATTACGGCATACATACGAAGGTCGTTTGTAATTTGTTTATTGCATGTGCGGTGAGAGCTACAATAAATTTAATTGCGATAAAATAAATTCTCAAATGTCGCAATAAGTTTGTCAGTACTGTTAAAGATTTCGTGAAAACAAATTCGTTAGTGCACTGTATTATCCATTATATTGTGTTGTGTTTTTTCCGCAAGTTTGTACAAGTGTGTGTTGTAAAAAAAAAAAAAAAATCTAAAACGGAATGGCTAAAAGAAAATTACTAAAATAAGAGGAACTGAGAGAAACTGTTGGAATTTACAATTAAGCAGAGTTAAACTTCTCACAGCCACACCGCTGTCAAGTTTTTTCAGTAGTTCAACTTTATCTGTTATGGACAATGTACGGTGTTTACGCTTTACACCACGAGAGGCACTTCCTTTATGCATTGGAACCATGGATGAGGCTAAATGTGAACAGGTTATAATAATAAATTCAGAAAAACAAGTGGGAATGGCTTGCCAGTATTTACGGGTTCGCACGCCAACAGCTGATGCTGCAACCAACACCACCAAAACAGTAGTGGCAGGTCGGTGCACTGACCTGGAAATTTGAAATTACGATCACAGAAATTATGTCCGAATTTACGGTGGAACCGGATTAGCGATGGTCGACTTGTATTATAATTTTTTTTTTCAAGCCAGATGTTTCTTAGTCTGTCAGTCACATTTAACTGAGAAAAATAACTGTAATTGTGCACAAAATAATGCAGTAACAAAGTTTTCATTTAGAAACTTGCACATATTGTTACCATTTCATAATATCAATAAAAATTATTAACTTATTTTAGTCAGTTTTTTTTTCTTTCTATGTCATGCAAAAATTGTTATATTTTTGTTTCAGCTTCTTTTTGGCATGCAGGCCAGAAAAGGTTTGCCATCTCTGTTCTAGACTAGGATGACCAGACGTTCCAGTTTTCACTATTTTGTCCTGGTGTCCTGAAGTTTTTTTGGTACGCATAAATGTCCTGGTTTTCTGAAATTTTAAATAAAATAGTTTATCCAGCAACTTTTATCATCTCTGTTTGCACAAATTTTGTGATTCCCTGCATAATGTGATAAACCCAGTAGCTGACAGATTGCCTTGTGATCTGAAAATAGTTTTAGTAAAAATATTGACATATTTGCAAACAACCACAACGTATACAATGAACAGTTGCCAGAATTTTATTCTTTAGCGATAACATATAACAAGCTATTGTTACATGTTATGTATATTCAAAAACCCACTGGTTAAGTTTGTACTAAGTGAAGAGTTGAATATTAAAACTCTTCCAAGTATTGAAGGCAGAATAAAAGCTGCAGAAATTTATTGAAAAATTTTTGAAATCACTATTAAGTGGGGTTATTCGTTATTTGGTTTTTAGGAGCATTAGCAACTAAGGCCATATTGCTCCGGGATATGCGGTGGTCATTCCTTGACCTTTCCGCATACTCCGTATTTGGTGGTGACGGGCTCGAACCCCGGTCTAATCAAGAAGCGTGTGCTACGCACTGCTGCTCCTTCCCACCTGGCTACGGAGACGCCCTATTAAGTGGGGTATACTTCTATGTTATATATAGTGCACTTGGCATACTTAATAAACAAATACTAAAAATTAATGGTCTGAAATTGCATAATAAAAGACATGAATTAATGTGCATTGAAAATGAAAGTGACAAAATTATTCATTGAAGAAAATTTTGGCTCCTTTCCTTGCAAAACAAGTGAACAAATGCTTGCAAAATTTTAACTGATCATAATGATCATAATTTTAACGGATCACAAATTGCAGCATCTGGCGACGAGGCACCTGTGGGGTAATCTGATTGAGGTGTATAAGGCCTTGAATGGTTTGAGCAGGCTCAATGCTGATGGGATTCTTCCTCTTGCTCACATTACAAACCTGAGGGGACATAAATTCAAATTGAGGGTAGAATAGATGTGCAGAAATTTGCCTTTGGCCAGCAGGTAGTTCATTGCTGGAACAAACTTCCATCTGTTATTGTGAAAGTTGATAGCTTAAATAAATTCAAGGAAGAACTGGACAAACATTTAGAGGGAATGGATGGGTGAAATGGGATTTTTTTTTTTTTTTTTTTTGGCCGCTGCTATATAAGTTTGCTTTAGCATTAGCAGAGCATATGATGCAAGAAAGCAAGCTTATATATCATCATCCAAAAAAAAAAAAAAAAACACCCTTCCCATTTCACCCATCCATTCAATCCAAATGTTTGTCTAGTTCTGCCTTTAACTTATTTAAGTTGCTGATCCCACCACAACAGAAGGAAGTTTGTTCCAACTATCAACCACCCGCTGCCTAAAGGCAAATTTCTGCACATCTACTCTACAACTATCTTTCCTCAATTTGAATTTATGCACCCTCAGGTGAGTAATTTGAGCAAGAGGAAGAATCCCATTAGCATTGAACATGCTCAATCCATTCAAGACCTTATACACCTCAATTAGATCACCTCATAAGTGCCTAGTCTTCATAAGTTACAATTTGCAGAAGTTAAGCCTTTCTTGGTAACACCAACCCTTTATCCACTCACCAATTTCATTGCCCTTCTCTGTACAGCTCTATATCTTTCCTAAAATGAGGCCTCCAGACCTGTATACAGTACTCAAGGTGTGCCTGATCATTTCCTTATGCAAAGGGATAATCACCCCCTTATCTCTGCTAGTAAAATTCCTGTATATCATTGACAAGACACCATGTAGTCTTTTTGCACTGCTCGCATTGCTCAGAAAACTTCATATTTGACTGCACAATTACCCCTAGGTCCTTTTCATTCTCCACTACCCAGAGTGTAGTACCACCCAATTGATACGTTACTGCTACCCACATGCAGTACTTTACCTTTGTCAATGTTAAAGTTCAGTTGCCACTTCTCAGCCCTTCTGCTCTACTTTTCCAGATCCTGTTGCAGTAGCATACTGTCATCACTGTCATTAATTACACTACTGCTAATGCTAATTTTAGCATTAAGAAATGACATATTTGATATATATAAAAAGATTTTTGTGAATACCTTAGAGAAATCGGCTGAACTCTTCCTTAAATTAAAATTTAAGAAATAGATGCTTTTAAAGCATATGCCAGTTTGGAGAAAGTACAAAATATGTGTAAAAATATTATTTATATGCAATTTAAGGTTGACAAGCTTATTAATAGTTGGTTTCTTTTCTTAAAAAGTTAATTTTTGAAGAGCTAAAGATGAATGGTCAGTGGTTTCCTTTTTTTTTTTAAGTTTGTATTTCAAGAGAAATTAAAATGTGCAATAAGGCCTCTAAGGTTGGGATTATTCATACCACAAATTTAAACAGATACACCAACCGTTTATAACTGATTTAATAGTAAAATAAAATAAAATAAAATGATACAAAAGACTGTAAAATAATATTTACAAAAATATGATTATTTACAAAAAACTAATTTACAACAAAAATAAAATAAAATAAGTAAATAAGTTAAAATGTATTAAAATATAAATTTAAAAGCGATAAAAACACTATTGAAGCTTTCGGAGGTGTCTGCCTCCTTCCTCAGCAATAATGAAACTTAAGCGACACATCCTTAAGTACCAGGTTCACAGCACACGTGAATGACCAGGTGCATACTCGGTATTCCTTTCACTTGTACCAGAACCGGAAGTGGTCTGGGGACGTGGAAAACTAAAACGTTCATCTCTGGCAAAAACCACCACCTCAAAAAGGGGGTGAAGCCTAACTCCCCTGTCTCTGTTCATGCTATTGTTGCCAGAGGATCCAATCCACAGACTTTCTAGCCACTTGCGGTCCCAGAATCTATGCGCCCGGTCAAGGATGACAGCATTGTCGGGGGAGATCTGGTGTTGTTTTTCCCAATAGTGCTCGGCAGTGGCAGATTTATTGAGCTCTGCGGTCCGTATTGCTCTTGAATGTTCCCCCAGACGGTCCTTGAGACGCCATCCTGTCTCCCCCACGTAACATTCCCCACAATCCAGGCATGTGATCTCATATACGACCCCACTACTAGAATCCCTAGTAATGGGGTGTTTGACCTGTGACAAGTATTGGTCCATGCATGCAACAGGGTGTCGGCTGCCCAGATTTTATGGGTTACCTAAGACGTACAAGAAGAATGTTCCATTACGGCCCATAGTTTCCTTCATTGGTAGCCCTACATATGCTCTATCTAAATATCTGGCACAGCTGATTTCTCCGGTTGTGGATCGGTCCACGTTGGTTATTGGAAATAGTGTGGAATTTGTGAACTTTGTAAGGAGTCAAGATATCGGGGAGGACGAGATGATGATGTCATTAAATGTCATATCATTATTCGCGTGTATCCCCATAGCACATGGGGTAGAATGTGTGAAATTGGCTTTACAGAAGGATAATACCTTAAGTGCTAGATCCCACCTAAACATAGAAGATATATGTTGTGCTGTTGAATTATGACTTTCTAGTACAACCTTGGTTTTCCAAGGAGTGATGTATAAACAGGTTCACGGCACAGCCATGGGTTCTCCAATCAGCGCCATTGTTGCAAATCTGGCTATGGAGGAATTAGAGAATAGGGTTTTTGCGAGATTGGAGTTCCCTATGCGTAAGTGGAAACAATATGTTGATGACACATTTACTATTGTAAAGAAGGGGAGAGAGGAAGATGTGGTCTTGTTTCTCAATGGTTTTTCCCCCTTTATAAAATTCACCTCGGAAGTAGAAATAGATGGTACCCTCCCATTTCTGGACATAATGGTATATAGGGAAGGCCCCAGACTTAGAACCAAAGTTTACAGGAAACCAATGTGTAGGGGCCAGTACACACATTATAGGATGGCACAGACTGCCCAACATAAAACTAGTGCAGCGAGAGCACTTTTGGGTAGGGTGAGGACACATTGCAGCACCTATGAGGAGGGGGAGAAGGAAATTAGGCAAATTATGGCAGATCTTATGAGGTGTGGTTACCCCCAGATGGTCATTGATAAATACAATAGAGAGAAAGAGCCCAATCGGGTAGTTCTGCCTGTACCGCTTACCACAGTGTATGTTCCCTACTATCCAGGCCTGTCAGATCGCATTGCGAGGATGCTTTGCGATTTTCAGACACGCTGTGTGCAGCTCCCGGGCCGGAGGTTGCACACAGTAGTGTCACAGGTCAAAGACCCCATTACTAGGGATTCTAGTAGTGGGGTCATATATGAGATCACATGCCTGGATTGTGGGGAATGTTACGTGGGGGAGACAGGACGGCGTCTCAAGGACCATCTGGGGGAACATTCAAGAGCGATACGGACCGCAGAGCTCAATAAATCCGCCATTGCCGAGCACTATTGGGGAAAACAACACCAGATCTCCCCCGACAACACTGTCATCCTTGACCGGGCGCATAGATTCTGGGACCGCAAGTGGCTGGAAAGTCTGTGGATTGGATCCTCTGGCAACAATAGCATGAACAGAGACAGGGGAGTTAGGCTTCACCCCCTTTTTGAGGTGGTGGTTTTTGCCAGAGATGAACGTTTTAGTTTTCCACGTCCCCAGACCACTTCCGGTTCTGGTACAAGTGAAAGGAATACCGAGTATGCACCTGGTCATTCACGTGTGCTGTGAACCTGGTACTTAAGGATGTGTCGCTTAAGTTTCATTATTGCTGAGGAAGGAGGCAGACACCTCCGAAAGCTTCAATAGTGTTTTTATCGCTTTTAAATTTATATTTTAATACATTTTAACTTATTTACTTATTTTATTTTATTTTTGTTGTAAATTAGTTTTTTGTAAATAATCATATTTTTGTAAATATTATTTTACAGTCTTTTGTATCATTTTATTTTATTTTATTTTACTATTAAATCAGTTATAAATGGTTGGTGTTTTTATCTGTTTAAATTTGTGGTATAAATTAAAATGTGTTTTTTATTGCATTTCTGAACATGATGGAAATATTGAAAGAATATTTAAAGAAATAAATGTTTAATAGTCAGCTGAATGAAATTGATTGTAAAAACAATTAATTTTATTGTTATGCAACTTTAATGTAAATTTAATGTGTAGAGATTTTTATAAGAATGAAATTATTATTAGATGGGAAGAAGTAAAACCTTTGACTTCTGATTTATTTTATTGCAGTACTGCTTAATTATTCCTCAAATATATTAATGTGACTTTCTATAAAATATATAAGCCACATTTTCTCTTTTATAAGCATTTCTTTTCCATTTTTAAAGTACATATTAGCTAAACATAGAAAACTTCTCATTGTCCATTGTTTTGTTCTAGATCTGCATCTGGAATTATCCTATTCTGGGCTGTACTTGAAATGGGAGGGAGGGAAGGTTACTGTATGATTTGGAAGGTATTTTTTCAAGTTGTAAAATAAGGGGAAGTAGGATGGCTTTAAATTTATTGAATAAGTTCTTCAGCTGTTTCAAATTAATGAAACAGCAAAAAGATGGTGGAGTGGTTTCAGGCTTCCTGAAAAGAAAAGGATTGACATCTCATCCAACTTAAAACATTGAGTTCAGAGCAGAGATCAGCATCTGGCAAAATTTGTGGTAAAGGCATCCTATGAGACTGCCCAGATTGGACTTCATTTAATCATCCTGTAAAAGGCATTTCCACAAAAATTGTAATAGTCCCCTGTGTTCTGGTTTAATCTTTGGGGCAGAGGCAAAGTTCTCTAGATGTATTGCAAATCCCCCATCCACTTGCCTTTTATCTACCTAGTTTTGCAAAATAATAGGTAATTTCAACTCAAAGTAGACTCCCTAAACTCAAAACTTCATCACTTGCACCTGAAACTGTATACCACAGTGAAGCCAGGACACATCAAGCCTATAAAGATTGCCAGATTCTGACAAATTTTTGTCAGGTTATTTATTGTTAGACCTTAATTAAATGATTTTATCAATTTTTATACTTCAAACAGAAGTTCTATTTCTGCAATCCTTTGGTTGGCTGGTGAACTTAGTCCTTATTCTCCTAATCCAAATTCCTCATTTGTGGCCTTTCTGAGGGATGTATACTCCCTACAGCTGGATTGGGAAATTTCCACTTTGTTAATTGTAGATTATATTTATTTATTTTTTAAACTAATTCTCCCTTCTCTAAGAGGAATGATTCATCAGAATTTCTGTATATAGACTAATAGACAAATAAAGAGTGATATGTCTGTGAATTTTCACCTTACTGTATTCATTCTTATTTTTGAATTCATTTAATGATAAAATTTATTTAATGAAAATTAAATAATTTGACAATGATCCAATTTTATTGCATAAATTGTCATGATAACTGTCTAGTTTTGTTTTATTTTTTTCAGGTTAACGGATATCATGATATGTGCTCCATGGGCAAATATAACATTTGAATGCCTTACTGGAGCAGTTGATCATACCGACTGTTGTCAAAGAAGAGGAATTTCTGACGTTTGCTTGGAATTTTGTCAAGGAAAGATTGCAAGGATAGATTATCGCCATTTTAATTGTTTAGAGAGGATGGCAGATTATGGTAGTTGCTTAATGGAACGTTATGGTGTTCTTTCAGGAGCACCTGAAGATTTTTCAGTTGCAAGTGTACATTCTCACTGGGCTGTATTTAATTGGAAGCCTCCAAAGTAAGTTTCATAATTATTTTGCCCTTATCTAAAGTAGCAAAAGAAATATTATCATCAATATGTTCATGTTTATATGACCATTTTGTATGTATAGTGATATCCTGATTTACAAACACTATTTATGCACTCCTGAGAGATAGATCCTAAATAGAAATTCATGAACTGGGAGGGATTTATCCATAGTTGTAATAGTAGGATACATACAAAAAAAAGCTTTTTGCGTTATATTTTTACACTATGGTTAGTGTTAGAATGGCAAAATGATGCAGGAGGCTGTGAGGGCTGTTCAATAAAGAATGATTATAATGTTGTTTTCACAATATACCTTTATTAATCATCCATATTTTGAAGGTCCTTTTAAAAGTAGGTCACCTTTGATGAAAGCACCTTTTCCAATGTTTCTGCCATTAAATGTAAGAAAGGCACTGGATGTGGATGGGATCTATCCAATTATATTAAGGGAGGCAGCAAGTGAGTTAAGCAAACCCTTAGCCATAGTTCCTTGGATTCGGGGGAAAGTCCCTGTGGATTGAAGATGTGCAAATGTATCCCCACTTCATAAAGGTGGTGTCAAAGAGTGACATGAGTAATTACAAACCTCTTAATTTAATTTCTGTTTGAACAAAACAAACGAAATTACCCTCATCATCATCCTGAGAATCTTCAGTGAGATATACAGTGTATAGCAGTTAGGTGGCAAAAAGTGGGCCTTGGAGGTGCAAGGTGCCTAAAAATCTAAATCAGAAGATTTCGAAGGAAGAAGTAAACACCACAATTGGTGATACACCAGCCACGATAATTCCCTGAAACAGCAAGTCAGTAGGCTGTTTCTCTCTAGAATAACTAAGATTCATATAGTCAGTTGCTGAAACTGTAAAATTCAGCTGATGAGTCAGAAGAAATGATTAAGCAAAAAGCAATGTTGAAATATTGAAAGTGCAATGAGTATTAAGTTAATTAGTGGCTAAGTGTTGATTGAAAGCGTTAATTATTGATTTATGGTTGTTTATGTATTATTGAATGGACTATTGATTAAACAGGTAAATTATTAGTAGATTGAATTGATTATAGTGAATGAATTGTAGTAGGAGTAAGCAGCAGAATTATTCATTGATTAAAGCTGATAGCTAGAGGATAATAAATATAAAATGATGACCCTGAGATCTCAGAGTAGTAGGAAAAGAGAAGAGGGTGAGAGTGTTTGTGAGAGAGAGGAGTCATCAGGGGCAGGCTCTACTCTAAGGAATAGTTTTAATGGGAATGTAAAACTTAGTAAATACCTGAAGGGCTTTAAGGGAGACCCAATAGAAAAGGTAGAGTTTTTTAAGAAAGTTGAAAATAATAAAGGAAAATGAAGGGTTATCAGAATTAGAGGTAGTAACTGTAGCGGAATTTAAATTAGAAGGCACGGCATTCAGAAAATTTCAAGAAGCCACTCAGACAACAGAGATAGAAACATTGAACAATTTAATACTATAATGACGGTTATTTTCTACCAAGAATACGTTCCTGGAAGGAATAAAATTAGTGAATAACTGCGTACAAATGGGGCGTGAGAGCGTAGATGAATTTTACAAAAGGTTACTAGAAGTAAAGTTAAACACCAAAGTATCTGATGGGGGAAAAGGGTGCCTTTGATAAGATTTTAATGGGACAATTTTTGACAGGCATCAAGGATAAATACTGCAAAGAGGCACTCAGAAGGAACCTGAATTCTTTGTTACAGGCGTTAAAGTTAGCAATAAAGGAGGAAAAACTAGAAAATTATTATCATGGGGTCATGAAAAGAGAAATGAATACTGTAATGTCAACAAAAGATGCCAACCATATTAGTAGTGGGGAAGAGGAAGGGAGCTCAAAACTTACAAGCTTGGAAAGGCAAATAATGGTATTAGAAAGGAAATTTGAGCAATTAATGGGAGAAATGAACAGGAAAAGGGGAAGTTTAACAGAGGGCAAGAGGCATCATAGTGGCACAGGGAATAAAGATGATACCAGAAGAGTACAAAAGGGCATAGGAATAAGAGAGTATGGAACAGGACCAGAACAATATCGCCAAAACAGATATAATGGGTGCTATATATGTGGGCAGAGCAATCACTGGGCTAGAGATTGCTGGTATAGAGATAGGTATCCCGAAGACAACAATAAATACTGCCATAATGAGGGCACAAATCAAGGGCGGCATATAAATATTAATGCTTTGTATCGTAGACAGTCCAGGAATAATTCATGTGATGGAAAGGGGAAATCAATTGGGCCGGTGCTGGAGGAAACATAGCAAACATAGAAGTAAGCTTTAGAATAGGGAGAAAATAATTGGAATCACCGAGGTCAGATAAAGTGCTATAAATGTTCCAGATATGGGCATATAGCTAGATTTTTCCAGACAGGGAAGATGGATCAGGGAGCCAAGCATGAGATGTCTGACCCCAGAAAGCTATGAAAGCACAAGAGAGGTCGTTTTTACCCATGGTGCTCAGATAACCTGAAATTCAGTCTAGTGCAAGGATAGTTCCAATATGATCGAAATCAAATATCCAAGGCCAGTATCTGACAAAAATTATAAGAGATCAGGTTCAGTAGTGGAAAGGATCCGGGAAAAAGGGAAAGACAAGACTAAACATGAGCATAGATCAAGTTAAAGGCTACCTCCAAAGGGAAATGCTTGTGAAAAAGTTCTGATTGTGTCACAGGAATTAAGGAGAAGGAAGAGGAGGAAAGGAATTGGAGAAATTAATCAGAAAGGGTACAGAAAAGGACCAAGATGACAGGAAAGAACAAAAACACACACTATACTTTGGAACTTTAGAACTAAGAGAAAGCATTAGGATGAATTCCGGATAGAAAATGCCTAAAGGGGAAGAAAGTCATGGTGATGAGAATGGCAACCATTTAAATGAAGTAACAGATCTTACAAAAATCGAAGGATTGTGGAAACAGAGAACTGAGGTTTCGAATGAAGAAAAGGCCCATAAACTGAAGGAGGAAATCAGGATCCAACAAATGTATTTAGAAGGAGGTTTATTTGATGAGTGTATGGGAAGGGAATAGATTTAGTAGGGCCTAATACATATAGATTGTGTATATGTATATATGTATAGAGAATGCTAAGAGGGTCACATAGAGCTATAGGGGTAAACATGTAGATTATAGATTAGGACAGTTTATGAAAAGGCGCCTCCATAGCCAGGTGGGCAGGAGCAGCAGTGCATAGCACACACTTCTTGATTAGACCGGGGTTCGAGCCCATGACCACCAAATACGGAGGATGTGGAAAGGTCAGGGAATGACCACCGCATATCCCCGGAGCAATATGGCCTTAGTTGCTAATGCTCTAAAAACCAAATAACAAACAAACAGTTTATGAAAATTAGCAATGAGTTAAGAAATTTTTTTTTTTTTTTTTTTTTATAAAGATGGATGCACACTTAGAAAATTAAGGTATATGGATTATAAGAAGTTACACAGGGGGAATTTCTGCAGTAGAGTAGAAATGGTGATGTTGGCGAAGCCGAAGTCACAGCAGGGAGAAACAAAGGCATAAGTGAGGCAGCTGCTTACAAACATGCTAATGGAAAAAAAAGGATAGGTGTAGAGTATTAGTTGATGGGGAAAGGGGTCGCACCATAAAGGGATGGTCACCTCAGAAGCTGAATGATAGTCTAGGAGTTACAAAGCATGGCAGACCAGAAGTTAGTGTGAAGCGGGATAGCTGTGTAGAGCAACGATTGGAAACCAGGCATAAGGACAGGGGCCATGGAAAGTTAGGAGGAGGCCAGATGAGATCACTGCAAGAATGGAAAGAGGTAGAAAATGAAAGACTCCACTGAGGTGATTTTGCAGTCAGGGAAATTTATTAAAATAGATGGAAGGAAAAAAAAAAAATTAATAATAATTTTTTTAAGGAAGTGGTGACGATTGTAAGATATAAATCTTACAAATATAGGGGAGTTAGAGTTTATGGGAAGATTGTTGAGATTAGGGAATATATTATTACTTGATTTGATATGGAAAGGAAATTTTTGAGATGTAAGAGATAAGTAATAGTAATAGTAATAGTAATAGAAGCATGTGATTCAAGAAAACAAGCGTATGAGCTTATATAGCATCAGCCAAAAAATAAAACTAAATAAAAAAGTTCACAAAACCATTAACTCTAAAAGTTTGTCCAGTTCCTCCTTGAATTTATTCAAGCTATCAACTTCCACAACGACAATCTATTCTACAGCTGTCTTTTCTCAATTTGAATTTATGCTCCCTTAGGTTCATAATCTGAGCAAGCAGTTTGGCCCTTGAGGTTCTCACAGACATTCTCTCAGATATGCCAGACAAGCTGTGCTTGCTACCTGGAAGTCTAAAACACTGATGGAACTGATATTCGGGTGACATTCAAGTCAAGTGGACCCAATTTCGGCAAAGTCCAGACAGTCTGTGACAGTCAAATCCTCTGCTTGCACCTTCACGATGGTGGGACTGTTAGTAATCCTGGGTATAACCTCCATGCACAAGAACTGTGGGTGACCACCCAGGTGTGAATCAATGTAAGCAGAGGTCGAGGTGCAGCGCCCATCCCACATAGAGGAATGCCGCCTCTCTGTGTTACCAGGCAACACTAAGTGGTAGATGACTCTCACAAACCAGTGCAATACCAACACTTTGCTTATTGGAGGCTTGAAGTGGCGAAACCCATGTTTAGTCTCCAGAGCTACGTTCTGGTCAATCCTTCCATATCTCTTCCATCATGCAGTATGACTGATGACTTTTTGAGGTTATGATGATCATCATGGCAAGAGATCCAATCTTCCTTAGTTTTCGAGCATACAGCTCTAAAACGGTGTTCACAGATTAGCCGCTAGTTAGTACACCAGACCGAACCTACTGGTAACTCTTTAAGAGGCTTCTGGATCAGCTAGTGTATAATCTTGCTACCTCTACTCTGCCAGATAGTGACTGAAGGGAGCTTGAGTAGTGTGTATGCGTTGGGCATTGTCGAGGCCACAATATGTCAACAATCTGGGTATATTCTTACCATGTGTACACCATATCCAAAAGTTTCATTACTTCATACAGCATGTCCCCCCCCACACTTTGTTTTACTATTGAATACACCATGAATTGACAAACTGATAGAGTAAGCTTAGCTGAGAAAAGATCTAAACCTCCCAGACACTTCCTAGTTCATTTCACAAATATACGTGGTCTCAATTCTAATCTCATTGATGTTCATTTCCACTTGCAGTCTACCAAGCCACCAGAATCTCAGTTATCGGTTGATTCAACTACTGCTCATCTCAGTTGCCCAAATTATTCGCTGTACAATTCCTTTTGACTCAAAGGTGGTACTTGTGCATATGTCCATTCCGATATTCCCTGTCAGAGACTAGTTAATTTGGAATCTCCTCTCTTCAATCTTCTCTGGCTTAAAATCTCTACTAATGATATTAAGAGTAGGAGACCGGCAGAATTACTTAACAAGTACAGGTCACTGTTGAACAAAAGCCGAGAATTAGGGTTGAATTTGAAAGTGTCTGCAATTCTGCCCAGACACGATAGGAGGGAGTATATGATGAGAGCCTTGTCGATCAGTTCGGCCATGGAAAGATTGTGCAAGGCTCAAGGGGTAGAATTTTTTTCAGCCTGGACTGTACTTGTTAGCAGGAGAGATTGCTTCTACAGGGATGGGATACACTTAAATAGAAAGGGTGCAAGAATATTTGCTGAAGCTATCGAGGCAGTGTTAGGTGGGTCGGAAAACTGCTAGCCTGGGGAGAGACAAAGACCAATAGATTGACAGTAGCCACTGGCAGAGGTGAAAGAGATTCTTGCACTGCTTCTATTAGAATGAGCAGAAGCCTGAAAAACAAGATGCATGATATTTCAGAGACTGCTGGGAGCCATTGCGGTACAAGTACACACATGGGTTGTGTTAGTGTAGCTAAGAAAAGAAACAGGTGCAGGTATACTTGCGTGTACACCAATGCTAGGAGTTTAGTAAATAAATTTGATGAATTTGAGGTATTGCTCAAAACATCAAAGGCAGATATTGTTGGGATATCAGAGACGTGGTGTCACACAGATATAAGGGATGCAGAACTGGAATTTGGGGAGTACAACGTCTACAGAAAGGATAGACAGGATAGGAAGGGGGGAGGGGTTATGCTATTAGTTAAGAAACACATAAAAATCAAGGAAGTGAAGCCAGTCGACATCGCTGGACAGTGCAGTGTTGAGTCAGTTTGGTGTGACATAAGCATTGGGAGATCAAAATTGAGAGTAGGAGTGTGCTATAGGCCTAATGACTCTGATGAGTATAATAAGAAACTGTACAGGGAAATAGAGTGGACCAGTAAATCAGAGAGTCTTATAATCGGAGATTTTAATTTCCCAGATATTGACTGGAATTTGGGGGCTGGTCACTCACACACTAGCAGGGCTTTTGTGGATTTATTGGATGATTGTTTTCTACATCAGCATGTTTGGGAGGCAACTAGAGGGAGTAATACTCTTGATTTGATTATCAGCAGTGATTCTTCATGCATTAAGAATCTGCAGATAAATGAACCACTAGGTGGCAGTGATCACAGTGTGCTGAAGTGGGATTTACTCAAAGTGGTAACTACCATTAGGGGTAAAGGGAAGGGTTATTGCTTCCGTAAAGGCGACTACGATGGACTGAGACAGTATTTAAATTCTATACAGTGGGACCAACTGATGATGTTACCAACAGCAAATTCAAAATGGGAAGCATTCAAAGAATTAATCTTGGAAGCTACTAGGCTTTACATACCAACTAAGAAATATTGTTCAAGGTTTAGGCCAAAATGGATGTCAGATAAACTAATGAAGCATATGGCAGAGAAGAAAAATGAATGGGATACTTACAAATTAACACATGACACAGAAGCCTATGATACATACAAGTTGATATGCAACCAAGTTACAAAGAAGGTTAGGCAGGCGAAGGCAGATTACGAGAAATCCTTGGCAAGGGATGCAAAGAAAAACAGCAAAGAGTTCTTTATTTATGTAAACTCTAGAAGGAAGGGGATGAATCAGATTGGTCCACTTGATATTGATGGATCAACTGTTGATGACCCTGCTCAGGTAGCTAACAAACTAAATGAATATTTTGCATCGACATTCACACATGAGGAGTTATTCAGCGAGGGGAATGCCAGAGGTGTATTCAGCTCTAGCAGTAAGCTACAGAATCTTGAAATAACTGGGAGTCAAGTGGAGGAGAAACTGTTGAAGAAAAACACAAGAAAGGCACCCCGGGTGGATGGGATCTATCCAGTTATATTAAAGGAGGCAGCAAAGGAAGTAAGCAAACCCTTAGCCATAATTATGAGAGCTTCCTTGGACTCAGGGGAGGTACCCATAGACTGGAAATGTGCAAATGTGACCCCAATTCACAAAGGAGGATCAAAGGCTGACACAAGTAATTATAGACCTGTGAGCTTAACTTCTGTTCCAGGAAAATTAATGGAGGCACTGGTTAAAGAAGCACTGCAGGATCATTTAGACAAGACTTCAGTTATAGCTCGGACACAGCATGGTTTTGTTAAGGGGAAGTCTTGCCTGACCAATTTGATTGGATATTATGATGCAGTCACAAAAGAACTGGATGCAGGGAATAGCTTTGATATTATATACTTGGATCTTAGAAAGGCTTTTGATACTGTTGCCCATGGAAGACTGCTACACAAATTGGAGCAGTGTGACATTGGAGGCAATTGCTGCTGTGGATAAAGGGGTGGTTGAGGGGGAGAAGACAGAGAGTGGTAATCAATGGACACTGCTCATCGTGGACTAATGTTATTAGTGGAGTCCCTCAGGGCTCAGTGTTGGGTCCATTATTGTTTTCTGTATTTATAAATGATATTGATGATGGTATATCAAGCTTAATGTCCAAGTTTGCAGATGACACAAAGGTGGGCAGGGTTGTCAAGGACACTACTGACACTATGCTGCTGCAACAGGATCTGAAAGATTGAGCAGATGGGCTGAGAGGTGGCAAATGAAGTTTAACATTGACAAATGTAAAGTACTACACATGGGAAACAGCAACCCCAGAGCAACGTATCAACTCTGTGGTACTACACTGACAGTGGTAGAGAATGAAAGGGACTTGGGGGTGGTTGTGCAGGCAGATATGAAGTTCTCTGAGCAGTGCAGATGGGCTGCAAGAGTAGCTCATGGAGTATTGTCAATGATATACAGGAATTTTTCCAGCAGGGATAAGGAGATGATTATTCCCTTGTATAAGGCAATGGTCAGGCCACACCTAGAGTACTGTATACAGGTCTGGAGGCCTCATTTCAAGAAGGATGTAGAGCTGCTGGAATGAGTACAGAGAAGGGCAACAAGATTAGTGAATGGACCAAAGGGTTGCTCTTACGAAGAAAGGCTTAAGTTTTGCAAATTACAGTGTCTGGAGACTAGGCACCAGCGAGGTGATCTGATAGAGGTGTATAAAGCCTTGAATGGTTTGAGCATGCTCAATGCTGATGGGATTCTTCCTCTAGCTCAGAATAATCTCCTGAGAGGGCATAAGTTCAAATTGAGGAAGGACAGATGTAGGATAGACGTGCGGAAATTTGCCTTTAGCCAGCGGGTGGTTGGTTGGTGGAACAGACTTCCATCCCTTGTAGTGAAGGTTGATAGCCTAAATAAGTTTAAGGCTCAGCTGGACAGGTATTTCCAACGAACAGAGGGGTGAAGTGGAAGTGGTTATTTTTTATTTATTTATTTATTTTATTTTATTTATTTATTTATTTATTTTATTTATTTTTGGCTGATGCTGCATAAGCTTGCTTTCTTGCATCAAATGCCTCTACTAATGCTAATGCTACCACATTGTGTCAAATACATCTGTTGTCTTTACCATTCTCCCATCTCCACTAATCACTTGGAGCTCTTTGACTTCCTCTTTTTGCAACTTGACTTTCTCCAGTCCAACTTTCTAACAGTGAGGTAATTTTTCTTGGTGATTTTAATATTCACAACTCCAGCTGGCTTCCATTTTCTAGTAACATTGACCCAGCTGGTCGAGATGCTGAGGCTTTTGCAATTACTAATGACCTTGCACAGATCGTTCATTTACCTACAAGAATACTGGACAATCCTAACCATACAGCCAACATGCTTGATCTTTTTCTCACAAACAATCTTTCTAAGTACATGGTCGAAGTTAGTGGTTCTTTAGGCACCTCAGATTACAACTTGGTGACTGTCCCTTCTCCAATAGAGCCTTTATCTCATGGCTATTCCCAACCTCGTGTTGTTTGGCATTACAAGAATGCAAAATGGGATGACCTGCGAGATTTCTTTTCTTCTTTTCCTTGGTTGGATTACTGCTTTGAAACTTCTGATATCAACATTTGCTCAGATCGTGTCAGTGAAATTATTCTTGGAGGAATGGAATCCTTTATTCCACATTCCACTTTAAAATTTTGTCCTTTACCTAATCCTTGGTTTTGCAATAAATGTGCTAATGCTGTTCAAGAGAAGAACTTGCATATCGTAATTGGCTTGTTTCGAATTCTTCAGTTTCATTTTCTGCCTACACCAAAGCTCGCAACAATTGTAAAGCAGTTATTAATCAGTCTAAATTAGATTTTGAACAGTCTAAGAGTGGAAAACTTGCTTCTTGATCTAATGGTAGACGAGCATTCTGGTCTCTTGCCAAAGCTATTGGGCGCAACTTTTGCCCATTTTTGCTTCCAACTCTGTGAAAACCAGATGGTTCTGTTGTCGCTTCAGCCAAGGATAAAGCTGACCTGCTAGCGTCCCATTTCTCTTCCAACCCATGTATTAATGATCTTGGTAAAACACTTCCCAACACAATCCATTCAATGCCCCCTTCCCCTGTGGTCTTCCGTCAAAAGGATATGAGAAGGATTGTGACGAATGTTGATGCTAAGAAAGTTCCAGGTCCTGATGGTATTTCTCCACTTGTTCTCAAAACCTGTGCTCCTGAACTTACACCTGTTCTTTGCCGCCTTTTTTCACTTTCTTATTCCAAAGGTGTTTTTCCTTCTGCTTGGAAATTTGATCATATCCAGCCAGTTCCTAAAAAGGGTGACAAATCCCTCCCATCCAATTATTGTCCCATTGCAATTACTTCTACTCTTTTTAAGGTAATGGAGAAATCAATTAACCGCCAACTCTTAAACTACCTAGAAACCTTCCATCTGATCAACGATCGCCGCTATGGATTCCATCAGTGTCGATCCACTGGTAATATCCTGGCTTATGTTACCCATTTATGGACTAATTCAATGGAAAAGTTTGGTGAAACACAAGCAGTTGCTCTTGACGTTGCAAAGCTTGTGATCGTGTTTGGCATAAAGGTCTTCTAAACAAGCTTCCATCTTACAGTTTGCCAACTGTTTTTTGTAATTGGTTATCCAGATTTCTCTCTGATCGCTCACTGAGAGTGATGGTAGATGGCTCTCTGTCTTCTAACTTCTCCATTAATGCTGGTGTCCCCCAAGGTTCAGTTCTTTCCCCCACTCTTTTTCTCTTGTATATTAATGACCTTCTTCCACTGACTGGAAATCCTACTCATAGTTTTGCTGATGATAGAACATTGCATTCCACTTTCCATTTTGAGAAACTTTGCTCTGCCCAATCAGCTTCAACTTCTCGAATATCTACTACCAATTCCTCAAAATGCGGATATCCAAGTAATTCTCCAGTGGAGCAAAGACAACTTAGTTGATTTCAATCCGTCTAAAACTCAGTCTTGTCTTATATCTCGCAAAAAGGATTCTTCTGCTCCTATGCTTACCTTTGATGACACTCCTATTTCTAGGCAAGTTGATATATCTCTTTTGGGGCTTACTCTGACTTTTAATCTCTCTCTTGGCACCAGCACATTACAAATATTGCTTCCTCTGCATCTAAAAAACTTGGTTTTCCCTTTTGGTGTTACTTTCCTTCCAAATAGCTACTCACTCTATACAAATCGCAAATCTGCCCTCTACTATGGAATATTGTTCCCACATCTGGGGTGGTGCAACCAAAACTTCTCTCAGGATTCTACATTCCGTTCAGAAGAGGGCAGTTAGGTTAATTAATGACTCCTGTCTAACAGTGTCTCTCCACTCGCTGTCTCATACACGTACTGTTTCTGCTGCATGTCTTTTCTACAGATACTTCCATGGGCACTGTTCTTCTGAATTGGCTTCTAATTCAGAAGCCAATTCAGAAGAACGAGAACGAGGAAAGAGTATTCCTACTCTTTCTTTCAAAACGGTTTGAACACATGCCACCACCAGCCAAGATCCATTTACTGTCCAACTTCAAACTCACAGAACCAACTTTTCATCTTCCTCGTTTATTTATTCAGCTGCTGTTTTCTGGAACAACCTTCCTTCATACGTATTTCCTGACAATTACAATCTACAGAAGTTCAAGTCCAATGTCAACAAATATCTTCTTTCGTCTTCTCAACCTCCAACCCAAGCATGGTACTATATACTATAGGTTCTAATATCTCTCATGTTTGGGGTTTTCATTAAAAAAAAAAAAAAAAAAAAAAGCAGAAGAATTCCATCAGAATTCACCCATTCAAGGCATTGTACTCCTCAGTCAGATCACCTCGCAGGTGCCTACTCTCCAATCACTACAATTTGCAAAACTTAAGCCTCTCTTGGAAAGAGGACCCCCTTTGTTCCCCTCACCAATCTTATTGCCCATCTCTGTACATGCTCAAGCAAATCTACATCCTTCCTAAAATGAGGCCCCCAGACCTGTACACAGTAGTCAAGGTGTGTCCTGATAATTGCCTTATATCAGGGGTGGCCAACAAGTTGATCGCGGCTTTAATTTTGGTCGATCACAACAAATTTTAAATATACATAAAAAGTATATTAGTCAAAATCTAAATGTTATTAAAAAATCACTTGTATAAACAACATATTGTAAGATTCTCTGGCTTTCTGTATAAGGAATCACTGTTGTATACAATTTATGTTAATAAAAAATATTATTATTATTATGTGCCCCACTGCATACGCTTATTAAATTTCGTTGAACCACATAACTGCTCTTGTTGCCACGCAGCTGCTAGTCTAGGGTTGTCTAGTGAAAATTCACGCAGTTACGTTGTGGAGGGCATGTGTATGTGTCGAATTCTTATTTAGCTTACTTAATATTAATAACTGGACTGTATTTATATGTTAATTTGATTTGATTCACCAAGAGTGGGAACTATAATACTTTTTTCTAATGATAAAAGAAAAATGTTGTTGTTTAATTTGCAATGCTTCCGTGGCTATACCCAAAAAAGGAGGCGCCTCCGTAGCCAGGTGGGAAGGAGCAGCAGTGCGTAGCACATGCTTCTTGATTAGACCGGGGTTCAAGCCCGTCACCACCAAATACGGAAGATGCAGAAAGGTCAGGGAATGACCACCGCATATCCCGGAGCAATATGGCCTTAGTTGCTAATGCTCCTAAAAACCAAATAAACAAACAAACCCAAAAAAGGAAATTTAGAAAGGCACTTCAATGCACTCTATGGTATATACCAATCGGATTTTTCACCTAATAGTGACCTTAGAAAAGATAAATTAAAAATACTTAAATCCAGATTATTCACGCAACAAAATTTCTTTGTGATACCTAATTTACAATCTAAAGTAGTAACTGTAGTATCATTTAAAAGTGAGTCATCTTCTTTTAAAAAAAATGAAAACCATTTTCTGATGGTCAATTCATCAAAGATGCATTTTTAGAAATAACAGATTCTCTTTTTGAAAATTTTAAGAATAAAAAGGAAATTAAAAGTGCTCTTCAAGATCTGCAATTATCTCAAAATACTGTGATGCGATGCATCGAAAAAATGAGAAAAATGTGAGCGAAAAATTGCGTGCTCATATTGCTAATTGTGTGTCCTTTTCTTTACAACTGGATGAATCTACAGATGTCAGTGATATAGCTCAATTGGTCATTTTTGTTGGTATGTTTTTTGATGATTCTGCCACTAGAGAAGAACTGCTGGGTATGGTTTCGTTAAAAGAAAGAGATAGAGGTCATGATATATTTAACGCATTCAAAAATTTTATTGAAAAAATTAAATTACCACTGTTTAAGCTCATATCAATAACAACAGATGGAGCTAAAGCACTGTGCCAAAAGGATGATGAACTCCCGGATTTTTTTGAGCTACCACTGTATCATCCACCAAAAGTGTTAGCCAGCAAACGATTAAATACTAAAAGTGTTATGGACATAGCTTTCAAAATTGTCAACTCCACCAGAAGACAATCTCTTCAAAGGAGACTTTTCAAAATGCACCTCGATGAAAATGAACCAGATCTGATATTACACACAGATGTGAGGTGGCTGAGTCAGAGTAAGTTTCTACAGAGATTTCAAAATTTGCTGAATGAAATTAAAAAATTTGTTGACAAAGGGGAGATGATAAACAGCAGCTACAAGATACAGAGTGGTTGTGTGATCTTTTTTTTTTTTTTTTTTTATGTGAACCCCAAATACGGGAGGTATTGGAACCTATAGTACTTAGTACCATGCTTGGGTTGGAGGTTGAGAAGACAAAAGAAGATATTTGTTGACATTGGACTTGAACTTCTGTAGATTGTAATTTTCAGGAAATATGAATATGTATGAAGGAAGGTTGTTCCAGAAAACGGCAGTTGAATGAATAAATGAGGAAGATGAAAAGTTGGTTCTGTGGGTTTGAAGTTGGACAGTAAATGGATGTTGGCTGCTGGCGGCACATGTTCGGACTGTTTTGAAAGAGAGAGCGGGAATTAAAGAAGCCAATTCAGAAGAACAGTGCCCATAGAAGTATCTGTAGAGGAGGCATGCAGCAGAAACAGTGCGTCTATGAGAAAGCGAGTGGAGAGACTCTGTTAGAGATGAATCATTAATTAACCTAACTGCCCTCATCTGAATGGAATCAAGAAGCCTGAGAGAGGTTTTGGGAGCACCACCCCAGATGTGGGAACAATATTCCATGGCAGGACGGATTTGCAGTTTATACAGAGTGAGCAGCTGTTTGGAAGAAAAGTAACACCGAGAGCGAAAGAGAAAACTCAGTTTTTTGGATGCAGAGGAAGCAATATTTGTAATTTGCTTGTGCCAAGAGATATTAGAAGTGAGGGTAATCCCCAAAAGAGATATATCATTTTGCCTAGAAATCGGAGTGTCACTAAACATAAGCATAGGAGCACAAGAATCCTGTTTGCGAGATATAAGACAAGACTGAGTTTTAGAAGGGTTGAAATCAACTAAGTTGTCTTTGCCCCACTGGAGAATTACCAAAAAATCGGCATTTAAGGAATTGGTAGCAGATTTTCGAGAAGTTGAAGCTGATTGAGCAGGACAAGGTTATTTTCTCAAAATGGAAAGTGGAATGCAATGTGCTATCATCGACAAAACTATGGATAGGATTTCCAGTCAATGGAAGAAGGTCATTAATATACAAGAGGAAAAGAGTGGTGGAAAGAACTGAACCTTGGGGGACACCAGCTAGTGGAGAAGGTAGAAGACAGAGAGCCATCTACCATCACCCTCAGTGAGCGATCAGAGAGAAAACTGGATAACCAATTACTAAAAACAGTTGGCAAACCATAAGATGGAAGCTTGTTTAGAAGACCTTTATGCCAAACACGATCAAAAGCCTTTGAGATGTCAAAAGCAACTACTTGTGTTTCACCGAACCTTTCCATTGAATTAGTCCATAAATGGGTAACATAAGCCAGAATATCACAAGTGCATCGACAATGACGGAATCCATACTGGCGATCTTTTGGTTTGGTTTTTTTTTTTTAGGAGCATTAGCAACTAAGCCATATTGCTCAGGGATATGCGGTGGTCATTCCCTGACCTTTCCACATCCTCCATATTTGGTGGTGACAGGCTCGAACCCCGGTCTAATCAAGAAGCGTGTGCTATGCACTGCTGCGTCTTCCCACCTGGCTACGGAGACGCCTCACTGGCAATCGTTGATCAGACGGAATGTTTCTAGGTAGTTTAAGAGTTGGCGGTGAATTGATTTCTCCATTACTTTAGAAAGAGTAGAAGTAATTGCAATGGGACGATAATTGGATGGGAGGGATTTGTCACCCTTTTTAGGAACTGGCTGGATATGAGCAAATTTCCAAGCAGAAGGAAAAACACCTTTGGAATAAGAAAGTGAAAAAAGGCGGCAAAGAATAGGAGTAAGTTCAGGAGCACAGGTTTTGAGAACAAATGGAGAAATACCATCAGGACCTGGAGCTTTCTTAGCATCAAGGTTCATCAAAATCCTTCTGATATCCTTTTGACAGAAGACCACAGGAGGCATTGAATGGAGCGTGTTGGGAATGGTGGGAAGTGTTTTACCAAGATCATTAATACATGAGCTGGAAGAAAAATGGGATGCTAGCAGGTCAGCTTTATCCTTGGCTGGAAGTGACAACAGAACCATCTGGTTTGGACAGAGGTGGGAGCAGAGATGGGCAAAAGTTGCGGCCAATAGCTTTGGCAAGAGACCAGAATGCTCAGCTACCATTAGGGCAAGAAGCAAGTTTTCTACACTTAGCCTGTTCGAACTCTAGTTTGGACTGATTAATAGCTGCCTTACAATTGTTACGAGCTTTGGTGTAGACAGAAAATGAAACTGAAGAATTAGAAACAAGCCAATTACGATATGCAACATTCTTCTCTTGAACAGCCTTAGCACATTTATTGGAAAACCAAGGTTTAGATAAAGGACGAGATTTTAAAGTGGAGTGTGGGATAAAGGATTCCATTCCTTCAAGAATAATTTTACTGATACGATCTGAGCAAATGTTGACATCAGAAGTTTTGAAACAGTAATCCGACCAAGGAAAAGAAGAAAAGAAGTCTCGCAGGTCATCCCATTTTTCATTCTTGTAATGCCAAACAGCATGAGGTCGGGAATAGCCATGAGATAAAGGTTCCATTGGAGAAGAGCAAATCACCAAGTTGTGATCTGAAGTCCCTTAATGACTTCTCACTTCGACCTTGTACTTAGAAGGGTTGTTTGTGAGAAAAAGATCAAGCATGTTGGTCACCCTTTTTGATTAGGATGATTAGGATTGTCTTGTATTCTTGTAGTCTGTATGATTAGGATTGTCCGGTATTCTTGTAGGTAAATGAACAATCTGTGCTAGGTCATTAGTAATTGCAAAAGCCTCAGCATCTCGACCTGCTGGGTCGGTGTGACTAGAAAACGGAAGCCAGCTGGAGTTGTGAACATTAAAATCACCAAGGAAAATTACCTCACTGTTAGGAAAGTTAGACTGGAGAAAGTCAAGTTGCAAAGATTGCAAGTCAAAGAGCTCCAAGTGATTAGTGGAGTTGGGAGAACGGTAGACACAACAGATGAATTTGACACAATGAGGTAGAGAGATTTTGAGCCAAAAAAAGATCAAAGAGAGGAGATTCCAAATTGCCAAGTCTCTGAGGGAATATCAGAACGGACATATGTACAAATACCACCTTTGAGGCGAAAGGAATCATACAGCAAATAATTTGTGCATCTGAGATGAGCAGTAGTTGAATCAACCAATAACTGAGATTATGTCAGAAAACGTACATGGGGTTTGGCAGACTGCAAGTGGAAATGGACATTGTTGAGATTAGAATAGAGACCACGCATATTTGTGAAATGAATTAGGAAGTGCTTTGGATGTTTAGATCTTTTCGCAGATAAGCTTGCTCTATTAGTTTGACAATTCATGGTGTATTCAATAGTAAGAAAAAGTGGGTGGGACATGCTGTATGAGGTAATGAAATTTTTGGATATGGCATACATGTGGTAAGAATATACCCAGATCCTTGACATAACGTGGCCTCAACAATGCTCCCCGCATACACACTACTCGGACTCCCTCCAGTCACTATCTGGCAGAGTAGAGGTAGCAAGATTATACCCTAGCTGATCCGGAAGCCTCCTAGAGAATTACCAATAGGTTCGGTCCGGTGTACTAACTAGCGGCCGGCCTGCGAACACCGTTTTAGAGCTGTACCCTCGAAATGTAAGGAATATTGGATCTCGCCACGACGTTCATCATAACCTCAAAAGTCATCAATCATACTGCATGATGGAAGAGATAGGGAAGGGTTGACAGGAACTTTGCTCTAGAGACTAAACATGGGTTCCACCACTTCAAGCCTCCAATAAGCAAAGTGGTGGTATTTCACCGGTTAATGAGAGTCATCTACCACCTAGTACTGCCTGGTAACATAGAGGGGCGGCATTCCTCCATGTGGTGTCGGCGCCACACCTCGACCCCTGCTTACGTTGGTTGACACCTGGGTGGTCACCCGCCATGTACTTGTGCATGGAGGTTATACCCAGGATTACTAACAGTCCCACCATCATGAAGGTGCAAGCAGAGGATTTGGCTGTCACAGACCGTCCGGACTTTGCCGAAATTGGGTCCACTTGACTTGAGTGTCACCCAAATATCAGTTCCATCAGTGTTTTAAACCCCCAGGTAGCAAGTACAGCTTGTCTAGCATATCTGAGAGAATGTCTGTGACACCCTCAAGGACCAAATCTGGCATTTTTGGCAGATTTTACCAGTAAATTAAGTGAAGATGAATATTGAATTTCAAGGAAAAAAATAAAAATGTCGGTTAGTAGTATTATCAATTAGTAGTATTTCTGCATATAAATATCAATTTTTGGCAATGGCTAAGGATCTCAAAGGGAAAAAAAAAATCGATCATTTTGCAAATATGCAAGATTATTTGCCAAAAATCCTGTTTTTGAATTTAATAGTGAGAAATATGTTTCTGAAATTGAGAAAGTTCTGGATGATTTTAAAACCAAATTCAGCGATTTGAAGACATTGTTCAACATATTTCTTATCCATTTAATGTTGACTTAGATACAAAACAAATTGCAGAAAAAATCATTGAGATTTTTCACACAGAGAAAATATTACTTGAAAATGAAATTATTACATTCCAAAACGATATCTTCCTAAAAGCCAGATCATCAGAAAAAGACTTTTGGAAATATGTTTGCCGAGAAAAGTACTGAAATGTAAAAAAAAAAAAAAAAAATGCAGTGAACTTTTAAATTCCTGTTTTGGTTCCATATATATGTATGAATCGGCCAACAAAGATGAAGATTTTCTCTACTCTTACGGACTTACATACATAAGATTCTTTACAGTTGGCCTTATCACAGTATAATCCTGATTTTGAAAGCTTGGAAAATTACATTAAGACACAAACTTGACATAAATTAAAAATATAAATACATATGAATTTAAAATAATAATTCTGAGTTGTATTTAATTTCAAAATTTATAAACAACATTTTTCAGTGTATGTTGATTAACCTTTTTAATTATGTGCAGTGAAATTCTTGAGATGGTAGATCACGGCACATTTTGAAGAAAAAAGTAGATCGCATCACAAATCAAGTTGGGCACCCCTGCCTTATATAAAGGGATAATCACCACCTTTTCCCTGCTAGCAAAATTCCTGTATATCATTGACAAAACCCTATGACCTTCTCTGGCAGCCTGTCTGCATTGCTCAGAAAACTTCATATCTGACTGCACAGTTACTCCCAGTCTTTTTCATTTTCTACCACCCTAAGATGCGTATATGGCAAGAGATCTCGACAGGAAGGGGGAGCATTTAGGATACATTGTCAAGGCCTCATGAAAGAAGCGGATCACAGGGAAAGGCAAGGGTGGAAGAAAGCAATAAATAAAGAGGGAGTATAATGCTAAAAGAAGAGTAAGATTTTGTGTTGACCTAAATACTGGAATGCAGTTAAGTAAAGAAAATAAGTGATTAGGCTGGATTTATGCTATGAACAGCCTGGCATGTTCATAGCGTAGATTCGGCGAAAATAGGAGACTGGCATGGCTATCCGGAAATGTTCTCTGCAGGTGTCCATTCTCGAAAATGAGACCCTACAGACCATCTGTGGGAAAGGAGGACAAAACCACACAGAAATTACTTCTAATCCAAAAGAAAGTAATCAGCGAATAAGAGAAAGGAAAATAATTTAGGATTGGTAATGATTGGCGGGAAATGGAAAAGGGGTAGATAACAGAAAAAAAAGGGGGGGCCAAGTATGATAAGCAAAAAGTTATGAAAGATGGCTAAGTGAACCAGGAAAGGTAACGATCTCTTTAAGAAAAGCACATCTGAGGACTCCTTAGAACTGCTAGTCGAGTACTGTAGAAACCAATAGCCCAAGGTTATAGCTGTCCTGCACTTAGAAAGAAAGTGGACTAGCTAAGGATGTGGAGTTCTGTCTAATCTTCAGGAAAGCGCAAGGAAGGAGTTGAAAAGTAGGAGTGTGTCAAAGCAGGAAGTCCAGGAGATCAAAGATGCCAGACCTAAGGAGCCAAGAGTTCCGGAAAAATATCTGAAGCAGAGTCAGGAGAAGGCAAATGAAGGAAACCAGAAAGGAAAGCCCTAGATGAGAGCCTGCAGAGCTTAAGATGAGAGCCCTGAAACCTCCCTCGAGAAGAAGAGAAGAATATAGAAGTAGGTGAGCAATATATTAAGTATATTCTAAGTTAACAAGGACTGTTAGTAAAATAGAAGGGTAATTAATGAAAGGGGGGGTAGCACTAGAATGTAAAGTGAAAGATAAATTATCTCTGAGGTAGATATACTAACGGAGTTTATTATGTTATAAAGGGATTAATGTATAATGCAAGGGAAACAAAGGAATGAGTAATAGAGAGATGGAGTACGAAAAAAAAAAAAAAAAAGAAAGAAAGAAAGAGACAGAGAATAGGACAGGCATTATGTTAAGAAAGGTATCAGTGGAAAAGTGATAGAAATATTGTGTATAAGGGAACATTGAGAGAGTTGTGAGTGTATAAGGTGTTAGAAGAGAAGTAAAGGGTTTAAAGAAAAATTCTGAATATGCTTTAAATGATAGATTAGATCTGAATAAGGTGTTTTAATTGATGGAAATTTGTGTACAAGTAGTTTATTTGAATGATTAGTAACAAGGAGGGAAGTTAGGACATGGAAGATTTGTCTATTACTATATTGTAACAGTGTAGTGAGAATAATGAGTTAAATAATGAATGTAGCATTTTGAATATTGTTATGCGAAATAGTATTGTATCCTGGAGTAATGAAAAAGAAGTAAAGTGAATGTATAAGTGTTATGAGTTAATTAAGAAATAAGGGAATAAGAATGAATCATGTTTTTTTATATATATTGTCTAATCAGATTAACTAGTGAAGTATTACTGTAATAAGCCTAATATATGCAAGGTATCTCTAAGTTAACTTTGTATGTCAAGATTATTTGCCATCTAGTTCAGTTGTATACATATGTAAGTAATAAATTTCATGTTTTATTTTCACTTTGAGTCTTGTTATTCTGAGCTGAGTATCACACACCTTGCTAGCTTAGTTAAAATTTGCTCTCCCACAATTTGGCAAGAGAATCCTTGAAACTGATTGAAAAAAACAAAAGAAATTACCCTCATGATCCTAAGAAACCCTGTATGTTTCACTGAAGTGAAACATACAGGGTATAGCAGTCAGGTGGCAAAAAGTGGGCCTTGGAGGTGCAAGGGTGCCTAAAAATCTAAATTAGATTTCCAAGGAAGAAGTAAACACCACACCTTCCTCCAATCGGCGATGTTCTCTAGCTTTGTGACATTGATGCACAAGTTTCATGTAGTGGTGTGGATGTTATTGACAGACTGGTATCCAGTTGCAAGTGATTGCTGAAGCACAGGTTTTTTTTTTATTTACATTTCACTTTCCAAAGGTCTGAAGAGATTTTAATTTCAAAACTTAATTTAAAAAATATGCTTTTTAATATAAAATATGGATTACTTTTCTCAATTGTTTTTAGAAAAGATTGAAAATAAAGGTGGCATAAAAAAAGTGAATATTTTCCTATTATCATGCTGATGGTGATGAGTTAATGAAGGAAGAACCTGCCTAAAATCAAAGTTTGTAAATGAGCGTAACCAAAGCACACTGCTTCAGCAAGATTTTGATAAATTATTCAATTGTTCAAAAAAATGGCAGTTAAATTACAATATTGGGAAATGTAAAATTTTCACATTTAGGTAATAGTAATTCGTGATTAGAGCTGCCTAGCTGAGCGGTCAGGAGCAGGAGTGCAGTAGCACATGCTCTTTGAGTAGATTGGGATTCAAGCTCCTGAATGCTAAATACTGTCGATCTGCCAATCTACACTGGACCAGCAATGCAGATTATGGTCCTTTTCCCTCAATATGAATCATTGAGGAGGTTTCCATCCTGCAGTGCATTGATAATGGTTACAGTTTACCTTTAATTCCAGATTATTTTACTGTTTGAAAAGCAAAGAAAAATCAAACCTAAAGCAATTGACAGTGAAAAAGACTTGGAAGTAATTATGCAATGGGACATGGAGTTCTCGCAGCAGCATAGACAGGCTGCTATAATAGCACATGATGCTTTATCTATAATGTTCAGGAATTGTATTAGTGGGACAGAGGTAATTATTCCATTGTATAATCTTGACATTGCATGAAGCTCTAGAACCCCCATTTTCGGGAAGGATATGAATCTATTGTATAAAATGAAATTAAGAGCAACAAGTTTAGTTATTGATATAAAGAAGCATTCTGTAGATATTTCAGTTATTTTATTTCGGATTGCAAATTCTCGAAACTAGACATCTATATGGGGAATATGAGGACTTGGTTTATAGTATTTAAGGCTTTGAAAAGCTTAAGTAAAGTGAATAATGGGATATCACTTTCTTTTTTTTTTTCCTTTTTTTTTTTTTTTTGTAAGTGGCAGAGCCTAAAGATCTAGGCTCTGACACTTGACTAATAGACTAATCATTTAAATTAAAAAAAATAATTCTCCTTTAGCCAAAGGGTCATTAACTTTTGAAATAAATTGCTACCCAGTTTAAATTAAGGAATGGCTGTAAAGATATTATTATTGCTCTTATATTATTTCTCTCTGATTAGGGGTTCCACCACGTGACAGGTATTGCTACCAAGTACACAGGGTGGTTGTTGTTATGTGTAGTGTTACTGTTAGTCGAGGAACTCTCTGACTATCCTACAGGTATTCAGGATTGCGACTGTCTGAAGTTCCTTGTAGGTATTCACTGGGAGACCTATTGCTGCTAGGCTGTTATGTAGGGTCTTTGGCACCATACCTGTGGTTGACATGATGATCAGGATGGTCGTTATTTGTTGCATATGCCACATCTCTTTGATCTCCTGTCAGGTTTGTGTACTTCCTGATTTTTTTCCCATGGGTTTTCTGCAGGTTGTCACTGTTGGGTACCTCTCAAAGTCAATCAGATAGGTAGCCTTTTCCTTCTTGTCCACAAGGGTTATGTCCAGTCTGTGTGTGGGATTTTCCTATCCATTATTATGGCACGGTCCCAGTACAGCTTGTGGGTTGGGGTTCATATTTGTAGTATGGTACACTTTCTTCGATCAACCGGTATTTTCTTGCTAGCTTCTGATGTATTATCCTGGCTACCTGGTCGTGTCTATGAGTGTACTCAGTCTGGGTGATCACCTTACACCCTGTGGTGATGTGTTGAATTGTTTCTGAAGCCAGGTGGCATTGTCGACACATCATCAGACATTCCTTGGCAATGTATTTTCTATAGTTTCTAGTGTTGATTACCTGGTCTTAGATGGCGAGCATGAATCCTTCAGTCTCGGGGAAGAACATCCTGCTCTTGAGCTATGCATTGGAAGCAATTTTATCTATGTGACCTTGATGGAGATCACTGCAGTGTCTGGAGTGTCTTCTCTGCCCATCTCTCTAGCTTCGTTTGTGCCTCATAGTTGGGGGGGACTCCTCGCTTATGTTTAGTGGGGTATACCGCTTGTCTATCTTCCTTGTGGCCTGTTGGAGTGCTGCTGTGTGTTTCTGGAAGTATTATTAGGTTAAGTATTGCACTCTTCTGTTGCTCGATGAGGTGTATCAGGCCCCTTCCTCCTTCTTTCTGGGTGATTGTCAGTCTCTCCACAGCAGATTTCGGCTGTTGTTGGAAGCTCTTGGTCATCATTGTCCTTGTCTTTCTCATGATATACTCCAGGTCAGTGTTAGTCCAATCTATGACCCCAAAGGAGTATGTTAGCACCGGGAGTGCATAGGTGTTTATGGCTTATTATTATTAGCTACATGGTGCAAGGAAGCTTGAGGCTTATGCTACACCAGCCAAAAAAAAAAATAAATGAAATTCCTGAGTTACCCTGAGAGAGAGAGAGTCAAAAGTAGAAAAGAATCTTCAAAAGTAGAAGGATAGAAGTAGAAGAAAAATCACCAAGGAAGTGAAGAATGATGATATCCAGCTCAGGACCTTGAGTGTGCCAAGCCATACTCACATCTGGTGAGTATGGGCTTGGCACACTCAAGCCCATACTCACCAGATGTGAGCTCCTGGGGTGAACCTAGGTGACTTTTTTAAGTTGATGTAAATTTGACTGGCTTATTTTTGCATCAATTTCTTTTACTGAATTGCAAAATGAGGGAAAAATAATTACTAATTAAAGATGCAATGCATGTTATCCTCACTGAAAGTCACAATGCATAGCCTGTGTTGTTGTTGGAAGCGACATGGCAGATAAATGTTATTACTTCTTGGTATAAAGCTTATACCAAGAAAGGCTTAAGTTCTGCAAATTGCAGCGCCTGGAGAGTAGGCACCTGCAAGGTGATCCGATTGAGGTGTATAAGGCCTTGAATGGGTTGAGTAAGCTGAATGCTGATGGCATTCTTCCTCTTGCTCAGACTAAGAACCTGAGGGGGCATAATTTCAAATTGAGAAAAGATAGTTGTAGAATAGATGTGTGGAAATTTGCCTTTAGCCAGCGGGTAGTTGATTAGTGGAACAGGCTTCCATCTTTTGTTGTGGAAGCTAATAGCCTAAATAAATTTAAGGCTGACCTGGACAGGCATTTGGAATGAATGGAGGGGTGAAATGGGAGCGGTTTTTTTTTGGCTGATGCTGCATAAGCTTGCTTTCTTGCATCGTATGCCTCTACTAATGCTAATGCTAAAATACTTGTTTGTTGACTTGCCTTCTGGAAAATTGATATCAAATAGATTGTGATTTAATCACAAGCTGTGAAAAGAAAGGAGGTTTGGAAAAAGTAAGATTTTTTGAGGAACTAGGAAAGTATTTTCTTAATTATTTTTGTCTGTCAGTATTGCCTTTATTATTTAAAAACAATGTTAAGTTATTCTAAACAAAGATTTAAATTTGTAAAGTTTGTAAATCATGCTTGTAAATTTTGTTTTTGGTTTTAGTACTTTAGCCAATACAGTAACAGGATATTTATTTTATTGGAGAGAAGTCATCGTTGAAAAGGAAGCAGAATTTCAAGTAATGTCTAATGCAAAATCACCATTTTTGTTAGACAATCTAAAGCCAGAATCTTGGTATGTAATATTTTTTAATTTTTCAGAAGACATTAAATATTCACTTACTTAATCCTGTTTTAATTATTCATATTTTAAAACTAAATCATATTAATTTACATCATAAATATGTTTTCAGCTGCATCTGTATTTTGTTACTTATTGTAAGTTGTGGGAAGGGCATAGCCCTTTCCATAACTGGATTGAAAAGACATTATTAAAATTAAATCAAATTGAAGGAGATACTTGATATTGTGTTTAATTGTGAAAGTTAAGTTTGTTTGTTATACCCTATCAAAAAACCTGTCTTCCCTTTTAAATTTGGCCTGACAATTGAATTCTACAATCTAGAAATGTCAAAGTTTTCATGTAAAATGTTTAGTGATTTGATGCACAAAGCGCATAATGGCTTTGTAACCTCACAGCTAATAAACTTAACTTTCATTAAAGGTGCCTCTTTTAAATTAATTTACTTTTAGTAATATTTATTAGTTCTGTTTAGAATTAAAAAAAAAAAATTGTGTGTGCCTGTACCACCTGCTAAATTTTCCTTCACCTGCACATTTTTTATAGTCAGCTTCCTGAATTTCTGATTTACAGAGTATTTGACTTCTTTATTGTAAATGTAGAAAAACTTTTATGACCACAGTTTCTGTGCATTACAAATTAAAATATTTGGAGCTAATTTACCATGATATATATATATATATATATATATGCTTGGGAAGTGTAATGGTTTAATTTATTTTGTCTGTATTTTCACAATTATTTACTGTATATTTTTGGATTAGTTGTATTGAAGGTTAGATTTATATACTTTATATTAGGGCCAGCAGGGAAATTCAAATAAGTAATACCAGTGCAAGTTAGTTTCAAGAACTTGCACTTAGGTTCAAGGATTGCAAGTTAGTTTCCCGTTATTTGCTTGTGGGAGGGATGAGAGAGAGAGAGAGAGAGAGTCACTAGTGTTGCAATGAATGCTCACCGTTGGATCAAATCATAGCCAAGCAATCATTTTTCATATAATTTTATAGGCTGGTATGCTGGTTCTATAAATAACATTTCTCTTTGTACTACATGTAGTGACATCTTTTTACAAAAATTGTCACTGCATTCAGCAAATATATTAGATAGTATGAATCAGAGCTGTATTACTCAATATGTTCTACGTTGGTAATAATATTAGTAAATTGATAAGAGGAGTTTACCTCAATATAGTACGTGGAACACTTCCGTATGATACCCTCCAGAAATTAAAACGGAAAAAACGAAAAAATCGACAACTTACCAGTACATTAAAGTAAAATATATATATAATTAAAGTGAAATATAAATAATTAAATAATCAATTTAACACAATTCAAAATCAATTCAAAACAATTAAAATTCAAAAGAAAGTGTTAAATTGATTATTTAATTATTTATATTTCACTTTAATTATATATATATTTTACTTTAATGTACCGGTAAGTTGTTGATTTTTTCGTTTTTTCCGTTTTAATTTCTGGAGGGTATCATACGGAAGTGTTCCACGTACTATATTGAGGTAAACTCCTCTTATCAATTTACTAATATTCAGCAAATATGTAAATATCCAAATGGAACTGAACTTAATGTCATTTAAAGCATCAATGTTTTTGATGTCAATAGTTTTAATCACAAGCAATATTTTTTCACATAATTTTATAAAATTATGGGCAGAATGATTGCTTATCAGTCAACTATGATTTAGTAGTAGTAATGGCCACCTGCAATGCAGGGCCTGCATTGCAGGTGGGTGCCACTACAATTTGGGTGCCTTTTCAAAGTGTTAGTATGAAGTTTAGTATGTTTGGGGGTGCCCACCTTGCAATGCAGGGGCACCCATTTCAGCTTTGCAGGCAGGCAATGTCCAGCCTAGCACTGGCACTGGTAATGGCAAATGATGCAAAAAAAGCAAGCTTATATTACATCAGCTAAAAAAAAAAAGTTACACACTTTACCCATCCATACCCAAAAGAATCTGTCTACTTTTTCCTTGAATTTATTCAAACCTTTCACTTCCACAACTGATGGAAGCCTGTCTGAATAATCAACCTTCCATTGGAAGGAGGCAAACTTCTGCACATCCATCCTGAAACCATCCTTCCTCAACTTGAATTTATGCCCCCTCATGTGTGTAGTCTCAGAAAGAGGAAGAATGACATTAAGGCCTTAAACACTATATAGTATTTAAGGGCAAAGGCCTCATGCTACGAGGTAGAATGACTAATATGTAGGTTAGTGCAAATGCATCATTTTAACATAGCTATCTACCAAAGTAGTTAAATTAATTAATTAAATTGGCATTGTTTTTTTTGGTTATATCTCATATTGTGACTGCCTTCACAATGAGTTGCCATGGAATTGTACTACCTCGAATAAATAACACTTCACCAGTGGAGAAGGCTATTGTTATTTATTCTCAGCCGATACCACCACCCAGACGGGAGACAAACGCTGCTACACGTCCGTAGGAATAACCTTAAATTGCCCTACACGTGTCTCCCGGGTGGTGCTAAGTGAGCAACTGTGTTGGCTGCTGGACCTCGAGCTCTGCTTTTGGATATCCCAGCAATTAGAGGATACATTATATTAATACTTAGAACATGGAACATTATCCTAATCTAAATGGCTCCTTTCAGAACCAAACAACAACAAAGAACATAGGACACCCTCTGAATATTCTTCAACTTAATATCGAGGGTATAAGCCGATCAAAAAGTGACTACCTTTTAAAAGTGCTTAACGACTACCATGTAGATGTTGTGCTGCTACAAGAAACACATTGTGAAGATCAAAACCAACTTTACTCTAGATGTAAATTACCAGGATACAGCCTTGTCGCGGCTACTTTCCATAAAAGCTATGGCACCACTACGCATATCCAAAATAAAATTGACCAAATAGAAATTTTGGACATAAGCTCTAATGATATTTTCACTACCAGGGTTGGGGTGATGGGCCTGGAAATAATAAATATCGATAAACCACCATCTCGACCTTGGTGTAAAGAAGCTATCCAGAATGTGCATCATCCATCAATTATTATGGGAGATTTCAACAGTAGGAGTACTCTTTGGGGCTATGCTGACAGTAACGCAGATGGCCTTGGTGTGATCGTCTGGTCTGAAGTCGAGGATGTTTTCTTAATGTATGATGCAAAAGAGAAAGGTTCCTTTCACTCAGGCAGATGGAACAAAGATACCAACCCAGACCTCTGTTTTGTCTCAAGAGATGAGTGCGGAAGACCTTTGCAGTGTAGCAGGAAAGTTTTGAATAATTTTCCTTGTAGTCAGCATAGATCACTTCTTGTAAAAATTTGTACCGAAGTTCCAATAGTAAGATCAAAGCCTGTACCTCGCTGGAACTTTGGAAAAGCTCACTGGGAAGCCTTCACTAATGAGGTGGATCACAATATTCAATGGATCCCATCAAAAACCGACAATTATAAGCGATTTGTTGGTTTAATATGCTCCATAGCAAAGAAACATATTCCCAGAGGATATAGGAAAGAATACATTCCTGGCTGGAACAGAAGATGTGATGAGCTATATGAAGAATACCAACTTAGCAATAGAACAGAAATTGCTGATGAACTATTGCAATGCTTAGACTCTGCTAGGAAAGAAAAATGGAACATAATGACAGCAGGTATGAATTTCCAACACTCAAGCAGAAAAGCATGGACACTTCTGAGGAAACTCAGAAGTAGTACTCCCAAATATATTAATAAGAGCTCAGAAGTATCCCCAGGAAAAGTAGCCAAGAGAATTGTCAACATTTCCAAGAGACCAACCGATACTAACAAAGATGAAGTCAAAAAACTTAAGAAGGAATTAAGAACTAGACCATCCTTGGCTGAACCAACCTCCCAATTCTCAGGAGAATTCACAATTGCAGAGATCTCAACAGCTCTGAAGGAAATAAAACCAGGCAAAGCAGCCGGAGTGGACGGAATATATCCAGAGTTCCTGAAACATTGTGGTCCAAGAGCTCTGAATTGGCTAGTTAAATTTTTTAATGACATCTTGCAGAATGGTAGGTTCCCATCTTTGTTTAAGAGAACTAAAATAGCTGCCATCCTAAAGCCGGGGAAAAGTGGATCTTGCCCTGAAGATTATCGCCCAATTGCACTTTTAAATATATGTTATAAATTAATTGAAAGAATGGTTTACAATAGAATTTCAACCACAACCTTCCAACACGTACCAATTGAACAAGCCGGATTCCGACCAGGCCGAAGCTGCTGCGATCAGGTACTGGAACTTACCAGCCATATCGAGAACAGATTCCAAGATAAGAAGAAGACCATTGCAGTCTTTGTGGACTTGACATCAGCTTATGACACAGTATGGCGACAAATAATGATTCTGAAATTTTTGAAGATTATTCCTTGTAAGCCCCTCGCGATCGTACTTAACAATATGTTATGCAACAGAGTGTTTGAAGTACACTTAAACGGCAGAGTGAGCAAGCCCTATATATTAAATGATGGTTTACCACAAGGATCAGTTCTAGCCCCATTATTATTTAATATCTATACTGCAGATCTTCCAGCAACTGCTTCTAGGAAATTCATGTACGCAGATGACATAGCCCTGACTGCCCAGTCTACTGACTTCAATGCAGCCGAAATTGTACTTACAAAGGATCTTCATAACCTGAATAAATATTTTCACACATGGTGACTTAAACCTAATTTAAATAAAACCGAAGTTAGCTGTTTTCATCTGGATAATCATAGGGCTAACTATATGACACAAGTGGAATATAAAGGTCAAAGGCTGAAACACAACCCTTGCCCAAAATATCTGGGAATTATAATGGACCGAACACTGACGTATAAACAACACCTTTGTAATATTGCAGCAAAGATAAAAACTAGGAATAACATCTTGCATAAACTCAGTGGAACAGGCTGGGGAGCAAACGCAACGGTGCTACGTTTGAACATCAGCCCTTGCCCTAGTCTACTCAGTTGCAGAATATTGTTGCTCTGTATGGCTTAATAGTGCACACTCTGTAAAAGTTGATACCCAACTGAATGACACAATGAGGTGTCGATTTAATGGTGCCTTATCAGGCACCATTAAATCGACACCTTTAAAATGGCTACCAGTGTTATCTAACATCTATCCCCCTCATATAAGAAGAGAAATAGCCCTGCTGAAAGAATGGCAGAAATGTCAAAGAAATCCTCAATTGCCCATACATCAGGATTGCAAACCCCAGAAGCCGGAGAGATTGAAGTCTAGGAACCCCCTCATGGAAGCTAGGCGAGAAACTTATCAAGTCACATTTTAATGCTGACCAGACCTGGCGCGAAGACTGGACTACTTCAAATCCCGACCACCTGGGCTTAGTCAGTGATCCATGCTGAGCTGTTCCAGGTTTCAACTTACCAAGAAAGGAATGGACATCCCTGAACAGAATCCGAACAAATCACGGAAGATGCAAGTTTTGGCTGCATAAGTGGGGAAAAACTGAAAACCCATTCTGCGACTGTGACAACGTGCCCCAGACCATCCAGCATGTCATCTCGGAGTGCCCAAAGAGGAGATTTGAAGGCTCCATCCAAGATCTACTAGTGTTACTGATGATGCTATTAAGTGGCTGAATAAACTGGACATTACATTTTAATTCATCAAATGTTACTTATAATTTTTTTCTGTAAATATTGTTTTTAGGCTTATTGTAATTTATTTATTTATTTTTTTGACATTGTTTGTTACAAATGTATCCTCATTTTTGCCATACGAAATAATAATAACCACCCAGACAGCACCGTTTCAAAGCTTGTTGGCACCGTTTCAAAACTTGTTGTGAAGGCAGTCACAATATGAGATATAACCAAAACGATGCTGATTTAATTAATTAATTTAACTACTTTGGTAGATAGCTATGTTAAAATGATGCATTTGCACTAACTTACATATTAGTCATTCTACCTCGTTGCATGAGGCCTTTGCCCTTAAATACTTTATAGTCTATATCACTACACACCATCAGGCATCTCTCATATTGTGAATTTATACTTCATAACTGGGTTGTCACTATTGCAACACCAGGATACCTGCCCATCCACCGAAGAGAAGCCAACAAGCTTTGAAATGGTACTGTCTGGATGGTGGTATCCGCTGAGAATAAATAACAATAGCCTTCTCCAATGGTGAAGTGTTATTTATTCGAGGTAGTACAGTACCATGGCAACTCATTGTGAAGGCAGTCACAATATGAGATATAACCAAAATGATCCCAATTTAATTAATTAATTTAACTACTTTGGTAGATAGCTATGTCCAAGGACCGAACCCTGTGGACAGCTGCAAAATGTATTCCTGGAGAGGGTTCCATAGGGAGCAACAATCCTGATCAATCTGTTTGTGAGGTAACACTTGATGATGCTGTAGATGTTGCCTGGGATCCCAACAACCTGAAACCATGTCAAGATGCTCGGCCACCAAAGTGAGTCAAATGCCCCGTCAAAGTCCATGGCAATCACAAGGAAATACTTCTTGGTGCATCTTCTTTAGCATTAGCATTAGCATTAGTAGAGGCATTTGATGAAAGAAAGCAAGCTTATGCAGCATCAGCCAAAAATAAATAAATAAATAAATAAATAAAATAAAATAAATAAAAAATAACCACTTCCACTTCACCCCTCTGTTCGTTCGAAATACCTGTCCAGCTGAGCCTTAAACTTATTTAGGCTATCAACTTCCACGACAAGGGTTGGAAGTCTATTCCACCAACCAAACACCTGCTGGCTAAAGGCAAATTTCCTCACGTCTATCCTACATCTGTCTTTTCTCAATTTGAATTTATGCCCTCTCAGGTGATTATTCTGAGCAAGAGGAAGAATCCCATCAGCATTGAGCATACTCAAACCATTCAAGGCTTTATACACCTCTATCAGATCACCTCGCCGGTGCCTAGTCTCCAGATACTGTAATTTGCAAAACTTAAGCCTTTCTTTGTAAGAGCGAAGGCAGATTACGAGAAATCTTTGGCAAGGGATGCAAAGAAAAACAGCAAAGAGTTCTTTACTTATGTAAACTCTAGAAGGAAGGGGATGAATCAGATTGGTCCACTTGATATCGATGGGTCAACTGTTGATGATCCTGCTCAGGTAGCTAACAAACTGAATGAATATTTTGCATCGACATTCACACATGAGGAGTTATTCAGCAAGGGGAATGCCACAGGTGTATTCAACTCTAGCAGTAAGCTAGAGAATCTTGTAATAACTGAGAGCAAAGTGGAGGAGAAATTGTTGAAGATAAATACAAGAAAGGCACCTGGGGTGGATAGGATCTATCCAGTTATATTAAAGGAGGCAGCAAAGGAAGTAAGCAAACTCTTAGCCATAATTATGAGAGCTTCCTTGGACACAGGGGAAGTACCCATGGACTTGAGATGTGCAAATGTGACCCCAATTCACAAAGGAGGATCAAAGGGCGACACAAATAATTATAGACCTGTTAGTTTAACTTCTGTTCCTGGAAAATTAATGGAGGCACTGGTTAAAGAAGCACTGCAGGATCATCTAGACAAGACTTCAGTCATAGTTCAGACACAGCATGGTTTTGTTAAGGGGAAGTCTTGCCTGACCAATTTGATTGGATACTATGATGCAGTCACAAAAGAACTGGATGCAGGGAATAACTTTGATATTATATACTTGGATCTTAGAAAGGCTTTTGATACTGTTGCATATGGAAGACTGCTGCACAAATTGGAGCAGTGTGGCATTGGAGGCAAATTGCTGCTATGGATAAAGGGGTGGTTGAGGGGGAGAAGACAGAGAGTGGTAATAAATGGACACTGCTCATGGTGGACTAATGTTATTAGTGGAGTCCCTAGGGTTCAGTATTGGGTCCATTATTGTTTTCTGTATTTATAAATGATATTGATGATGGTATATCAAGCTTAATGTCCAAGTTTGCAGACGATACAAAGGTTGGCAGGGTTGTCAAGGACACTACTGACACTATGCTGCTGCAACAGGATCTGGAAAGATTGAGTAGATGGGCTGAGAGGTGGCAAATGAAGTTTAACATTGACAAATGTAAAGTACTACATATGGGAAACAGCAACCCCAGAGCAACGTATCAACTCTGTGGTACTACACTGACAGCGGTAGACAATGAAAGGGACCTGGGGGAGGTTGTGCAGGCAGATATGAAGTTTTCTGAGCAGTGCAGACGGGCTACAAGAGTAGCTCATGGAGTATTGTCAATGATATACAGGAATTTTTCCAGCAGGGATAAGGAGGTGATTATTCCATTGTATAAGGCAATGGTCAGGCCACACCTAGAGTACTGTATACAGGTCTGGAGGCCTCATTTCAAGAAGGATGTAGAGATGCTGGAACGAGTACAGAGAAGGGCAACAAGATTAGTGAATGGAACAAAGGGGTGCTTCTTACTTGTTCTTGTAGGTGCGTTAAGGCATCCACAGCTAAGCAACCCCCACCTGAAGCCAAATTGTTTGGGTGAGGCCAGTCCGGCCCTGTCATAATATTGCTGTATTCGTCCATAGAGGAGGCGCTCGAGTAGTTTACTTGCAACTGTGAGAAGTGCAATCAGTCTGTACAAGTCTGGGAGGTGTGGTGGTTTGGTTGTATTTTTCAGAATTAGTTTGACGTTTGCTTTCTTTCAAGGCGCCTCCGTAGCCAGGTGGGAAGGAGCAGCAGTGTGTAGCACATTCTTCTTGATTAGACTGGGGTTTGAGCCCGTCACCACCAAATACGGAGGATGCGGAAAGATCAGGGAATGACTACCACATATTCCTGGAGCAATATGGCCTTAGTTTCTAATGCTCCTAAAAAGCAAATAACAACAACAACAACAACAACAGCTTACTTTCATGAGGTCGGGAAGGTGCCAGAGTGAAGTCAGAGGTTGAGAAGGTTAAGCAACAGGTTCAGGACACACTCTACTGTCTTTTTGAGTATATCAGGCTCAAAAAGGTCCAGTCCCGAGCATTTATTTCCCCTGATGAGGGTGTCAGCACTGTTGAGCTCCTCCATGGTGAACCAAGGTTCTGTTGTTGCTGTTTGATAGCTTTCATTTTCAAAGCAGACTTGGATCTGCTCCATTGTCGCCGGTTGTATAGCCGAGTGAAAGACTGCATCCAGGATATTGGAAATAGTTTGCTCCCAGGTTATGGACATGCCTCATTAGGGCAATATGGTGACAGCAATGATTTCTCCTTGGGGGAGTTTATTCATGGTCAATTTGTAGACAAATCCCCTTCTTACTTGTTCTTGTAGGTGCATTAAGGCATCCACAGCAGAGCAACCCCGCCTGAAGCCAAATTTTTTGGGTGAGGCCCTGTCACAATATTGTTGTATTCGTCCATAGAGGAGGTGTTCAAGTAGTTTACTTGCAATTGTGAGAAGTGCAATCAGTCTGTACGAGTCCGGGAGGTGTGGTGGTTTGGTTGGATTTTTCAGAATTAGTTTGACGTTTGCTTTCTTTCATGAGGTCAGGAATGTGCCAGAGTGAAGAGGTTGAAAAGGTTAAGCAACAGGTTCAGGGCACACACTCTACTGTCTTTTTGATGATATCGGGCTCAAAAAGGTCTGGTCCCAAGCATTTATTTCCCCTGATGAGGGTGGCAGCACTGTTGAGCTCCTCCATGGTGAACCAAGGTTCTGTTGTTGCTGTTTGATAGCTTTCATTTTCAAAGCAGACTTGGATCTGCTCCATTGTCGCCGGTTGTATAGCCAAGGGAAAGACTGCATCCAGGATATTGGAAATGGTTTGTTTTCAGGTTATGGACATGCTTCCTTGGGGCAATTTGGTGGCTGCAATGACTTCCCCTTGAGGGAGTTTATTCATGGTCAATTTGTAGACAAATCCCCAGGGGTTCTTGCTTCCCATAGTGGAGCCCAGGCACTCCCAAGATTGCTGTTTACAGCTTCTGGTTTGGGCAGTGTAAGTGTTCCTTGCTTCTTTGTATCATTGTCAGAGTACTTCGACCTCCACCGCCGGCTAGGAGTGCCTGGCCTGCCGAAAGGCCTTTCTTCTGGTTTGTGCTTCTTTCCGGAGTAATTGCAGTTCTAAGTTCCACCAGGGCACAGCCCCAGGGTTTGGATTTTTCTTTTTAATAGTGATGTCGCTTGTGTGTTATGATCTCTGTTATCTTTCTTTGGAGGTAGGGGTGGTTGAGGGGGAGAAGACAGAGCGTGGTAATCAATGGACACTGCTCATTGTGGACTAATGTTATCAGTGGAGTCCCTCAGGGTTCAGTGTTGGGTCCATTATTATTTTCTGTATTTATAAATGATATTGATGATGGTATATCAAACTTAATGTTCAAGTTTGCAGACGATATGAAGGATGGCAGGGTTGTCAAGGACACTACTGATACTACTGCTGCTGACACTACTGCTGCTGCAACTGGATCTGGAAAGGTTGAGCAGATGGGCTGAGAGGTGGCAAATGAAGTTTAACAATTACAAATATAAAGTACTACACATGGGAAACAGCAACCCCAGAGCAACGTATCAACTCTGTGGTACTACACTGACAGTGGTAGAGAATGAAAGGGACCTGGGGGTGGTTGTGCAGGCAGATATGAAGTTCTCTGAGTAGTGCAGACAGGCTGCAAGAGTAGCTCATGGTGTATTGTAGATGATATATAGGATTTTTTCTAGCAGGGATAAGGAGGTGATTATTCTCTTGTATAAGGAAATGGTCAGGCCACACCTAGAGTACTGTATACAGGTCTGGAGGCCTCATTTCAAGAAGGATATAGAGCTGCTGGAACGAGTACAGAGAAGGGAAACAAGATTAGTGAATGGAACAAAGGGGTGCTCTTACGAAGAAAGGCTTAAGTTTTGCAAATTACAGTGTCTGGAGACTCGGCACCAGCGAGGTGATCTGATAGAGGTGTATAAAGCCTTGAATGGTTTGAGCATGCTCAATGCTGATGGGATTCTTCCTCTTGCTCAGAATAATCACCTGAGAGGGCATAAATTCAAATTGAGGAAAGACAGCTGTAGGATAGACATGTGGAAATTTACCTTTAGCCAGCGGGTGGTTGGTTGGTGGAACAGACTTCCATCCCTTGTCGTGGAAGTTGATAGCCTAAATAAGTTTAAGGCTCAGCTGGACAGGTATTTCAAGCGAACAGAGGGGTGAAGTGGAAGTGGTGTTTTTTTTTTTTTTTTTTTTTGGCTGATGCTGCATAAGCTTGCTTTCTTGCATCAAATGGCTCTACTAATGCTAATGTTCCTTGTGTTCCTAGGTGATCTGGGTCTTCAAAGTGCTCAAGCTCCCTCTGTCTCTGTTGTATGCTGGTTTTTAAGGTGGTTTGGAAGAGTTCCCAATTTGCTTTGGAAATGGCGTATCTATGAGTCATTTGTCTAGCTGCAGGTACCCTAGTCAGTGATCTGTTGAGTTGGAACGTAATGGCTCGAAGATAGGATTTTGTCCAGGCCTCTTGGACGGACCAGTTGGTAATATTATTAGCCATGTTCCTGGAAGCCAAGGTGACATCTGTGGTGGCCTCCCACAGTGTATTACCAAATGTGGGCAGTTTGTTTGGTTGGTTTAACACTGTCAACATTGAATTTGCAAGGAACTCTTCCAATCTCGATCCGTTTCTGGTGCCCTGTCTGTCTGGCATGTGACTATGCCAGATTGGTGACCGGCAGTTCACGTTTGTCACCAACTATAATTTTAGCATTGGGAAGGGCGTCAGCAGCCAGTTGGAGGTATCTTGTGGCGAAGGTGATGTCTTTGCCTGGGCAACAGTAAAGGGCAATAACATAAAATGCCCCCAGAGCTGTGGTGAGGTGGGCACATGCAGCCCAGACTGTGCAAAGCTGTGAGATTTTTGTCATGGTAATATCTGGATTTCTGACCACAGCTGCAGCCCATGGGGGTATCATCCTAAAATTGTACTATCTTGTAGGTCAGGGAGTATCACCCGACTACCTTCATGTGTGAGTATGGCTCTTGTATTATTGTGATATCTACATTCTCCTCTTCAGCCTTAATATGGATCTGATCTGCCACCGCCCTGGCCTTCTGTGCATTGATCTGCAGAAATTTCACCTCTATAGTGTTATATCCTCTAAGGTGCGTCCCCATAATCCAGCCTGGATTGGAACGAGCTCTTAACTTTCAGGTAGGTGTGTGTAACAGGGGCATTGTAAATGTAATAACATGTACACACATGTTATTACTCTTAGTTAATCCATTAGTCTGTGTATCCCCAAGCTAGCAGTTTTCCAGCCCATCTATCACTGACTTGTTAGCGTCAGCAAATATTCTTGCACCCCTTCTATGTAAGTTTATCCCAGCCCTGTAAAAACAGTCTCTCCTGTTAACAAGCCCAGAAATATGTTGTGAAAAATTCTACTCCATGAGGCTTGCACATTCTGTTCCAGGCCAAATTGATTGTCAAGGCTCTCAATATGTATTCCCTCCTATCATGTGTGGGCAGAATTGCAGAAACTTTCAAATTCAATTATAACTCACAACTTTTTCCCAACATTGCTCTGTACTTGTTAAGTAAGTCCTCAGCTCTCCTATTCTTAGTATCATTAGTTCCAACATGTATAAAAGTATCACCTTTTGTGCTCTTAAGAGATGATGTCTGCTCCACGTCATCTATTTTTGCCTTTGTCCCTAGATATACCCTAGTCCTATTTTACATATCCTTTTTGCACAACATATTTCCTGTTTTCCTGATAATAGAGTCACCAACAATAACTATCTCCTGTGGAACCAGTGCATTCTGCCTTGGAGATTGCCACTGTCTTGCCACTGTGCACAAGTGTGCATCAGGTAACACAGTGGCAATCTCCAAGTTTTAATTCCTTCACAGACACCTACTCTGCTCTTCAAACTCTCATAAACACCCATCAGAACGCTGAGTTGGAACATAATTTCTTCACACTCTCTGCACACCACACACACACACACACACACACACACACACACACACACACACACACACACACACACACACACACACACACACACACACACACACACACACACACACACACACACACACACACACACACAGAGGCATCACCCTTGACTGTTTCATGTCCTTTTCAAGTCTGCAAACATTGCACAAGTCACACATTTTGTTAGGCCAAGATTAGTAGGAGAATAGCTCCCTTTGGTTTTCTCCCACGCCACATCACTCCTGCTACAAAGCAACAGGCTAAAAGCCTGTTGCTTTGCTGCTCTAGTCTGATTTCCATTTTAATCCAATTCAGTTGATTAATAATGAAAATAACAATAAATTTAATTGATTAACCAAGAATAATACTAAGCTAATAGATTCCTAAATGTTAAAAGTTTTACATTATACTTTACACTGCCAAATTTAAGATATATGATATGCTGTACTATTATGACCACAGTTTTAAGTTAGTTATATTACTACTAAAAAGTAAAATTTCTTAGCTAAGAACAAAAAATATATGTCCAACAAGTGATTCGAACCTTTGAACTATTTATTTATAACAGTTAAAACCTAATTATTCCACTATACTACTAGTTATGATATTTGTGCCAAAACACCAATACAATAGCAGTATGAATAATAAGTCTTAAATTACAAAATAACTAGCTAAATTTAAAAATAAGCTAAAAATAAATATTTGATTGAGAAATGGTCATTGAAAACTAGCAACTCTCTCCATTGAGCAAGTAATGGGAAACCATTACTTGCTCATTTCAGTGAAATCTAAATACTTGGATTTTACTGAAATGTACAGTAAGTATAAACTAGTCTGCTCGACCCCCCCCCCCCATGAAATAGGGTTAGGCAAGCTAAGGCAGAATACTAGAATTCTCTGGCAAAGAATTCTAGAATGCAAAGAAAAGTAGCAAAGATTTCTTCACTTTTGTTAAAACTAGAAGGAAAGGGATGAATTACATTGGTCCAGTAGGTTGCTAGATTTATGAACAAAACCAAACAAGATCATTATATAGGCACCTAGTTTCCAGATGGTGCAATTTCCAGAACTGTAGTCTTTATTAGTAAGAGTACTTCTCACTAAACTCATTACACTTTCCTGCACCATTCCAACAAATCCACATCCTTTCTCAAATAAGGCTTCCAGACCTATATAAAGTATACAGATGTATACAATATTTGAGATGTAGCATAACCATTGCCTTATAAAGAAGAATAATTATCCCCATATCCCTGCTGGCAAAATTCCTTTATATCATTGACAAAACCATGCAATCTGTCCTAGCAGCCCATCTGCACTGCTCACAGAATTTCATATCTGACTGCATAATTACTGTCCTGGTCTTTTTCATTCTGTACTGCTTTGAGTAGTAGCACCACACAGTTGGTATATTATTCTGAGATTACTGATATCCATTGGCAGTACTTTGTACCTTTCATTTATCATTATAAAACTTCACTTGACACTTCTCAGCCCATCTGCCTAATTTTTCCAGGTCTTGTTACACTAGTATACCCTGATTACTGTCATTAACACCTTGCTAACTTTTGTTAGCAAGGTGTTAAGGTGTTAGATATTTAGCCTGATAAGTCATCAATATCATTAATAAACATTGAAAATTACAGTAAGCCCAGCAATGGACCCTGGTGAACTAATAACATTAGTTCATGAAGAGCAATGCCCATTGATAATTACTCTTTGTCTTTTCCCACTCAACCATCCCTTTATCTACAGCAATACCTTGACCCTAATGGCATACTGCCCCAATTTGTACATCAGGAACCAATTGGAGCAGGACGTCATTAGCTTTCAAGTGGAACAGTATCAAAAGCTTTTCCGAAATCTAAGTATATGGTGGAAAAATTATTTTTTTAATCTAGTTCCTTTCTTACTGCATCAAAGTAGCTAATCAAATTGGTCAGCCGAGATCGCCCCTTAACACATTCATGCTGTAAGAGCAGTATAATTGCACTCTAGTTAAAGAAAGCACAGTTACTAGTTAAATTGCATTTCTTTAACCAGCAACTCATTACTTTTGCTGGAACAGAAGTCAAGCTTACAGGTCCATAATTATTCACTTCACAAATCTCCAATCCATTGGAACACTCCCTTCCCTCCTGAATCCAAAGCTACTCTCCTGATTATGGCTAAAAGTTTGCTACCTCTTTTGCTGCCTCTCTTAATATAAATGGATAGATCCTACAGCCCTGGTGTTTTATTTACTTTTGGTTTCAACAATTTATTTTCTCTCAATTTTATCACAAAAGCATTTAGTTTCTGTTAGAAAATTTGATATACTTCTAGAGTCCCTGTCTGTAAAATGATCTGATTGATATGCTTAAGGTTTTGTATGTATTAAGTAAGCTTAGTGCTGATGGCATCCTTTAACTCTTGCTCAGATAACACACCTGAGGGGTCATAAATTTAGATTGAAGAAGAGTTATTACAGGATAGATGCACTGGAATTTTCTGTCAGCTAGGTAGTTGATTGTTGGAACAATCACTTCCATCTGCCTTTATGGAGATAGGTAGGTGGGTAGGTAGTTTGAATAAATTTAAGGAAGAATTATACAAATTATTATGATCAATGGACAAATGATGTGGAAAGTTTCTTTTTCTGCTGATGCTGAATAACCTTTTTTTCTTGCATCATTTGCCATTACTAACACTAGTCTGTCCTGTTCCATTAGGAAGTTGAACATAAAACAGATCTTTTAGGTTTAACATCATTCTTTTGCTAGTGCTCTCCACTTTGGGAGACAGCATACAGTTATGCCAATAAGTCATCTGATTTTATTTATTGTAAATACGAAACTTTTCAGTTTCCCAAAATATATGCTTAAATTTTAAATTCTTGCCTTTAAGTGCTTTTAAAGGGGCAATAATATAATATTAGCAATAGAATTATTGCTACGAAACAATAGTGCAATAGGCTGAAGGAGTGACTTAGTTCTGGAAGACAAATGTCAGCATCCACATGTGGGTATGCAAGTTCTTGACTTCTTTAGGTATCTTGTGGATAATCTTAGGATCAAAAGAAGGCACTATGCTTTCATACACAAAATCAAGGAACCATTCCAAAAATCTGAAAAACAGCTTCCAGACATGCACACAGTTATCCACCAAAAAAATTATAAAACTGATTTTTTCCTTGCCCTTTGGGGTGTGGAAATTCAAAGCTCAGCAAATGAGCATTAGTTTTACCATAAAATTTCTTGACATTCTATAAATGAAAAGGATTGTTTTTTTTTTTTTTTTTCCAACCTTAAGACCCGGAACAATTCTTTCTTCTTTGGAAATATATTTTTTATTAGGATTTTCTTTCAGCGCGCGTGCGCACGCACGCACACACACACACACACACACACACACACACACACACACTGGTCTCATTTGTATTGAAAATTACTCTGGTTTATAAACCTTTTCCTCAGTACACTTGGTCAGCTCCAGAGTCTCCATTGTGGTTTCCTTATTGTCAGACCATGAGACTTAGAGATAATTAAGTCCAGGCAATAGTGATTTTGCACTCTCTGTAAAAGCAAATTAATGCCATACACAAAAATGGTTTTACATTTTCCTTACCATGTTTAAATAAAAAATGGAATGGTTTTTATTTGTATAAATATTAAGTACAAATTACTGAGAAAATGACAAATAACTCTGCATAAGTTATGAGCTAAAATTATTAGTTTATTGGGTATTGAACCATGTTTCCACACACTTCAGTTATTTAAAATTGTGGTGTAAGTGAAATAGCCCTTATTCAACCACTGCACAATCCTTCTCTATTACAATGACATTTCACTATTGGCTTTTGGGGATGATTTTTATCAAGTCTGTTAAGGAAATTGCATGTCTCATGAAGCAGCTATGTCTCCTAATATCCAAATAAGATTTATTTTAGACACTGGAAACTACAGTCATTTTGGTGACTGACATAATGACTAAATGAAAAAATCATGGCAGTGCTACTTCCTATGTATGGAAACGTGTTGCAATACTTAATAAATTAACAATTTTGGCTCACAGCTTATGTTTAAATGTCTTTTTGTTCAGTAATTTATGCTTAGTATTTATAGTAATTCTTACTTTATAATAATTCTTACTTGGTGTTTATATTTATAGCAATTCTTACTTAGTATTTATATTTATAGTAATTCTAGAATTAATTACTCTTTCTCACTATATTTAAGGAACAGTTTTTGTTTGTTGTTTTTCCTAATGACAGAGAGAGAGAGAGAGAGAATGAATTGTGTCAGAAAAAAAGGTACATTGTATTGCCAAAAAAATCTGGAAAATCCCCAAGATTTGGGAAAAATATTCCAGTATCTGTTATAAAGCCATTTATAATGAAATGTTTCAGGCTTCTTCTTAAAATTATCTTTTATATTATACAGCTCTTTATTAAAGCATTCTCTGCTGATAACAGTGCTAAAAGTCTCCTAGTTGATGAACAAATGACTGTAGGTCAGGTATGTAGGCTGCTGGCAGATAAAAATCATGTTCCCATGGACCCAAGGTGGACCCTTGTAGAACCAGGGCATTTCCTTGCACGGATGTCCTTGCAAGGACATCCGTGCAAGGAAATGCCCTGCACGGATGTCCTTTGACCAATATCACCATTCTATTTTCGTTTAACTATGACCAGATGCCCTGTTTTGTTTTGTTTTTTTTAAATTGATATAGCACTTTATTTATTTATTATTTTTTTAAATAACTGATTCGTTAACGTAAATCATATACTATGGCTGAGTGGGTGAACCATGCACTGGCTCCATAGGTGATAACAAGAACTACAACCACCATCCATATAGGTATAAATGCAGCTGGTTCACATGAGAAGTGAGTAGATCAATGAACTAAGTATATTGGTCAAGGCATTGAGATTCTCCAATGGAAAGTTGTCATATGATGCCACATTAGCAATCAATCTGTTCATACCATTGCAGCAAAACTGCAATGCCCTTAATCAATGGTGGCTGACATAATCACCAAATGGAAACATGATGCTACTACTATAGTTGGGAAATATACAGCTGCCCAGCTCAATGCAGAGCTCACTCCTGTGCATCAAGCAACACAGAGGCAACCTCCAAGGCAGAATGCACTGGTCCCAAAGGAACTAGTTATTGTTGGTGACTATTGTCAGGGAGACGGGGTTAGAGCCTTGTCAATCATTTCCGCCCTGGAGAGACTGTGCAAGGCTTAAGGGGTAGAATTTTTTTCAGCCTGACCTGTGCTTGTTGACAGGAGAGACTGCTTCTACAGGGATGGGACACACTTAAATAGAAAGGGTGCAAGAATATTTGCTGATACTATCGAGGCAGTGTTAGGTGGGTTGGAAAACTGGTAGCATGTGGGGGATACACAGACTAAAAGGTTAACAGTGGCCGCAAGCAGAGGCAAAAGTGATTCTTGCACTGCTTCTATTAGAATGGGCAGCAGACTGGAAAGCAAGGAAATGGTGATTTCCAGGACTGCTGGGAGTCATGGTGGAACAAGTAAATACAGGGGCTGTGTTAGGGTGGCTAGGAGCAGGAACAGGTGCATGTATACTTGCATGTACACTAATGCTAGCAGTATAGTTAATAAATTTGATGAGCTTGAAGTGCTAGTAAAAACATCAAAGGCAGATATTGTTGGGTTATCAGAGACATGGTGTCACAGAGATATAGGCAGTGCAGAGTTGGAATTTGGGGAGTACAATGTGTATAGGAAGGGAGGATGGGGTTATGCTGTTAGTTAAGAAACACATAAAATCTAAGGAAATGCATCCAATTGATTTTGGTGGATAATGCAGTGTTGAGTCTGTTTGGTGTGAAATAAGCACTGGGAAAGGAAAAATGAGAATAGGTGTGTGTTATAGGCCTAATGAGCAATTGTGCAGAGAAATGAGTGGGCCACTAAATCAGAATGTCTTATAATGGGAGATTTTAACTTTCCAGATATTGACTGGAACTTGTGCTTTGGTCACTCACACACTAGCAAGACTTTTGTGGATTTATTGGATGACTGTTTTCTACAGCAACATGCTCGGGAGGCAACCAGAGGGAGTAATACTCTTGATCTGATTATCAGTAGTGATTCTTCATGCATTAAGAATCTGCAGATAAAGGAACCACTGGGCGACAGTGATCACAATGTATTGATGTGGGAATTATTTAAAGATGTAACCAATCAAGGCTAAAGGGAAGGGCTTTTGCTTTCGTAAAGTTGACTCAGAGGTCTGAGACAGTATTTAAATTCCATACAGTGGGATCAACTGACAATGTTACCAACAGTGAATTCTAAATGGGAAGCCTTCAGGGACTTAATTTTGGAGGCTACTAGGCTTTTCATTCCAACTAAGAAATACTGTTCAAGGTTCAGGCCTAAATGGATTTCAGATGAATTAATGAGGCTAGCGACAGAGAAGAAGAATATATGGGATGCATATAAAGTATCAGGTGATACAAAAGCCTGATAAGTATAAACTTGTCTGTAATCAAGTCACAAAGGAGGTTAAGCAGTCAAAGGCAGATTACGAGAAATCTTTAGCAAAGGATGCAAAGTAAAACAGCAAGGAGTTCTTTACTTATGTAAACTCTAGAAGGAAAGGGATGAATCAGATTGGACCACTTAACATATAGGGGTTGAATATTGATGATTATGCTCAGGTAGCTGATAAACTGAATGAGTATTTTGCATCTACATTCACACATGAGGAGTTATTCAATGAGGGGAGTGCTAGAAGTTTATCAAATGCTAACAGGGAGCTAAGTGATTTTGTAATAACTGAGAGCAAAGAGGACGAGAAATTGTTGAAGTTAAACATAAGGAAAGCACCTGGGGTGGACGGGATCTATCCAGTTATATTAAAGGAGGAAGCAAAGGAAGTAAGCAAACCCTTAGTCATAATTATGAGAGCTTCCTTGGACCCAGGAGAGGTCCCCATAGAGTGGAGGTGTGCAAATATATCACCAATTCACAAAGGAGGTTCAGAAGGTGACATAAGTAACTACAGACTTGTTAGTTTAACTTGTGTTCCGGGGAAAATAATGGAATCACTGGTTAAAGAAGTATTGCAGGATCATCTAGACAAGACTGCAATAATAGTTAAGACACAGCATGGGTTTGTCGAAGGGAGGTCTTGTCTGACCAAATTGATTGGTTACTATGATGTGGTCACAAAGGAACTGAATGCCAAAAATAATTTTGATATCATATACTTGGATTTCAGGAAAGCTTTTGATACTGTTGCACATGGAAGACTGCTGTACAAATTGGAGAGATATGGCATCAAGTGTAAGCTGCTACAATGGATAAATGGATGGTTGAGTGGGAGACAACAGAGAGTGGTAATCAATGGACACAGCTCTTCGTGAACAAATGTTATTAGTGAAGTTCCCCAGGGTTCGGTGTTAGGCCCATTGTTGTTTTGTATATTTATCAATAATATTGATGAAGATATATCAGATTTGATGTCCAAGTTTGCAGATGATACAAAGTTGGCAGGATTGTTAACAACAGTAATGACAGTATGCTACTCCAGCTGGATCTAGATAAGTTGGGAAAATGGGCTGAGAAGTGGTAACTGGAGTTTAACATTGACAAATGCAAAGTACTGCATATGGGTAGCAATAACCGAAGAGAAACATACCAACTGGGTGGTACTACACTCAGGGAAGCGGAAAGTGAAAAAGACCTGGGGATAATTGTGCAGTTAAATATGAAGTTTGCTGAGCAGTGTAGACAGGCTGCCAGGGCAGGTCATGGAGTCTTGTCAATGATATATAGGAATTTTGCTAGCAGGGACAGGGAGGTGATAATCCCATTATACAAGGGAATGGTCAGGCCACACCTAGAGTACTGTGTACGGGTCTGGAGGCCTCATTTTAGGAAGGATGTAGAGTTGCTAGAACGAATACAAAGAAGGGCAACAAGATTAGTGAGGGGAACCAAGAGGTGCTCTTACCAAGAAAGGCTTAAGTTCTGCAAATTGCAGTGCCTGGAGAGTAGGCATCTGCGAGATGATCTGATGGAGGTGTATAAGGCTTTGAATGGGTTGAGCAAGCTGAATGCTGATGGGATTCTTCGTCTTGCTCAGACTAAGAACCTGAGGGGGCACAGTTTCAAATTTAGGAAAGATAGTTGTAGAATAGATGGGTGAAAATTTGCATTTAGCCAGCGGGTAGTTGATTGGTGGGACAGCCAGGCTTCGATCTTTTGTTGTGGAAGCTAATAGTCTAAATAAATTTAAGGCTGAGCTGAACAGGCATTTGGAATGAATGGAGGGTTGAAATGGGAGGGGTTTTTTTTTTTTTTTTTGGCTGATGCTGCATAAGCTTGCTTTCTTGCATTGTATGCCTCTACTAATGCTAATGCTAATGTTAATATTTGGGTATACTATAGAAACTGGCAGAAAGAGACTGGTAGGCAATCATTAGCATTAGCATTAGTAGAGGCATTTGATGCAAGAAAGCAAGCTTATGCTGCATCAGCCAAAAAAAAAAAAAAAAACCACTTCCGCTTCACCCCTCTGTTCGTTCAAAATACCTGTCCAGCTGAGCCTTAAACTTATTTAGGCTATCAACCTCCACCACAAGGGATGGGAGTCTGTTCCACCAACCAACCACCCGCTGGCTAAAGGCAATTTTTGCACATCTATCCTACATCTGTCTTTCCTCAATTTGAATTTATGCCCTCTCAGGTGATTTTTCTGAGCTAGAGGAAGAATCCCATCAGCATTGAGCATGCTTAAACCATTCAAGGCTTTATACACCTCTATCATATCACCTCGCTGGTGCTTAGTCTCCAGACACTGTAATTTGCAAAACTTAAGCCTTTCTTCGTAAGAGCACCCCTTTGTTCCATTCACTAATCTTGTTGCCCTTCTCTGTACTCGTTCCATCAGCTCTACATCCTTCTTGAAATGAGGCCTCCAGACCTGTATACAGTACTCTAGGTGTGGCCTGACCATTGCCTTATACAATGGAATAATCACCTCCTTATCCCTGCTGGAAAAATTCCTGTATATCATTGACAATACTCCATAAGCTACTCTTGTAGCCCGTCTGCACTGCTCAGAGAACTTCATATCTGCCTGCACAACCACCCCCAAGTCCCTTTCATTCTCTACCACTGTCAGTGTAGTACCACAGAGTTGATACATTGCTCTGGGGTTGCTGTTTCCCATGTGTAGTACTTTACATTTGTCAATGTTAAACTTCATTTGCCACCTCTCAGCCCATCTGCTCAACCTTTCCAGATCCTGTTGCAGCAGCATAGTGTCAGTAATGTCCTTGACAACCCTGCCAACCTTGGTATCATCTGCAAACTTGGACATTAAGCTTGATATACCATCATCAATATCATTTATAAACACCGAAAACAATAATGGACCCAAAACTGAGCCCTGAGGGACTCCACTAATAACATTAGTCCACGATGAGCAGTGTCCATTGATTACCACTCTCTGTCTTCTCCCCCTCAACCACCCCTTTATCCATAGCAGCAATTTGCCTCCAATGTCACACTGCTCCAATTTGTGTAGCAGTCTTCCATGTGCAACAGTATCAAAAGCCTTTCTAAGATCCAAGTATATAATATCAAAGTTATTCCCTGCATCCAGTTCTTTTGTGACTGCATCATAGTATCCAATCAAGTTGGTCAGGCAAGACTTCCCCTTAACAAAACCATGCTGTGTCTGAGCTATAACTGAAGTCTTGTCTAAATGATCCTGCAGTGCTTCTTTAACCAGTGCCTCCATTAATTTTCCTGGAACAGAAGTTAAGCTCACAGGTCTATAATTACTTGTGTCAGCCTTTGATCCTCCTTTGTGAATTGGGGTCACATTTGCACATTTCCAGTCTATGGGTACCTCCCCTGAGTCCAAGGAAGCTCTCATAATTATGGCTAAGGGTTTGCTTACTTCCTTTGCTGCCTCCTTTAATATACTTTTAATATACCTTTAATATACTTTTAATATACCTCCTTTAATATACCTTTGCCCTTTGCTGCCTCCTTTTTTTTTACTTTACTTTAATATAACTGGATAGATCCCATCCACCCCGGGTGCCTTTCTTGTGTTTATCTTCAACAGTTTTTTCCTCCACTTTACTCCCAGTTATTTCAAGATTCTGTAGCTTACTGCTAGAGTTGAATACACCTCTGGCATTCCCCTTGCTGAATAACTCCTCATGTGTGAATGTCGATGCAAAATATTCATTTAGTTTGTTAGCTACCTGAGCAGGATCATCAACAGTTGACCCATCAATATCAAGTGGACCAATCTGATTCATCCCCTTCCTTCTAGAGTTTACATAAGTAAAGAACTCTTTGCTGGTTTTCTTTGCATCCCTTGCCAAAGATTTCTCGTAATCTGCCTTCACCTGCCTAACCTCCTTTGTAACTTGGTTGCATATCAACTTGTATCTATCATAGGCTTCTGTGTCATGTGTTAATTTGTAAGTATCCCATGCATTTTTCTTCTCTGCCATATGCCTCATTAGTTCATCTGACATCCATTTTGGCCTAAACCTTGAACAATATTTCTTAGTTGGTATGTAAAGCCTAGTAGCTTCCTAGATAAGTTCTTTGAATGCTTCCCATTTTGAATTTGCTGTTGGTAACATCATCAGTTGGTCCCACTGTATAGAATTTAAATACTGTCTCAGTCCATCGTAGTCGCCCTTCCTTTCACCCATCATCCTTTCACTCCTTACTGAATACTGTCAGACAGTAGTTCAGGAGGAGGTCACAGGAACCAATATTAGTGCAAGGGTAATATATAGGGAGCTGCATGTAATTGTATTTTAAAGAAGAACTGCAGCACACACACAACCAAACCTCACAATGCACAATGTTCATTTTCCTGGTATACTCCCATCATACTAACCCCAGGGACTCACATCTGGTGAGTATGGGCTTTGCACACCCAGGATCCTGAGCTGGATATCATCATTCTTCTCTTTCCTTGGTGATTCCCTTCTACTTCTTACTCTTGTTTGTTCTCTCTCTCTCTCTCTCTCTCTCTCTCTCTCTCTCTCTCTCTCTCTCTCTCTCTCTCTCTCAGAGTAACTTAGAAATTTTTTTTTGGCTAGTGCAGCCAAAGCTTCAGGCTTCCTTGCACCATATGGCTAATAATAATAATAATAACCCCACTCAACCTAAGTGAGGAATCCCCCCCCAACCAGGAGGTACAAACAAAGCTAGAAAGATGGGTAGAGAAGACACTCCATGACAGACAATACAATGATCTCCATCAAGATCACATAGATAAAATTGCTTCCAGTGCATGGCTCTTCCCAGAGACTGAAGGATTCATGCTCGCCATCCAAGACCAAGTAATCAATACCAGGAACTACAGTAAATACATTGCCAAGGAGCCCAGAGTGTTCAATGACACATGTTGACGATGCCACCTGGCCTCAGAAACAATCCAACACATCACCGCAGGGTGCAAGGTGATCACCCAGACTGAGTACACTCATAGACACGACCAGGTAGCCAGGATAATACATCAGAAACAATCGAAGAAAGTGTACCATACTACAAGTATGAACTCCAGGCAGTACTAGAGACCCCAACCCACAAGCTGTACTGAGACCGTGCCGTAATAACGGATAAGAAAATCTCGCACAACAGACTGGACATAACCCTTGTGGACAAGAAGAAAAAGGCTACCTATCTGATTGACTTAGAGGTACCCAACAGTGACAACCTGCAGAAAACCCATGGGAAAAAAATCAGGATGTACACGAACCTGACAGGAGATCAAAGAGATGTGGCATATGTAACAAGTAACGACCATCCCGATCATCGTATCAACTAGAGGTATGGTGCCAAAGACCCTACATAACAGCCTAGCAGCAATAGGTCTCCCAGTGAACACCTACAAGGAGCTCCAGAAAGTCACAATCCTGAACACCTGCAGGATAGTCAGAGAGTTCCTCGACCAACAGTAACACCAGACATAACAACCACCATCCTGTGTACTTGGTAGAAATGTCGTCACGAGGTAAAACCTCCAATCAGGGAGAAATAATAATATGAGCAATAATAATAATAATAATAATTGGTCTCTACAACATTGTAAAGCTGTGGAGTGAAGAATCACAGTACATAGTTTTCTGCTGATGGCCATGTTTGAGTCTGACAGATGAGAATATTATTTACCAGAGTGTGTGTACCTTCCTAACTCTGAAGTTTACTGGAAGCGCTCTCACCATATAGGGTTGTTTGTCATGGTTTGGACTTGGATCATCAGTTGTCATTCCTGGAATAATAAATGCCACGTGGTCCATCATTCTGGACAATTCTGGCTTTTTACATGGTGGCCATAGTTCAGGGAGGGGCCCCTTTTCTGTTTCAGTATTGCAGTGTACCATGTCATGCTGCACAGCCTATAGTGACTTAATTTGAATATTGGACATGCAAAAGCTTCATTAAACTACCCAGAGTCCTTAACCTGATTGAGCCCATTGGGCTGAATTGGAATTTTAGTCCAGACAAGTATGCCCACAATCAGTCACTGAATTGACCACTGTGTTAAGGTGGAATAGAACAAAATACCACTCCCTATTATCAAAACTTGTTGTGGAGTCTGCTGATCAGGTTACAGTAATTAAGGCCAGAAGTGGGTCAATGTGTTATTAGATATTGTATCAACAGAAGTTTTTTAGAAACGTGCAGATCCAGTTATTTTTGACAATATAGTGTATATATATGTAATTGATAAATTGATGAGCATAGAGGATATTCACATGAAGAAAATACTAGCAATATTTAGGGATTAGTACATGAAGGCATATGTACATATAATTTCTTTTACCATTGATGATTGCATAATAACTGTATAGTTTTTTCTTTGTTATTAGGTATGAGACTTATGTGGTAGCTGTTAATCCATATGGTACTAGTCCTCCTTCAGTTCGAACACTCTTTGTCACTGTTCCAAAGGTGGAAAAGAATATTATGGTTGGTAAAAAACAGAATGGTTACAATGAAACCGCATGTTGTATTTCAGCAGGATTAAGGGATCACTGTCTCCCTCTTTGTTCATATGATGTAAGTGTATAAAGTTTAGTTACATTAAAAATCTAATCATCTGGATGGGTTATTGCAACTTGGGCAAATATCATTCTTTTATCTCTTAAAAAAAATTACAAATAAAGTATTTTGTTTCTGAAAATAACTGCTATGATGCTGTAGATTTTGAACCCTGAAAAGTTCTTGTTTATACTCTGCCACGACCATCAGGTCAGTGGAGTTTACAATAAATCAATCAATACAAATGTTAATTCTTAGAATATTAATACATTCAAGTCTCCCAAATCCAGCAAACCTTGGGATTTGAAATCCATTAAATTTTTAGTGGCCATATACAGTTTGGGAAACACAAAAAATACTGCATTTTTTACAAGTGTTTCTTACATTGAGAGAAAGTACAGTAGAAGCCCTCTTATCTGATGTGATTGAGACTTGTAGTTGGTCGGTCAACTAAAAGCATGTATGTACCTTAAGAATTTTATTTTCAATTTAAAACATATGCATATACATTCATTTAAAATTCAGTAATTTTCATCTGTTTAGACATTTGAAATGTGATGTTTTGTAGCATGATCTCTCCATGTTTTTTTTTTTTTATTTTATATATATAAATGTCACATTGCTGACTGTTGAACCAGGCTATTGTTCAATATAATGTAAAGTTGTATCTAAAGTGTTTTTGGCCGGTGGCTGTATGAGAAATTTTTGGCTCTGGATTTGATTCAATCTATTCGTCATGTTTTATCTGTTTCCATCCTGATATGTATGTATGATTTCTGCACTGTCCATAATTTCATTTACCAACAAATCTCTTTTCTTTTTCTTTTTTTTTTTTGTTGGAAAACATTATTATTAGTCCAATGTTTTATGTTTTCTTGCTGCAAATCTTTGGAATTTTCAGTTTGCCTGAAATCATTTAATAAGCTATGCTGTTCATTTATTATTAGCATTAGCATTAGCATTAGTAGAGGCATTTGATGCAAGAAAGCAAGCTTATGCAGCATCAGCCAAAAAAAAAAAAAAACCCACTCCACTTCACCCCTCTGTTCGTTCGAAATACCTGTCCAGCTGAGCCTTAAACTTATTTAGGCTATCAACTTCCACGACAAGGGATGGAAGTCTGTTCCACCAACCAACCACCCGCTGGCTAAAGGCAAATTTCCGCACGTCTATTCTACATCTGTCTTTCCTCAATTTGAATTTATGCCCTCTCAGGTGATTATTCTGAGCGAGAGGAAGAATCCCATCAGCATTGAGCATGCTCAAACCATTCAAGGCTTTAAACACCTCTATCAGATCACCTCGCTGGTGCCTAGTCTCCAGACACTGTAATTTGCAAAACTTAAGCCTTTCTTCGTAAGAGCACCCCTTTGTTCAATTCACTAATCTTGTTGTCCTTCTCTGTACTCGTTATCTGCTTGGAGTTCATTACATTTATTTGCATTGTGTCTCCTAGATTTAATATTGAACTTGGAATTTTGTTCCATGTTAGTGCTATATTATAAACACATCTTTATTGATAACTTTTAATGAATCTTGGAGACAAGAATGATTAAAAGTCATCAACATTTAACGATTCACTGTAACTTTTGTTAGTATCGTTTTCAAGATTTGGTAAATGTTGAATTTGGAATTTTGTTCCATACTAGTGCTATATTGAAAACATATCTTTGACGTTGATGACTTTGGTGATCCTATTAGAGCTATATGTCTTCTGTTTTATCCAAAATTGAACTAAAAAAAAATTTTAGCCTGTGCTGTCTTTTTAGATATTATAGAAATCCTTGATCTATAGGTTGGATCAAAGATTACATTTGGTGGTAAAACATGGCCTTGGTGTCCATTTGTTTCTTACAATTGGGATATGAAGGAGCATTATCCCAAAAGAGAATAGCCTTTTCTGTAAGATTGTTTTCTTCAAGTATTTCTTTACAGAAGGTAAATAAAAAACATTCATGAAAAAATTATTCTTTGAATAATGTGAATCCATATTCGAATAATGTGAAGTCCTAATTTAGTAAGCTATTTTGACACAGTTACTCATGAGTTGGCTTCATCAACTGATGAAGTTGATCTGACTAAAGTTTAACTGCAAATTTTAAATGAGAAGCATTTAGGGACTTAATCATAGCAGCTACTAGGCTTTTTAAATCATCAGATGTACCGATAAGACTTGTGGTAGAGAAGTAAAATGCAGTAGATGCATATAAATATTTTTATCATATGCATAATGCATATTTTATCAGGTGATAAAAAAGCATACAGTAGATATAAACTAGTCTGCAATCAAGTCACAAAAGTGGTTAGGCAATCTAATACAAGGAGGCTAAGGCAAAGATAAGACAGCAAAAACTTCTTTACTTATGTGAACACTAGGAAGGAAGGGAATCACATTGGTCCACTAGATACGAATGATTTAACTGTTCATGATCCTGCTCAGGTTTCTGACAAACTGAAGTATTTTGCATTCACACATGAGGAATTGGTAGGAGGGGAAGGTTTTGATGATATAACTACTGAAGCCCCTGTGGGTAACACAGTTGACAGAATCATCCTCCTCCCCACACTAGCTGGAAAAGACCCAAGTTCGAATCCCTTCGATGAAGGGAGGAATTTTTTTGTTTTTTTTTTTTCACAACACGACTGAGTTACTTGGGTGAGGGCAGCATGGTTTTTTCTCCCAGAAACTCAGGTTTTTTGTCGAGCAAAACAGAAAATCGACCTCAGGACACATGCAATTTATAGACAATATACACAGAGTAACATGGCCTTAGTCAGCGATGCGCCTAAAAAAATTAAAAAAAAGATATGATTACCAAAGACGTTCAAGAATTACTGGTAGAAAAAGAAGCGGATTTGGTGCAAATGGCATCAGAGGTAAAATCAAATCAATACAGATGATGGTATCGCAGATGAAAATTCTAAACTACCAAATTTTACACTAAAAAAGCAAAGGGGAAGCATAAAGTTAGCCGAGCAATTAGTCATATTTTTTGAATGCAGATTCTCGAATGAAAGGAGCCCAAAGTTCAAAAGGGAGCTTCAAAAATGCTTAGTTCCATATGATGTAATTCATAAGGATTTATCAAGCAAATGCAAACAAACCCAGATTATTGATTTTTTAAAGAGAGCAGAAGGTACATGAAATCTAGAATGGTGTATTTTTGTTAGTTTTGTTAACATTTTGTTAATAAAATAGTGTATTTTTTTTAGCTTTTGGAACTGACCCCCCCTTTTTGTAATTTTTCCTAGTCCATCAGTTTCACACAACACAACATTTTACAGGAACCTAATAAGCATGTTATACGAGGATTACCTGTACTGACCTTTTAACTTGACATCTCTTCCAGGAAAAATAAAGGGATCACTGGTTTGAAAAAGTAATGCAATACCATCTAGATAGGAATGCAGTTATACTACAATTACAGCATGGATTTGTTAAGGGGCAATATTTTTCTGAACAATCTGATTGGATACTGTAACACAGTAACAAAGGAACTGAGTGAAAAAAAAATAATTTTGACATCATAAATACTTAATTTCAGAAAAGCTTTTGATTCTGTTGCACATAACAATTCCCCCCCCCCCATACAAACTGGAGCATTGTGGCATTATGGGCAAATTACTATTAAAGATAATAGGATGGTTAAGCAGTAGGAGACAGAGTGCCTTTTCTTGGACTAATGTTATTAGTGGAGTCCCCAGTTTTCATTGCTGGGTCCATTGTTGCTGTTGTTTTCTATAGTTTATTAAGGATGAAGTTATATCAAGCTTAATGTCTAAAAGTTTGCAGATGCTATGAAGATTGGTAGGTTGCTTAATGACAGTAATCAGGGTAGCATGCTGCTGCAACAAGATCTTGAAAAATTAGGCAGATGGGCTGAGAAGTGGGAATTGAAGTTTAACATTGGCAAATGCAAAGTACTGTATATGGGTAACAGTAATCACAGAATAACATACCACCTGTGTATACCACACTCAGGGTACTATTGGAGAATGAAAAAGACCTTGGGATAATTGTGCAGTGAGATATGAAGTTTTCTGAGCAGTGCAAATAGGTAGCTGTGACAGCTCATGTGATTTTGTCAATGATATACAGGAATTTTCCCACGAGGATAGGGAGGTGATTATCCCATTGTATAAGGCAATGGTTAGGCCACATCTCATGCATACAGGTTTCAAATCCTAATTTTAGGAAGGATGCGGATCTATTAGATTGGGTGCAGAGAAGAGCACGATTGGTACGGGCAACAAAATGATGCTCTTACTAGGAAAGGCTTCAGTTTTGCAAATTGCTGCATAGGAGACTAAGCACTTGCAAGATCTGATTGAGGTGTTTAAGGATTACATAACTTTCATGCCAGTAGAATCCTTCCTTTTGCTCAGATGACACACATGAGGGGGGAAAACTCAAATTATGGAAGGATGGTTGCAGGATAGATGTGTGGTAATTTGCTTTTAAAGTTGTACAAGTTTCCTTTTTATCAACAAAGTATAATAATAAAAATAAGAACTTTTAACAAATATTTATCTGATGCAATTTTGGTATATTAGTTCACTTAATTAATAAATAATACTATATAATCTTAGATCAAAATTATGGCAATAATAAAAAATATACAAAAAATTATGATTTATATTAATATAATATTTTGTGGAATTATATAAAAAGATACAGAATATCAGTGTTGCAAAAGTCATGCAAACTAGATGGGCACTTTGAACGGCATGTTGGATTACATTAGCTGGCAACGGCATTGGAGGCATTGCAAGTGCAAATGCCACTGCAACAGTGCAACTAATGTCAGCATTAACAAAAAAGAATCACATGCAGTGTTTGTCTTCTTCCAAAATGAATTTTTAACCTTTCATTTCAAACATAACTTTGGTGACTTCGGTGTCTTTCTTTTTTAAAAAGTATTGTGAAAGCAATGAAAGCACGCAGTAAGCTGCAAAGTACACAGTCATTGCCAGCATGATAAGGGGGGGGGGGGGGTATGCACTCAACTGTTTCTTGGCATAAAAAACATGACCAAAAGAATTGCAATGGATTATTTTTGAAAAACAAAAAGATTGTACCTCCTTTCTTTAATGTGTATTGCATCTACTAACACAAAATTGAGGAAATTCATCTATTGGAAACCATACTGGAAATGGGAAACCTGATGTAAAACTGATAACACTGCAGTGCACATTTGATGAAAAAAAAAAAAAAGGAAAAAGAAAAAAGTTTGCTTTATTGTAATTGTTTTTAAGGGAACAATATCAGTACAGCACATTTTCTGGATGTATATTTGATCTTCTAACGAAATTTCAAGAAAATATTTCTATTGATATCTATGTTACAAACTTTGAAAAATGGTGTCTTCACATCAGATTTGTAAAATCAAACAGCACTAATCCTTTATGCACGGAAAGTAATCCGTTACAGTGCAGTTAGTGGAGAACGTTTTCTGCTTCAAATGGATGGAAAGTACTTGTCAATATTTCATCTGGAAATAATGTCACGTGGTGGGAAGACAGTAAACACTAAAATCCTGTGCACTAAAATCAAACAGGAAGTTACCCTTTATGTTACTGAAAGTAATTCTGTGAGACACCAAGTCTTATAAATATCTTAATCTCTGAGAATAGCAGGTAGAAATAAAATAATTTTACAAACACAGAAAACACCATTTCAGAAATATTTCAATTAGTGGGAGTTGGCCCGTCAATACAGTGCATAAATCATAGTATAAACATTGGTATTGATTTCAACATCACGGTGTCAAATTTTGCGTTTTTTTCCTAATTAACATTAGAAGTTCATCAGAACTCTGTATCGACATTCTGTTAAATAAAAAAAAACTTCTCAGGGAGACTTCCTGTGTGTTTCAAACATAATGTAAAACTGTCCTGTTATTGATCTATTTGAATTTTCTGGATGAAGCCACCATTGTTGTTTTCTCTTTCAACTCGCAATAAACACTATACATAAATGCACAATACATCCAACTTAAATAAAAATAACCTCAGGGCCTCACATCTGGTGAGTATGGGCTTGGCACACCTGGGGTCCTCAGCTGGATATCATCATTCTTCTCTTTCTTGGTGATTCCCTTTTTACTTCTCTCTCTCTCTCTCTCTCTCTCTCTCTCAGGGTAACTCGGGAATTTTTTTTGGCTGGTGCAGCATAAGCCTCAGGCTTCCTTGCACCATATAGCTAATAATAATAATAATAACATCCATCTTGAAACTGGGAATAGAAAAAGTGAGTGGCTGGTGATATCCAATGAAACGCTAGAAGTGCCTTGTCTAGTTTGAAATGATCTGACATTAGGAGTGCTACATGTAGGTTGCTGTTTTGGAGACATTCATGACACCAGCTGATGTTCACGCTTCAAGCGCTCATCTAGTATAGCCCTTAGAGGGGGATAGACATGGAAAGTGTTGGCTTCTCTTTTTTGGCCGATGCTTTATTGCATCATTTTCTAATACTAATGTTAAGTGTATTATAACTTCAAATATTTAATATGCTCATAGCAGCAGCTATATGAATAAATTCGATAAATTGTGGACTTTGTTTATCAGCCAGCTGACTTTCTATCATGAATTCATGTGACCAAGACATGTTTCCTTAGTTGAGAGTTGAAAGTCTTATGGCTCCAAACAAAATTCATAGACAGGAAGTTGTCAGGTAAGTTTTTGAAAAGTGTTCAATTAAATATCATTTAACTTTGACTTAAATATAATTTTATTTGGCGAACCAATCCATTATCCAGCAGCACTATTAGGAAAACAAGTTTTTGAATCAAACTGAAATGGAACAATTTCTCAAAGAAAAAAAAAAAAAAAAAAATACCAAAAATAAATTGATATTTTGTAGGATTATGTCAATTTTAATTTAAGAACCTATCAGGTGTATAGTGGTGCTTGGTTGGGAAACTGACAAGTGCAAAAGGAATCTTAAAATATAAAAAATTATATCAAGTGCTTTGAATTTAAGAATTCCTTGTAGTAATGCTCAATGCGAGAATATATTCAGCCAGTTGAGAAAACAAAAATGGAGTTCAAGTCTTCTCTTTCTGATGACACTTTGGAAAAAATAGTGACAAAATATTGCTGTATTAGTAAAAAAAAAAAAAAATAAATAATTATGTCCAGATTCAAAATGAATATAGTAGAATTAATTTTAAAATGCTTATATGTAGCATTTCAAAGTGATGATGTTGTTCGTGTAAATGTTTATTTACATAATGTTCCATCCTCTGAGTTATGATGATCATAGCACATTGTTCAGAAATACGTTTCCTGACAGTGAAATAGCATAAAAATATGGTTCTAAAAAAATTAAAAGCCATAGGCATTGTTTAGTAAAATTGCACGAATAGGGAAAAAAGAGGCAACAAGTGACTCTGCAAAATGGGCCATTTTCGATTGTTGCAGATGGCAGTAATGAAAGTGATTATATAAGCTATATCTCATTGTGGTGACCTTTTGTAATTTAAAAAAAAAAAAAAAAAAAAATGCACTGTCAAATTGAAAGCAGCTTACTCTCATTGCCAGCATTGGAAGGTGGTCTATAGGGCATTTCAGGTTGTTCAGAAGAAGATGCTACTGGGCATCTTCTGAACAGTCTGGAAGTATGCAAGATATCTTTAAAAAAAATGCCTGGCATTTACTGTTGATAGTGCACTTTAATGGTAGGCCTAAACACTGGTGTAGGAAGGTATTAAAAAGATTTTACACTTGATAGGGTGTACTTGTCATCTTATTAATTTATATCCTAAAAAGAGGGCTGCATGCCTTCCTGTGAAAGTAGATGAATATTTGGTGGAAATTTACTACCATATAGAAAGAAGTGTTAAAAGGTTTATAAATATTGAATTATGGAATGATGAGAAACTCTTACATTATTCCAAAGGAATGCATAAAACAATTTTGATTTAAAACATTCATAATGAGCCGACCATTATTCAACAAGTGCAAAATTTATCTTAGAGGCAGGATGTGCTGAATTTGTTCCATTTCATAAAAAGGTGTCAAGTCAGATCAGAATTCTTTAAAACATTTCATGCAGTAGTTGAAGTTAGTTGGTTGAAGAAGAGAGAAAAAACACAAGGAAATTTGTGAAACAAATGAAGTGTTTCAGAGATTTTTCCTTTTTCTATAATGCTTGTAGAAAAGGAAAAAAAAAGTTATAACTTTGGAGTGAATTGTATTTGACACAGTGCACAGTTTTTTTTTATAGTCTGTTTTTATCATGTCACTGTATTTCATGAAGAATTATGTATTACTACTCTATTAGTGAAAGATCTGTTTATTAAGCAGAAATTTTTTTCTGTATGGAGTTATGTGCCCTTTCTTGCATGTCTCAGTTTGCACTGTTATTTTTTTTTTTAAGTTATTTCCAGCATTGTTTCAAATATAGTATATTTGAAACAAGAAATAATGTGGGCAATAATTTAAAAAAATATATCTTTAAGTCATGAAAATGCACTATTTGTGGTCATAGAAAGTCAGGAACACTGACTAATACTTCTCAATATGAGCTGTAGCATAATGTGTAATCATTTTACAAAGGCAGTATGCTAATTTACAGTTATGTTTGATAGGTGAAGCTAGTAGATCTTCAGCTGTTATCTCCCTTATGTATAGATGATGTGGATGTATTAGTACGCTGTGGAGCAGGTGGAAAAGATCACACACCATGCTGTGAAAGACGTGGAGTAGCTGCTAGGTGCATTTCATTATGTGCTGGTCATATGAAAGCTCCTCCAGCAGTAACAGGTTTGATGTGCAGTGGGGAAATTGGAAGCATATTGCAGGTGAGATTAAAACTTATATTTGTATTAGTGTTGGTAATATTATACAAGGAAACAAAAGTTATATAGCACCAGTCAAAAAAAAAAAAAAAAATGTATCCACTTCATTTGTAAATTCCTGCCAATAAATTGTACAAACCTTCTTTAAATTTATTTGAACTACCCACTTCCACAAAACTAGGTGGAAGTTTATTCTAACAATCAATTACTCTTTGGCTGAATCTAAATTTCCATACATCTATTCTGAAACCATCCTTCTTAAATTTATATACACTTCTGTGTGTCATCTGAGAAAGAATAAAGCTGCTATATATGCATTTAGTTTACTGAACCCTTATAATGCCTTCAATTACCCTTACTGTACAATTATCTGAATGTCTCTTTCCTCATCAACTACCTTCAGTTTAGTACTATTCAAATGGGATATTATTAGGGATTACTGCCACCCAAATGCAGTACTTTTCATTTATCAAATTTAAATCTGAGTTGCTTAGTTTTTCTATATCTTGGAGTAGCATACCCTAAATACTCTCATTAACTACCATAACCATCTTTGTGTGGCAAAGATGGTTATGGTAGTTAATGCATCAGCAAACTTAAGACATCAAACTTGAAATACGTATGTTAATATCATTAATAAATATTAAAAATAGCAATGAGCCAACATCGACCTCTGTGTTACCCCACTTATCATATTAGCCTGTGAGGAGCAGTGGTCACTTATGACTACTTTTCTCCTTCCATTTAACCATCCCATTATCTATAATAATTACTTGCCCTGATGGAAAAATCACCAATTTATACAACAGTCATACGTGAGGTACGTTCAGGGATGGATCCAGGTTTTGTGGGGGCCTGAAGCTTATACAATTTTTGGGGCCCTCTTTAAGAAAAAAGAATACAAAATCACAGATACAAAAAATTACAAATTTAAAAAAGCTGAAATACCACAAACATCACAAAATCAAAAAAAAGAACATAATATTTTTATTAATTAACTGCCTAACACACCTCTATAATACTTTTATTCCTTACTTTTTTTGGCTGCATCTTCTTTATCGCCTCTTCATATGACAACGATTTTGTAATATCATTTTCTATAGAGAGAATAGAAAGATAATTCAGTCTCCTCTAACATGGTTGACTGGAAGTTGAGAAAACTTCTATCACCATTGAAGTTTGAACAAATTAAAAGTTGAATTGGATAAATGATTAAAATGGAAAAAAGTGGGTAAATATATATATATTTTTTAAATAGACAAATTCTGTATGATCCAGTAAATAATAAATGATAAATGTCATGTAGCTTTTAGGGTTAAGCTGACCCCTTCTTCAGCAAAATTCTTATGCGATAAAGATGTCAGAGACAAATTTAACAGATACAGGGTTGTGTGTGATGCGTGCACGAGATTGAACATTCAACTACTAGGATGCTGCTCATTGTTGTTACATTGATGTGTGCGGATTTGCTGCCGGTGTTTATCCAGTTTCAAGATAGTTCCCTCTAAGATAGGGTGTAGCCTGGTGCCCTTGCAGCTATTCATAGTTCTTGAATTGCATGACATGTTAAGCAACTCTAGCCAGAGGCAGTGGCAAAAGTGTCAGGATGGTCAATCACTTCGTAATTGTGCTTGGGATTAAGGTCATGGTGGGTCACCCAGAAGTGTTCCGCGATTGCAGATTGGTCAGTTTCACCAAGGCGAATTGACCTGCTCTGCAAGGCAGTCATGAAGGTGTCTCAAGCTACCAGCAAGGGTAACGGGAAGGGTTTTTGCTTTCGTAAAGGCGACTACGTAGGTCTGAGACAGTATTTAAATTCTATATGGTGGGACCAACTGATGATGTTACCTACAGCAAATTCAAAATGGGAAGCATTCAAAGAATTAATCTTAAAAGCTATTAGGCTTTTCATACCAACAAAGAAATATTCTTCAAGATTTAGGCCTAAATGGATGTCAGATGAACTAATTAGACATGTGACAGAGAAGAAAAATGCATGGGATACAAATAAATTAACATGTGACACATATATCATATATATGGATCCTAGAAAGGCCTTTGATACTGTTGCAGGTGGAAGCCTGCTGTACAAAAGAGGTTAGGCAAGCGAAGGTAGATTATGAGAAATCTTTGGCAAAGGATGCAAAGAAAAACAGCAAAGAGTTCTTTACTTATGTAAACTCTAGAAGGAAGGGGATGAATCAGATTGGTCCACTTGATATCGATGGTTCGGCTGTTGATGATCCTGCTCAGGTAGCTAAAAAACTAAATGAATATTTTAAATCTACATTTACACATGAGGAGTTATTCAAGGAGGGAAATGCCTGAGGTGTATTCAACTCTGGCAATAAGCTAGATAATCTTGTAATAAATGAGAGTAAAGTGGAGGAGAAATTGTTAAAGATAAACATAAGAAAGGTACCTGGAGTGGATGGAATCTATCCAGTTATATTAAAAGAGGCGGCAAAGGAAGTAAGCAAACCTTTAGCCATAATTATGAGAGCTTACCTGGACTCAGGGGAGGTACCCATGGACTGGAGACGTGGAACTGTGACCCCAATCTACAAAGCAGGATCAAAAGGAGACACACGTAATTACAGACCTGTTAGTTTAACTTCTGTTCCAGGGAAATTAATGGAGGCACTGGTTAAAGAAGCATTGCAGGATCATCTAGACAAGACTTCAGTTATAGCTCAGACACAGCATGGGTTTGTTAAGGGGAAGTCTTGTCTGACTAATTTGATTGGACACTATGATGTTGTCACAAAGGAACTGGATGCAAAGAATACCTTTGATATCATATATATGGATCCTAGAAAGGCCTTTGATACTGTTGCAGATGGAAGCCTGCTGCACAAATTGCAGCAGTGTGGCATTGGAACCAAATTGCTGCTATGGATAAAGGGATGGTTGAGTGGGAGAAGACAGAGAAAGGTAATCAATGGACACTGCTCTTCGTGGACTAATGTTATTAGTGGAGTCCCTCAGGGTTCAGTGTTGGGTCCATTGTTGTTTTCTGTATTTATAAATGATACTGATGATGGTATATCAGACTTAATGTCCAAATTTGCAGACAATACGAAGGTTGGCAGGGTTGTTAATGACAGTACCACTTCTGCAACAGAATCTAGAAAAGTTGAGCAGATGAAGGTGAGCAGATGAATCTAGAAAAGATGAGCAGGTGGCAAATGAAGTTTAACATTGACAAATGTAAAGTGGAAGCAGTAATGCCAGAGTAATGTATCAACTCTGTGGTATGACACTGACAATGGTAGAGAATGAAAAGGACCTGGGGGTAATTGTACAGGCAGATATGAAGTTTTCTGAGCAGTGCAGATGGTCTGCAAGAATAGCTCATGGTGTCTTGTCAATGATATACAAGAAATTTTGTAGCAAGGATAAGGAGGTGATTATCCCCTTGTATAAGGCAGTGGTCAGGCCACACCTTGAGTACTGTATACAGGTCTGGAGGCCTCATTTTAAGAAGGATGTAGAGCTGTTGGAACGAGTACAGAGAAGTGCAACAAGATTAGTGAACAGAACAAAGAGTTCCTCTTATGAAGAAAGGCTTAAGTTTTTCAAATTACAGTGTCTGGTGACTATGCACCTGCGAGGTGATCTGATTGAGGTGCATAAAGTCTTGAATGGCTTGAGCATGCTCAATGCTGATGGGATTCTTCCTCTTGCTCAGAATAATCGCCTGAGAGGGCATAAATTCAAATTGAGGAAAGATGGTTGTAGGATAGATGTGCGGAAGTTTGCCTTTAGCCAGCGGGTAGTTGATTGTTGGAACAAACTTCCATCTGTTGTTGTAGAAGTTGATAGCTTAAACAGATTCAAGGCAGAACTTGACAAACATTTGGAAAGAGGGGATGGGTGAAATAAGGTTTTTTTTTTTTTTTTTTTGGCTGATGCTATATAAGCTTGCTTTCTTGCATCATGTGCCCTTGCTAATGCTAATTCTAATGTAGGCCATAGGTATATTGTCATGCATTGATGATGATCTCGGGTGGATCGAGAGCTCCTACACTTGCAATAAGCACTTGTCCAATATGTGGGTTGGATAGCCGCAATTGACCAGGTCTGTTCTCACTCTGGAAATCTCATTATGCCTAGCTTCATCAGCTGGAATGGCTCCAAGAACAGGAGAATAGGGTGCAGGCGGTGCTATTTAGATGGCTAGGGGTGTGGCCTGATCTGTAGTTGGTAAACTGCCCGCAGCACATTGGCTTAAGGTATAGCGAGGTTTCCAGGTGTGGGCCCACATATTTTACAAGGACATGTAAGAATGGAAGGGACCTGTCAACTTTCAACTCTAAAGTGAACTGGATAAACACTGACAGTGAATTGAGGTACTCCAGTAATGTTTCTTCAGAACCATTGCCCGGTAGAAGCTTGCATTCTCTGGTTTCTAACATGAAAACTCTGATCGCGCCTCTTTTGGGCAGCAGTGTGGTGTACCGCATAAATTGCAAAGATTGTGGCAGCTGCTACATAGGGGAGAACTTGAAACACCTTCAAGACTGCCTTGCAGAGCAGTTCAATTCACCTTGGTGAGACTGACCAATCCGCAATTGCGGAACACGTCTGGGTGACCCACCATGACCTTAATCCCAAGCATGACTATGAAGTGATTGACCAATCATGACACTTTCACCACTGCCTCTGGCTAGAATCGCTTTACATCTGTTGCAATTCAAGAACTATGAATCACTGCAAGGGCACAAGGCTACACCCTATCTTAGAAGCAACTATCTTGAAACTGGATAAATGCTGGCAGCAAATCCACAAACGTCCGTGCAACAACAATGAGCAGCATCCTAGTAGTTGAATGTTTAATCTCATGCATGCATCACACACAACTCTGTATCTGTTAAATTTGTCTCTAACATCTTTATCACATTAGAATTTTGCTGAAGAAGGGGTCCTAAAAGCTACATATTCTTTATCGTTTATTATTAAAACTTTACTGGATCATACAGAATTTGTCTATTTATCTACTATGGAATCTAATATAACAGGTCCATTTATCTATATATATATATTTTTGTTGCTGATAATGTATAAGCTTATTTCCCTGTATCGTTTTGCCAATGCTAATACCAATACTAAATAAATTAGCATTAATATAGTACTTATGATTGCAGGTTTACAAGATATGATAAAAAAGTTCCACAATTGATATTTTTAAAAATTAAATCATGGTATATGATGTTCAAGAAATCATGGAATATCTGAATATTGAATAAGAGAAGCTTTGTTTAATTTATTTTGTTAAAATAAAACTTTTTGCATTTTGGATATATGCATAAAGGTTTATTTTTATCTATCATTGATAGTAAATAATTTCATATCATTGATTTTTAGAATGCCACTTTCTGAACAACAACCATCTATAAAATTTTTCTCTTTGTTGAAGAGGTCAACCTCAGGGAAATGATTGTTGAAGCATAAGTTGTAGAAATTTTATCAAGTAATAGGACATTTAAGGGTACAAATGATTCCAAGATGGATGCAATACCATTGAGGAATGCAAGTTGTAGGAGTGCTTGCATATCAACAGATGAACTTCTCTCTCTTGAACTTTTATGGTTTTGTCTATGATACCACAGACAAAACTGTATTTCTCTTAATGGAAGTCTTCTTTGTTTCCCAGAGAGAAACAGGTTTTGGATTGACAAGTGTAAGGTTAGGCTACAAATATTTTTTTTACCATAAAGCCATAATTCATTATGAATTTATACTGCTGGACCATACTGTTAATAAGACTATGTACATGGATTTCATCAAGCACTTGCAATCAGAAGGAGAAACCTAATAAGGAAAATGGGAAATCAACCCATAATAATGCTCCTGTTTATGATGTGATCATTTCTGAATACTTTCTAGGTAGATTTAGTGAACTGTCACTTGTTTGCATGACTTTTTTATTTTCTTCCCAAATTTAATAGCTCACTAAAGGACAATGATTTTTAATGAAGCAGAATATAGCAGCTACAACAATTGTAATTCAGGAATTTTAAAAAAAGTCTTCAGTAATGCTTCTTTTTTTTAGTAATTATATAACCAATGTAAATATATAACTTGTAAATAACCAAAGTCATTTTGAAAAAGTCAGTGTATAATAATTATCTCTAAATATTATTGTTATTTAAAGAAAAATCCATTCCCTGAACTTTTTTCTTAAGTTAATAAAACCCACAAATAATAATATGAAATTAAAATTGAAAAGATATTTCATGCCATTATTGTAAGTAAATTTCTATAGTTTACTGGTACCAAATGTAGTTAGAAATTAAATTCCTCACAGCTTTGTATGGTCAGTACCCTATACCAACTATTTTGAATGCATTTTTCAAGTCTGGAGTTTTATTTTACTTTCAAGTCTGAAGAAAAAAAACTAAAACAGACATCAAAACTAAAATTTTTTAGCAATATAGATTGATCTTGATAACCAATAGTAGGCTGCCAGCAATGTTTGTTGTTTGTTATTTGGTTTTTAGGAGCATTAGCAACTAAGGGCATATTGCTCCGGGAATATACGGTGGTCATTCCCTGACCGTTCCGCATCCTCCATATTTGGTGGTGACGGACTCGAACCCCGGTCTAATCAAGAAGCATGTGTTATGCACTGCTGTTCCTTCCCACCTGGCTACGGAGGCATCCATCTCCTCATGTCCAAATTGTAAAAGCTTATCCTGCCTATGCTAAAGCTTGTGACCTTTGGAAACTTCAAAAGAAAATACAGAAATATAAGGTTGAATGCAAAGTAAAACATCAAGAACTAAGAAATCAAATTTTACTAGTTACACCAAAGAATACATGATATATTGCCACTAAATCCACTAAAACTTGTTAGTCTGTAGGAGCCCAAACAGAAGCTTCAATTCTACCAAATATGTCTCCAGTTTATTGGGCCCAATCACAACTATCAGCTGTGACACAAGAACAAAATTCAGTTGACTCAGCCAATAATACTGGAATTTTGGCTGCTGTAAAGGGATAAGTATTTTTAATTTTTATAGTATTCTTTGTTAATTAACATACTACATTGTGTTTTACAGAGATATTAAATAGGTTTAGCAGTGTTTGTTAGCTGCTTATTTTGAATTTAACTAGTGATTTTTGGAAGTTACAACTCCCGGTGTTGGCACCAATATTGTTGAACTAGCCACCATATTGTAGTCGATAAGAAATAGCGTAACATATATATATTGCAAACTGATCACATAAGGTATAAAGTAAAACTAGATAGCATAATACGAAGCACTCAATCAGAAATCTGTTAGCTTATTATAGTATTATCAATTAATCAAAAATATTATTAATCTTATTAAATTTCATTGTTAATTAAATTGTATTTAAATGGAAATCATGACCCAGACTAGAGCTGCGAAGCAAAGATCACAGACTAGTGAGAGTGCTGTGACTCAGGGGAGAAACAGAGGGGGCGATTCTCCAACGCATTACAGTCTCAAAAAATGTGTAAAATGTGAAATGTTTGCCGGTCTTTCTAAAACAGGACATGATCTAGCCAAGGATGCCTTTGTGTGTGTGCTAGGTATCTAGAGTGTCAAGAAATTAGGTGCCAACTCAGCATTCTGATGGGCATCTATGAGAGCTTGAGGTGTAGGGTAAATGCCCTCGAAGAAATTAATATGAGGGGTCCATCAAGCTCTTAGCTGCCAGCTCAACAGCAGAGCTCACTCCTGTGCATCAGGCAACACAGAGGCAATCTCCAAGGCAGAATGCGCTGGTTCCAAAGGAACTAGTTATTGTTGGTGACTCTATTGTCAGGGAGACAGGAAATATACTATGCAAGAAAGATAGGTGGAATAGGATGAGGGTATGTTTGCCAGGGGCAGAAGTAGATGATGTTGTAGAGCAGATATCATCTTTTAAGGGCACAAAAGGTGATATTGTTGTATACATTGGAACTAACGACATTAAGAGTAAGAGATCTACAGATTTACTCAACAAGTACAGGTCAATGTTGACAAAAAGTCACGAGTTAGGGTTGAATGTGAAAGCATCTGCAATTCTGCCCAGACACGATAGGAGGGAGTATATGGTGAGAGCCTTGTCGATCAATTCGGCCCTGGAGAGATTGTGCAAGACTCAAGGGGTAGAATTTTTTTCAGCCTGGTCTGTGCTTGCTGACAGAAGAGACTGCTTCTACAGAGATGGGGCACACTTAAATAGAAAGGGTGCAAGAATATTTGCTGAGCAGCATGTTCGGGAGGCAGCCAGAGTAATATTCCTGATCTGATTATCAGTATATTTGGGAGTAATATTCCTGATCTGATTATCAGTATATTTGGGAGTAATATTCCTGATCTGATTTTCAGTATATTTGGGAGTAATATTCCTGATCTGATTATCAGTAGTGATTCTTCATGCATTAAGAATCTTCAGATAAAGGAACCACTAGGTGGCAGTGATCGCTGTGTGCTGATGAAGTACTGCATATTGGTAGCAGTAACCCCAGAGTAACGTATCAACTGTGTGGCAGTACACTCATGGTGGTAGCGAATGAAAAAGACCTGGGGTTAATTGTGCAGTCAGATATGAAGTTTTCTGTGCAGTGCAGGCAGTCTGCAAGAATAGCTCATAGTGTTTTGTCAATGATATACAGGAAGTTTTCTAGAAGGGATAAGGAGGTGATTATTCCCTTGTATAATTAAGCACCCCTATAACAGGGTGCTTAATGATTTTGTAATAACTGAGAGCAAAGTGGAGAAGAAACTATTGAAGTTAAACATAAGAAAGGTACCTGGGGAGGATGCGATCTATCCAGTTATATTAAAGAAGGTGGCAAAGGAACTAGGCAAACCCTTAGCCATAATTATGAGAGAATCATTGGACTTAGTGGAAGTCCCCACGGACAGGAGATGTGCAAATGTATCCCTAAATCAGGAAGGGGGATCGATGGGTGACACTAGTAATTACAGACCAATTAGTTTAACTTCTGTTCTGGGTAAAATAATGGAGACACTGATTAAAGATGCACTGCAGCATCATCTAGACAAGACTGCAGCAATAATTCAGACACAGCATGGGTTTGTTAAGGGAAAGTCTTGTCAGCAAATTTGATTGCATACTATACTATGATGTGGTTACAAAGGAACTAGATGCGAAAAAATAATTTTGATATCATATACTTGGATTTCAGGAAAGCTTTTGAATCTTTTGTGCATGGAAGATTACTGTACAAATTGGAGCAGTATGGTATTAAGGGTAAGTTGCTACAATAGATAAAAAGGCAGTTGAGTGGGAGAAGACAGAGAGTGGTAAATAATGGATGCTGCTCTTTGTGGACTAATGTTATTAGTGAAGTCCAACAGGGTTCGGTGTTGACCCCACTGTTGTTTTGTATATTTATCAATGATATTGATGATGGTATATCAGGCTTAATATCCAAGTTTGCAGATCATTCTAAGGTTGGCAGGTTGTTACTGACAGTAATGGCAGTGTGCTACTGCAACAATATCTAGAAAATTTGGGCAGATGGGCGGAGAAGTGGCAACTGAAATTTAATATTGACAAATGCGAAGTACTGCATTTGGGTAGAAGTTAGGGTGGTAGAAAATGAAAAAGACCTGGGAGTAATTGTGCAGTCATATATGAAGTTTTCTGAGCAATGCAGACTGGCTGCCAGAGCAGGTCATGGGGTGTTATCAATAATATACAGGAATTTTGCTAGCCTGGAAAATGAGGTGATTATCCCTTTGTATAAGGATTGCCACGCCTTGAGTACTGTGTACAGGTCTGGAGCCCTCATTTTAGGAAGGTGGTAAAGTTTCTTCAGCATGTACAGAGAAGGGCAACAAGATTGGTGAGGGGAACGAAGAGGTCCTCTTACCACTGAGGCTTAAGTCTGCAAATTGCAGCGGCAGTTAAATTCACTGGGCAGTGCACCTTTTTGATAGGTTCTGGGGAGGACCTATCAAAAAAAAAAAAGAAATTATAATTTATAATTTCAGAATTGTCTTAGATGCATTGTTATTTTAGTTGCAGTTAAATATGATAATCCAAAACTTATAAGATTATTGCCTGAAGTAAAATTATATTTTGTAAAACTATAACTGTAACAATAAAATTTGATTTTTTGATTCATTTTTGATTGCTTTTGTCATCTGGTTAGTATGGGCTTGGCACACCCAGGGTCCTGAGCTGGATATCATCATTCTTTTCTTTCTTGGTGATTCCTTTACTACTTCTCTCTCTCTCTCTCTCTCACTGTAACTCGGAATTTTTTTTTTTTTTTTTGGCTGGTGCAGCTTTAGCCTCAGCTTCCTTGCACCTTATGGCTAATAATAATAATAATTAACAGGTAATGTATGGCAATTTTTTTCAATTTCTCATATTCAAAATTCTTGATCAATTTTAAAAAATAGTATCAGATTGTTACAATTGTTATTGAGGAAGTGATTGGTTAAAATCGCATTGTAGTAGATTTTTTTGTTTAACAAATTTATTTTGTCTAATTTTAAGATAAAATTCACAATACTGTTTACCTAGTGTATGAAAGATGGAAAAGATGTTTTGCCTGGTATCCCAGAAGATGTGCATACTACTTTTATAAGTTCCACATCTATTCACCTGGCCTGGACAGCTTCAGAAGAAAACACAACTGTAAAAGGATATCAGGTCCGATATATTGCCATAAGTGAAAGGATTCCACCTCATCCTGTTGAATATAATGAGGTAAGATATTAAAATTGAAATATGTGAGAAGAGAACCTTTACATAATGCACAGAAAGGAAACTGGCAATTATAAAAACTGCTTTTCATACACATGGCTGGGATAGGGCTTATTCCACTTCCTATATTGTTTTATGTTGTCGACATCAACATTTACTAATCGTAGAGCAGTGAACTGGTAGCAACATGCATTTATCATCAAAATGTATTACAAAAATAACAGTTAACAGTGGGATTGTGGATCCCAAGACTTATTTTCACTGCCACTTCAGCATCAAACCTAAAAGTTCAGTATTGTCTGCTCACCTGTTCAGTATATAAAATTTACACAATTTTACAAATTGTGCAAAATAAGTGCTATGAGGAAACTGGTTCAGCACAGAAGGAGCCTTTAGCATGGAAGAAGAAGTTTCCTCATAGCTCTGCACTAAAGAAGGAGCTTTTGAGTAAAGAAAGCTTATATAGGGGGATTGAAACATATTTAGCTCAGTATAGAATATATTATGACTCTTGTTGTGTATGTTGTGCTGTGACTCTATTTGTGTGTGTTCACAGAAAATTTCATGTTTGTAACGATATTCTTTTCCTTTACAGAGACCGTTTTAGTGTGGAAGATGAATGAAGATAGCTACTATTGAGAGAATCAATGTGTAGACATTGAGTAACAGGAGAGACTGAATCTACAGGGGAGATTCACTTAAATAGAAGGGGTGCAAATGTGTTTGCTAATGCTATCGAGGCAGCATTAGGTGGATGGAAAACTGCTAGCTTGGTGGGGGGATTCACTGGCTAAAAGATTAACAGTAGCCGAAGGCAGAGGTGAAAGTAATGCTTGCACTGCTACTATTAGAATGAGTAGTGGCCTGAAGGGCAGGGTGCTGGGGATTTCAGGGACTGGTGGGAGTCATCATAGAACAAATAAATTTATGGGCTGTGTTAGGGCAACTAAGAGTAAGAACAGGTGCATGTATACTTGCATGTACACCAATGCTTGGAGAATACTAAATAAATTTTAGCATTAGCAATAGCTTTAGTAGAGGCATTTGATGCAAGAAAGCAAGCTTATGCAGCATCAGCCAAAAAAAAAAAATAATAAATAAATAAAAAATAACCACTTCCACTTCACCCCTCTGTTCGTTCGAAATACCTGTCCAGCTGAGCCTTAAACTTATTTAGGCTATCAACTTCCACGACAAGAGATGGAAGTCTGTTCCACCAACCAACCACCCGCTGGCTAAAGGCAAATTTCCTCGCGTCTATCCTACATCTGTCTTTCCTCAATTTGAATTTATGCCCTCTCAGGTGATTATTCTGAGCAAGACGAAGAATCCCATCAGCATTGAGCATGCTCAAACCATTCAAGGCTTTATACACCTCTATCAGATCACCTCGCTGGTGCCTAGTCTCCAGACACTGGAGACAATTCACAAAACTTAAGCCTTTCTTCATAAGAGCACCCCTTTGTTCCATTCACTAATCTTGTTGCCCTTCTCTGTACTCGTTCCAGCAGCTCTACATCCTTCTTGAAATGAGGCCTCCAGACCTGAATACAGTACTCTAGGTGTGACTTGACCATTGCTTTATACAAGGGAATAATCACCTCCTTATCCCTGCTAGAAAAATTCCTATATATCATCGACAATACACCATGAGCTACTCTTGTAGACCGTCTGCACTGCTCAGAAAACTTCATATCTGCCTGCACAACCACCCCCCAGGTCCCTTTCATTCTCTACCACTGTCAGTGTAGTACCACAGAGTTGATACGTTGCTCTGGGGTTGCTGTTTCCCATATGTAGTACTTTACATTTGTCAATGTTAAACTTCATTTGCCACCTCTCAGCCCATCTGCTCAATCTTTCCAGATCCTGTTGCAGCAGCATAGCATCAGTAGTGTCCTTAACAACCCTGCCAGCCTTTGTATCGTCTGCAAACTTGGACATTAAGCTTGATGTACCATCATCAATATCATTTATAAATACAGAAAACAATAATGGACCCAATACTGAACCCTGAGGGACTCCACTAATAACATTAGACCACGATGAGCAGTGTCCATTGATTACCACTCTCTGTCTTCTCCCCCTCAACCACACCTTTATTCGTAGCAGCAATTTGCCTCCAATGCCACACTGCTCCAATTTGTGCAGCAGTCTTCCATGTGCAACAGTATCAAAAGCCTTTCTAAGATCCAAGTATATAATATCAAAGTTATTCCCTGCATCCAGTTCTTTTGTGACTGCATCATAGTATCCAATCAAATTGGTCAGGCAAGACGTCCCCTTAACAAAACCATGCTGTGTCTGAGCTATAACTGAAGTCTTGTCTAGATGGTCCTGCAGTGCTTCTTTAACCAGTGCCTCCATTAATTTTCCTGGAACAGAAGTTAAACTAACAGGTCTATAATTACTTGTGTCTCCCTTTGATCCTCCTTTGTGAATTGGGGTCACATTTGCACATCTCCAGTCCATGGGTACTTCCCCTGAGTCCAAGGAAGCTCTCATAATTATGGCTAAGGGTTTGCTTACTTCCTTTGCTGCCTCCTTTAATATAACTGGATAGATCCCATCCACCCCAGGTGCCTTTCTTGTATTTATCTTCAACAATTTCTCCTCCACTTTACTCTCAGTTATTACAAGATTCTCTAGCTTACTGCCAGAGTTGAATACACATCTGGCATTCCCCTCGCTGAATAACTCCTCATGTGTGAATGTCGATGCAAAATATTCATTTAGTTTGTTAGCTACCTGAGGAGGATCATCAACAGTTGACCCATCGATATCAAGTGGACCAATCCTATTCATCCCCTTCCTTCTAGAGTTTACATAAATAAAGAACTCTTTGCTGTTTTTCTTTGCATCCATTGCCAAAGATTTCTCGTAATCTGCCTTCGCCTGCCCAACCTCCTTTGTAACTTGGTTACAGATCAACTTGTATCTATTATAGGCTTCTGTGTCACGCGTTAATTTGTATGTATCCCATGCATTTTTCTTCTCTGCCATATATCTCATTAGTTCATCTGACATCCACTTAGGCCTAAACCTTCAAGAATATTTCTTAGTTGGTATGTAAAGCCTAGTAGCTTCCAAGATAAGTTCTTTGAATGCTTCCCATTTTGCATTTGCTGTTGGTAACATCATCAGTTGGTCCCACGGTATAGAATTTAAATACTGTCTCAGTCCATCGTAGTCGCCTTTACGAAAGCAATAACCCTTCCCTTTACCCCTAATGGTAGTTACCTCTTTGAGTAAATCTCACTTTAGCACACTGTAATTACTGCCACCTAGTGATTCATTTACCTGCAGATTCTTAATGCATGAAGAATCACTACTGATAATCAAATCAAGAGTATTACTCCCTCTAGTTGCCTCCCGAACATGCTGATGTAGAAAACAATCATCTAATAAATCCACAAAAACCTTGCTAGTGTGTGAGTGACCAGCCCCCAAATTCCAGTCAATATCTGGGAAATTACAATCCCCCATTATAAGACTCTCTGATTTACTGGCCCACTCTATTTCCCTGTACAATATCTTATTATACTCATCAGAGTCATTAGGCCTATAGCACACTCCTACTCTCAATTTTGATCTCCCAATGCTTATGTCACACCAAACTGAATCGACACTGCACTGTCCAGCAATGTCGACTGGCTTCACTTCCTTGGATTTTATGTATTTCTTAACTAATAGCATAACCCCTCCTCCCTTCCTATCCTGTCTATCCCTTCTGTAGACATTGTACTCCCCAAATTCCAGTTCTGCATTCCTTATATCTGTGTGACACCACGTCTCTGAAATTCCCACAATATCTGCCTTTGATGTTTTGAGCAATACCTCAAATTCATGAAATTTATTTACTAAACTCCTAGCATTGGTGTACATTCAAGTATACATGCACCTGTTCTTTTTCTTAGCTACCCTAACACAACCCATGTGGTCACTTGTACCCCGGTGATTCCCAGCAGTCTCTGAAATATCCTGCATCTTATTTTCCAGGCTGCAGCTCATTCCAATAGAAGCAGTCAAGCAAGAATCACTTTCACCTCTGCCAGTGGCTACTGTTAATCTATTAATCCTTGTATCCCCCCCAAGCTAGCAGTTTTCCGACCCACTTAACACTGCCTCGATAGCATCAGCAAACATTCTTGCATCCTTTCTATTTAAGTGTATCCCATCCCTGTAGAAGCAGCCTCTCCTGTTAACAAGTACAGACCAGGCTGAAAAAAATTCTACCCCCCCCCCCCCCTTGAGCCTTGCACAATCTTTCCAGGGCCGAATTGATCGACAGGGCTCTCATCATATACTCCCTCCTGTCGTGTCTGGGCAGACTGATGAATTTGAAGTGCTGGTCAAGACATCAAAGGCAGATATTATTGGGATAACAGAGACGTAGTGTCACACAGATATAAGGAATGCAGAATTGGAATTTGGAGAATAAAATGTGTACAGAAAGGATAGATAGGATTGAAAGGGAGGAGGTGTTATGCTGTTAGTTAGAACACATAAAATCTAAGGAAGTGCATCCAGTTGACATAGATGGGCAGTGCAATTTGAGTCAGTTTGGTATGACATAAGCACTGGAAAGCAACAATGAGAGTAGGAGTGTGTTATAGGTGTAATGACTCTAATGCAGGGGTTCTTAACCTTTTGCTTTAAGCGAGCAAGAATTTGCAGTTTACAATACGTGTGAGCACCATATATTAAAATATAAATTTTTTTGCTTAAAGCTTAAAAATGCATTTTTTAAATTAATTTTTTTAGCTGTATTATGCATACAACAATTATATTTCTCATTAAAAATTTTGGGCACTAATATTTATTACCTTATCAGTGTGAACCTTGAGTTTGAAGAGATGATGCCAAACCTTTGAAATTAATTTCTCCATTATGAAGAAAATTTTCTCGCAAATTTTCTTCCAAATGTGATGTCAACAATTTTGTCCTTTTTTTTTTTTTTTTTGGTATTGTTCATTAACGAAAAAGAACTTTCACAGATATATGTTGATCCAAACATAGAAAGTACTTTGAATGCTTCTCTTTGGAATAAAGGAAATTTTTTGCAGTCAGAATAACCCCATAATTTTAAAATAGTTTTGTGTTGGAAAAGACATTTCAGAGCTAAAGACGACTGCATATCAACAAGTTCTAACTTGGCAACTGCTACTTCATTTGATTGAAAATTTTTTCCAAGTTACTGATTTCGAAATTTCTGTAATTTATCGTTAATTCAGATTTTGGGAGGTTAATTCAAATATTTGAATCTTTCTTGGAATTGATGACTAAGGTCTTTGATTACATTCATTACAAACAATGAGTAGTCCCCAGCAGTTTCCTCCAGACAGTTTTTTAAGAGTAGGAAAATGAAAAATTTCCTTTTAAAACTTGATTCTGAAACACTTGAAGTTTTTTTCTCAAATTCAATAATCTCCTTGTATAAAACTACCACAAATTTATCTTTTCCTTGTAACCTTAAAATTTAACTTATTTAAATGGCTGAAGATGTCAACCATAAACAAAAGTGTAACTTGAAATCTTCAGTAAAAATTTCATTAAAAAAGGGTTTCTTTATTGCTTTCTATCAGAAAAGCTGTTACTTCTTCAAACACCTCCCAAATTCTGGAGAGTGCCTTTGCATGACTGAGCCAATGAATCTCTGTATGGGTAATAAGATCAGAATGCGGTACTTGAAGATCTTCCAAAAATATTTTTAGAAGTTGCTTATTTAGGGATTTAGCAATAAAATAGTTGATGACTTTAACAATGACTTCAAGACATCCCATAATTTCTTTTTGATCTGTCATTCATGAACACAAGGCCTCAATATGAATCAAACACTGATAATGCACAAAATTAATATCCTTTGATCTCTATTAAGATAACCAATAAGGCCTTTATTTTTACCTATCATGGAAGCACCATCAGTAACACCTGATACAAGTTTACTCAGATAAATTTGTGCACTGTGAGGAATTTCATAAGTGCATCATATACATCTTTTCCAGTTTTATGACCAGTAAGCAGCAAAATATCCAAAAAATCTTTTTCACAGCTGCCATCATGTTGAATCAGATGAACAAAGCACATGAGTTGTGATATGCTTGAAACATCAGTCTGCTCATCAAGTGCCAGTGGAAAAAATATACAACTTTCGATTCTACCTAATAATTCATTGAATATTACATCTGCCATTTTATGAACTCGGTTTTAAACTGTATCATTACTCAAAGGATTGGCGGAGTTAATCAAGGTAACTTTCGTTTTTTTCTGGTAAGATGCTAGCATCTGCACAGATAACACAGTGGTATCGTCACCATCCTCCCCACACCAGGTGGAAAAGGCTCGAGTTCGAATCCTGTCGATGACACGAGGAACTTTAATTTCCTTCCGTGGCTGAATTAGTCAGTCTCAGGCATAGATAGCAAGTTTTTTTTTTCCCCAGAAACTGGGTTTTTTCATCCAACAAAACAGGTAAATCGACCAGAGAATACATGCATTTACAGACAAAATAAATATATGGGTAAATGTAATCATTTACGGGTGACCCTAATATCATAATTTGGTAAGACGCTAGCAAGCACTTCTAATGATGACACTACACAATTTTTTTATTATTTCACCACTAGTGTAAGGCAATGAATTCTTTGCAATTAAATTTAATAAATGAAATATCATAAATGAAAAATAAATGAAACTTCATTCGCTAACACATTACTACTATTAGCTTAACCTAAATTTAAAATATTTTTCTGTCTTTCAAGTTTCTTTTTTTCTTCTTGAAGTTTAGCTTTTCTAATATCACTAAATTTGGGAAAAGCTTCGTGAAAATTCCTATGGCATGTTTGCTAATGTCTTACACAATTCAACTTCCAATAGCCAGCCAAACACGCTGCATAATAAGCAAATAACACCAGTTCCACTACTATTGTCTATTACCAAAAAATGCATACTTTTTAATTTTTTGTTTCTCTGCATATTTGAAATGTGTAGGTCTAAGTCAGACGATTGCGAAGGTGGTGTTAATGCATCATTTTTTATTTTGACATTTTGCCCTTTTTAACAATTGTTTATCCTGTTTTACATTCTGAAGGAACTTTTTACATGTAAAAAGAGAAATTCATTGCAGTCTGCAACTCTGCCTCGATTAATTCTCAGTGACTTCTGTTTCTGACATCTGTCCACTTCAATTTCATTAAATGAAAACACCCTTTCTACTACAGCATTTGAGCCAGGAATACTTAACAATCCTACTATTCTACTGATATTAGGTACATTTTCTTTAGGAACTTTGGAAAAAAAAAAAAACAAGCCACTTGTGCACATCACTTCCTGTAAACTTAACATTTTCCAGCAACTTTAACCTATTCTCACAAAACTCTTCATGCAACTCGTCCAGATTTACACATTCTCTGGAGGCGCCTCCGTAGCCAGGTGGGAAGGAGCAGCAGTGCATAGCACATGCTTCTTGATTAGACCGGGGTTCGAGCCTGTCACCACCAAATATGGAGGATGCGGAAAGGTCAGGGAATGACCACCGCATATCCCGGAGCAATATGGCCTTAGTTGCTAATGCTCCTAAAAACCAAACAACAAACATTCTCTGGAAACAATTTCTTCTGTTTCCAGAGAAAAGTTTATTAATGTAGAACACTTATTTTTCTCACTGAAGTCATAGTTTTCCTAGGTATTGCAATAGATGTGAATAAAAATCACAACATTCATCAACAATCTTTTTCTATTTGCATTGGAGTAACTTTTTCAAAAATTGCTTTGCAGAATTTACGAAGTATTGATCCTGGATTCTTTGATTTATTTTATTTCTGATCATTGTCATTGATTGTATGATTCCATAATACTCAAGTCACTTTTCTCAAGAATTTTAGTAGTAACATCTAGCAATTCTCCAACATTGACAAAAAAGTTAAAAACCACTTCCAATTTTATTTCTGAATCTGTATCGTCACTTTGAAATAATTTGGAAAAAAATTTGGAGCAATCATCAGTACTTTGGAAATAGCTCTTAATATAGGCCAGGTTTGAAGTAATCTTTAGACAGCTGGTGTTAAGGACAACCATCTCATTGGTACATGGTATATCAATTCAGGCCAGTCTGAATTGATATGCCATGATACAGCTCCACAAAGTCAAAAAATAATTCTAAATTTTTCCTTCTTTTAGCTGATACAAAAAAAAAAATTGTAAGCTTTCAATTTATCCTGATGACTTCAAAACTGTCACAAGCATATTTCATGGCATTATGCAATATATGGTTAGCACAATTAGCTTTAACAATATCGGTATTACTTGCCCTTAACAACTGAAAAATAGAGTGATGTTTTCCAAAATTTACATTTGCATTATCAGCACTGTATGCAGAAATATATTTTGGATTAAGGTGAAAAGCCTCGAGCTTTTCTAACAGCATTTCAGATATAGAAATAGCTATTTCATCAGCCCTTTCAACAACACCTAACAATTTATTTTTTTATACCTTTAGTATGATCAAAATATCTAATGCATATGGGAAAAAGCTTTCTGTTGCCTTGTTTGAAGCATCTGTAGCAACACAAAAGAACTGACTGCATTTAGTTGGATCATTAAGAATGTTCACAAAGTCTTTAACTAACAGTTCTGATTTTGTTCTTCCACAACACAATTTTTTTGCAATATCAAAATCGTGGAATAAGGATGATACCAGTTTGTTACCACAGTCCAAACTATTATAATTATGATTATGTTTCACATTATGGTATATTAACCCTATTTGACATGCTGTCATACTGTCATATTTTGGTTTTTTAAAACTAATAAAATAACCTGAAAACTTGTTTACACCCACGTTTCCCTTTTCTTTTTGCTGATTCCCTTTGTATTGTGCATGCTGCTTAATGTTGAATTGACCACCATGACTGATAGAAAAATTCTTGTTGCACAATTTGCAATAGGCATGATCCTCTGAAAAAGCTGGAACCACCCATGCAAAAGTTTCTTCCCACTTCTTTAAGTAGACTTGCTTATACTGCAATTTCTTCTTTTATTTGGGAGGAGTGTTGGGAGGACTAATGGACTGTGATTCTTTACTCATTCTATCAAAAATTATTCAATGGCAATCTGAAAATAATAATAAAAAAAAAAAAAAATTTAATAGTAAAAGTTGCACAAATATCACATATTGTCTGTCAGCTTAACAATGTATTTCAAATGTGGAGAGAATTAAATTAACAGTATATAATAATTTGTTAATCTTACCTCATCAACAAATAATCCAAAGCCCACGTCTCTCCTAGGATCTTGCTCTCAATTTGAGAAAGAAAAGACTATTAAGAAGAAAATAATGTGCACAAGTGTTTTTATATTTAAAAATACCAATAATAGCACACAATGTACATTAAATTTCTATAAAGTTCAATATTCCATACTATAACTTACTAACAACTTCACATTTCAGCATGTGATAAACTACATTGCATTCTTCTCCCACGATGGACAATTAAAGTGAAAGAACAGTATGTTCCCCGACTTCTTCCTTCTTCCACCTTTCTCATGGTAGACAACTGTTGAAAAATGTTGTCAACAGTTTTTGAATAGTTGCAGCATCAACTGATGGTTGTGTTAGCAACCAACTTTTAACTATATATACCAGGACATTTAAAACATGATTTTCATCATAAAAAGAAAAAAAAGGAAAACTTACAGGCAACTTAAAAATGTAAACAGTAAAATCAACCAAAAATAAAAAAGCTTGCAAGAAAAATGTAGGATCTGGCAACCTTAGTATTTTGTAAATATTTTTCTTAATAAATAAATGTCAAATTAACAATAATTAATAAGAAAAAATTTTAAAAATACTGTCAGTGTCAAACTTTGAATTGTTTTGAGATTAACTCGTCGCGAAATATATAATTTTCCTTTAATCAAAAGAAAAGATTTTTCTTTTGTTAATTTTCCTTTAACAAAAGAAAAGATTTTCTAGCGAAGATTGGCATAGATTTTTTATACAATTAGCATTAGCATTAGCATTAGCATTAGCATTAGCATTAGCAGAGGCATATGATGCAAGAAAGCAAGCTTATTCAGCATCAGCCAAAAAAAAAAAAAAAAAAAAAAACACACCACTCCCATTTCACCCCTCCGTTCGTTCGAAATACCTGTCCAGTTGAGCTTTAAATTTGTTTAGGCTATCAACTTCAACAACAAGTGATGGAAGTCGGTTCCACCAACCAACCACCCGCTGGCCAAAGGCAAATTTCCGCACATCTATCCGACATCCGTCCTTCCTCAATTTGAATTTATGCCCTCTGAGGTGATTATTCTGAGAAAGATGAAGAATCCCATTGGCATTGAGCATGCTCAAACCATTCAAAGCCTTATACACCTCTATCAGATCACCTCGCCGGTGCCTAGTCTCCAGACTCTGTAATTTGCAAAACTTAAGCCTTTCTTCGTAAGAGCAACCCTTTGTTCCATTTACTAATCTTGTTGCCCTTCTCTGTACCCGTTCCAGCAGCTCTACATCCTTCTTGAAATGAGACCTCCAGACCTGTATACAGTACTCAAGATGTGGCCTTACCATTGCCTTATACAAGGGAATAATCACCTCCTTATCCCTGCTAGAAAAATTCCTGTATATCATTGACAAGACACCATGCGCTACTCTTGCAGCTCGTCTGCACTGCTCAGAGAACTTCATATCTGCCTGCACAATTACCCCCAGGTCCTTTTCATTCTCCACCACTGTCAGTGTAGTACCGCAGAGTTGATACGTTGCTCTGGGGTTACTGTTTCCCATATGCAGCACTTTACATTTGTCGATGTTAAACCTCATTTGCCACCTCTCAGCCCATCTGTTCAACCTTTCCAGATCCTGTTGCAGCAGCATAGCGTCAGTATTGTCCTTAACGACCCTGCCAACCTTTGTATCATCTGCAAACTTGGACATTAAACTTGATATCCCATCATCAATATCATTCATAAACACCGAAAACAACAACGGACCCAACACTGAACCTTGAGGAACTCCACTAATAACATTAGTCCACGTTGAGCAGTGTCCATTGATTACCACTCTCTGTCTTCTGCCACTCAACCATCCCCTTATCCATAGCAGCAATTTGCCTCCAATGCCACACTGCTCCAATTTGTGCAGCAGTCTTCCATGTGCAACAGTATCAAAAGCCTTTCTAAGATCCAAATATATAATATCAAAGTTATTCCCTGCATCCAGTTCTTTTGTGACTACATCATAGTATCCAATCAAATTGGTCAGGCAAGACCTGCCCTTAACAAAACCATGCTGCGTCTGAGCTATAACTGAATTCTTGTCTAGATGATCCTGCAGTGCTTCTTTAACCAGTGCCTCCATTAATTTACCTGGAACAGAAGTTAAACTAACAGGTCTATAATTACTTGTGTCAGCCTTTGATCCTCCTTTGTGAATTGGGGTTACATTTGCACATCTCCAGTCTATGGGCACCTCCCCTGAGTCCAAAGAAGCTCTCATAATTATGGCTAGGGGTTTGCATACTTCCTTTGCTGCCTCCTTTAATATAACTGGATAGATCCCATCCACCCCAGGTGCCTTTTTTATGTTTATCCTCAACAATCTCTCCTCCACTTTCCTCTCAGTTATTACAAAATCATCCAGCTCACTGCCAATGTTTACTTTACCTACATCATTCTCCTTCCTGAATAACTCCTCATGCGTGAATGTAGATGCAAAATACTCGTTTAGATTGTTAGCCACCTGAGCAGGATCCTCAACTGTTGAACCATCAATATCCAGTGGACCAATCTGATTCATCCCTTTCCTTTTCGAGTTCAAGTATGTAAAAAACTCTTTTCTGTTTTTCTTTGCATCCTTTGCCAAGGATTTTTCATAGTCTGCCTTTGCCTGCCTAATCTCCTTTGTGACTTGGTTACAGACCAACTTATATCTATCATAGGCTTCCATGTCACCCATTAATTTGTAAGTATCCCATGCATTTTTCTTCTCTGCCACATGTCTCATTAGTTCATCTGACAACCATTTAGGCCTAAACCTCGAACAATATTTCTTAGTTGGTATGTAAAGCCTGGTAGCCTCCAAGATTAGTTCCTTGAATGCTTCCCATTTTGAGTTTGCTGTTGGTAACATCATCAGTTGGTCCCACTGTATAGAATTTAAATACTGTCTCAGACCATCGTAGTCGCCTTTACGAAAACAAAAACCCTTCCCTTTACCTCTGATGGTAGTTACCTCCTTGAGTAAATCCCACTTCAACACACTGTGATCACTGCCACCTAGTGGTTCATTTATCTGCAGGTTCTTAATGCATGAAGAATCACTACTGATAATCAGATCAAGAGTATTGCTCCCTCTTGTTGCCTCACGAACATGCTGATGTAGAAAACAATCATCCAATAAATCCACAAAAGCCTTGCTAGTGTGCGAGTGACCAACCCACAAATTCCAGTCAATATCTGGGAAATTAAAGTCCCCCATTATAAGACTCTCAGATTTACTGGCCCACTCTATTTCCCTGTACAATATCTTATTATACTCATCAGAGTCATTAGGCCTATAGCACACTCCTACTCTCAATTTTGATTTCCCTATGCTTATGTCGCACCAAACTGACTCGACACTGCCCTGCCCATCGATGTCGACTGGCTTCACTTCCTTGGACTTTATGTGTTTCTTAATTAATAGCATAACCCCTCCTCCCCTCCTGTCCTGTCTATCCTTTCTATACACATTGTATTCCCCAAATTCCAGTTCCGCATTACTTATATCTGTGTGACACCACGTCTCTGATATCCCAACAATATCTGCCTTTGATGTTTTGAGCAATACCTCAAATTCATCAAATTTATTTACCAAACTCCTAGCATTGGTGTACACGCAGGTATACATGCACCTGTTTCTATTCTTAGCTACCCTAACACAACCCATGTGTTTACTTGTACCGCAATGACTACCAGCAGTCTCTGAAATATCCTGCATCTTGTTTTTCAGACTTCTGCTCATTTCAATAGAAGCAGTGCAAGAATCACTTCCACCTCTGCCAGTGGCTACTGTTAATCTATTAGTCCTTGTATCCCCCCCAACTAGCAGTTTTCCGACCCACCTAACACTGCCTCGACAGCATCAGCAAAAATTCTTGCACCCTTTCTATTTAAGTGTATCCCATCCCTGTAGAAGCAATCTCTCCTGTTAACAAGTACAGTCCAGGCTGAAAAAAATTCTACCCCTTGAGCCTTGCACAATCCCTCCAGGGCCGAATTGATCGACAAGGCTCTCATCATATACTCCCTCCTATCGTGATAGTTGAGAAATAGCGCAGAAAGTTGAGAAATAGAAAGCACTGTTTTTAAATACAAAGATTTATATATAATTTTTTTAGATTAAGCAAAGATAAAAAGATTTTAGGATCAGTCGCAAAAAATTTATTTATTAAAGAGCACAATGGTGCTTGCAAGCATCAGGTTAAGAACCCCCTACTCTATTGAGTCCAATGAACAATTGTACAGAGAAATAGAGTGGGCCAGTAAATCAGAATGTCTAATAGTGGGGGATTTTAATTTTCCAGATATTGACTGGAACTTGTGGATTGGTCACTCACACACTAGCAAGACTTTAGTGGATTTATTGGATGATTGTTTTCTGCAGCAGCACCTTTGAGAGGCAACCAGAGAGAGTAATACTCTTGATCTGGTTATCAGCAGTGATTAAGAATTTGCAGATAAAGGAACCACTGGTGGCAGTGATCACAGTATACTGATGTGGATTTACTTAAAGTTATTACTACCATCAAGGATAAAGAGAAAGGTTTTTACTTTCATAAAGGGGCTACAGTGGTCTCAGACAGTTTTTAAATTCTATACAGTGGGACAAACTGATAATGTTACCAACAGAAAATTCTAAATTGGAAGCATTCAAGGAGTTAATCCTGGAAATTACTAGGCTTGTCATACTGATTAAGAAATATTGTTCAAGGTTTAGGCCTAAATGGATGTCAAATGAACTAATGACACTTGTAACAGAGAAAAAAAATGCATGACATGCATATAAATTATCAGGTGACGGAAAAGCCTGTGGTACATATAAGCTAGTCTGTAATCAAGTCAAAAAGGAGGTTAGGAAAGCGAAGGCAGATTATAGGAAATCTTTGGCAAAGGATGCTAAGAAAAACAGCAAAGAGTTCATTACTTATGTAAACTCTAGAACTAAGGCAATGAATCAGATTGGTTCAATTGATATTGATGATTTGACTCTTGATGATCTTGCTCAGATTGCTGACAAACTGAATAAGTATTTTGCATCTACATTCACACATGAGGTATTCTGTAGGGAAATGGAGGACAGAAGCTAATTAAACCCTACCAGGGAGCTTAATGATTTTGTCATAACTAAGACCAAAGTGGGGGAGAAATTATTGAAGTTAAACATAAGAAAGGCACCTGGGGTGGATGGGATCTGTCCAGTTATATTAAAGAAGGCAGCAAAGGAAGTAAGCAAACCCAGTTATGAGAGCATCCTTAGACTCAGAGGAAGTCCACACAGACTGGAGATGTGGAAATGTATCCCCAATTCACAAAGGGGAATCAAAGGATGACATGACTAATTACAGACCTGTTGATTTAACTTCTGTTCAGGGAAAATAATGGAGTCACTGGTTAAAGAAGCATTGCAGGATCATCTTGACAAGACTGCAGTAATAATTCAGACACAGCATGGGCTTGTTAAGGGAAAGTATGACAAATTTGATTGGATATTATAATGTAGTTACAAAAGAACTGGATGCAAAAAATGATTTTGATATCATATACTTGGATTTCAGGGAAGATTTTGATAATCTTGTGCATAGAAGACTACTGTGCAAATTGGAGCAGCATGATATTAAGGGAAAAGTTGATACAATGGATAAAAGGATGGCTGAGTGGGAGAAGCGAGCGAGAGAGAGAGAGAGAGAGAGAGAGAGAGAGAGAGAGAGAGAGAGAGAGAGAGAGAGAGAGAGAGAGAGAGAATGGTAATCAATGGACACTGCCCTTCATGGACTAATGTTATTAGCCCAGGGTTTGATGTTGGGTCCTCTGTGTTGTATATTTATTAATGATATTGACAAAGGTATATCAGGCTTTGTGTCGAAATTTGCAGATTATACAAAGGTTAGCAGTGTGCTACTAGAACAGGATCTATAAAAGTTGGGCAGATGGACTGAGAAGTGGAACTGAAGTTTAACATTGAAAAATGCAAAGGTATATGGGTAGAAGTAACCCCAGAGAAACATACCAACTGTGTGGTACTACACTTAGGGTGGTAGAAAATGAATAAGACCTGGTAGTAATTGTGCAATCAGATTTGAAGTTTTCTGACAAGTGCAGACAGGCTGTCAGAGCAGGTCATGGGGTGTTGTCAATGATATACAGGAATTTTGCCTGTAAGGAAAAGGAATGATTATTCCTTTGTATGAGGCAAGGGTCAGATCATGCTTTGACTACTGCATACAGGTCTGGAGGCCTCATTTTAGGAAGATGTAGAGTTGCTTGAGCAAGTACATCGAAGGGCTTCAAGATTGGTGAGGGGAACGAAGGAGTCCTCTTACCAAGAAAGACTGCAAATTGCAGCATCTGGAGACTAGGCACCTGTGAGGTGATCTGATTGAGGTGTATAAGGCCTTGAATGGTTTGAGCAGGCTCAATTCTAATGGAATTCTTCCTCTTGCTCAGATTACAACCCTGGGGAGAATAAATTCAAATTGAGAAAGACAATTGTATAATATATATGTGTGGAAATTTGCCTTTAGCCAGGGGTAGTTGATTGCTGGAACAAACTTACATCTGTCATTGTGGGAGCTGTTAGCTTAATTAAATTCAGGAAGGAACTGAACAAACAGTTAGAGGGAATAGATGCACGAAATGTTTTTTTTTTTTTTTTTTTGGCTGATGCTACATGTTTGCTTTCTTGCATCCCATGCCTGTACTACTACTACTACCTTAATTTAAAGGGAATATAACTGAAAGAAATGCATGAAGACGTGCAACAAATATTAAGAGAACTTGTCCATCATATACCATGGTCAAAAACTTGGTTGCAGAATTTAGGCATGGATGAGACATTGTTGAAAATGCATCCCTAGTGGGTGGCCTGTTACCTTGGCGACAGCTGCAAATGTGGATGCCATTTATGACCTGATCATGCAAGACCATAGAATAACATTGAAGGACATTGAGACAATGTTCAGCATCTTCCATGAGCAAGCTCATGATATTGTGGTGAATGTTTTAGGAAAGAAGGTTTCTTTGGATGGGTCCCTAAATCACGTGACGGTCGTGTTCCAAGCCGCTAAGTGGATTTTTCTTATTTATTGATTTGAAATTATTGTTTTTCTAAAACTTTTGATTTAAATTTAGTAGTATAACATTATTTTGTGATTTTTTGATTAATTTGGTGTATTTATTCTTTACTCGGCCTTGTAAAAGTATCGGTAAGGGTTTCCACGTGTTCGTAACTACCGCTACCGTTAGTAACTTTCCCTCCATTCTGATACTGTACTAGATATACCGTAGGGTACATACCGTACTAGATAGCGTTAGTTGAACTTCGTTAGCAGTTAAATTGTACGTTTAAATAAATACATATAACGACTTAGATTACAAACGTAATATAATTAATAACATAACATAATTAATTAATAAATTAATAGAATCATGACTCAGACCAGAGCAGCAAAGCAAAAGGCTCAAGCTAATGGAAGTGCTGTGGCTCAGAGCAGAACTGAGGGGGGCAGTTGTCCTCTGACTGACAGCCTTATAAAATGCACTGTTTGCTTGATGTTTGCAGAGCAATCGGGTACGAGACATGATACTGCCAAGGGGGATGTCTTTGTGTGTGCGCGATGCAAGGAGTGTATCGATGTCAGGCAACAACTCGGCGTTCTTATGGGCCTATATGAGAGCTTGAAGGACAGGGTGGATGCCCTCGAAGAAACTAAATTGAGGGGCCCATCAAGCTCTCAGCTGCCCACATCAACGCCAGAGCTTGCACTTGGGCATCGCGTGACACAGAGACAACCCCCAAGGCAGAATGCGCTGGTCCCGAAGGAACTAGTAGTTGTTGGTGACTCTATTGTCAGGGAAACGGGGAACATGCTTTGTAAAAAAGATAGGTGGAACAGGACCAGGGTATGTCTGCCAGGGGCAAAGGTTGATGACGTTGTAGAGCGAATATCATCTTTTAAGGGCACAAAAGGTGATATAGTTGTACACGTTGGCACTAATAATATTAAGAGTAGGAGACCGGCAGAATTACTTAACAAGTACAGGTCACTGTTGAACAAAAGCTGAGAATTAGGGTTGAATTTGAAAGTGTCTGCAATTCTGCCCAGACACGATAGGAGGGAGTATATGATGAGAGCCTTGTCGATCAATTCGGCCCTGGAAAGATTGCGCAAGGCTCAAGGGGTAGAATTTTTTTCAGCCTGGACTGTACTTGTTAACAGGAGAGATTGCTTCTACAGGGATGGGATACACTTAAATAGAAAGGGTGCAAGAATATTTGCTGATGCTATCGAGGCAGTGTTAGGTGGGTCGGAAAACTGCTAGCTTGGGGGGAGACAAAGACCAATAGATTGACAGTAGCCACTGGCAGAGGTGAAAGAGATTCTTGCACTGCTTCTATTAGAATGAGCAGAAGCCTGAAAAACAAGATGCATGGTATTTCAGAGACTGCTGGGAGCCATTGCGGTACAAGTAAACACATAGGTTGTGTTAGTGTAGCTAAGAATAGAAACAGGTGCAGATATACTTGCGTGTACACCAATGCTAGGAGTTTAGTAAATAAATTTGATGAATTTGAGGTATTGCTCAAAACATCGAAGGCAGATATTGTTGGGATATCAGAGACGTGGTGTCACACAGATATAAGGGATGCGGAACTGCAATTTGGGGAGTACAACGTCTACAGAAAGGATAGACAGGATAGGAAGGGGGGAGGTGTTATGCTATTAGTTAAGAAACACATAAAAACCAAGGAAGTGAAGCCAGTCGACATCGCTGGACAGTGCAGTGTGGAGTCAGTTTGGTGTGACATAAACATTGGGAGATCAAAATTGAGAGCAGGAGTGTGCTATAGGCCTAATGACTCTGATGAGTATAATAAGGAACTGTACAGGGAAATAGAGTGGGCCAGTAAATCAGAGTGTCTTATAATATGAGATTTTAATTTCCCAGATATTGACTGGATTTTGGGGGCTGGTTACTCACACACTAGCAGGGCTTTTGTGGATTTATTGGATGATTGTTTTCTACATCAGCATGTTCGGGAGGCAACTAGAGGGAGTTATACTCTTGATTTGATTATCAGCAGTGATTCTTCATGCATTAAGAATCTGCAGATAAATGAACCACTAGGTGGCAGTGATCACAGTGTGCTGAAGTGAGATTTACTCAAAGAGGTAACTACCATTAGGGGTAAAGGGAAGGGTTATTGCTTCCGTAAAGGCGACTACGATGGACTGAGACAGTATTTAAATTCTATACAGTGGGACCAACTGATGATGTTACCAACAGCAAATTCAAAATGGGAAGCATTCAAAGAACTTATCTTGGAAGCTACTAGGCTTTACATACCAACTAAGAAATATTGTTCAAGGTTTAGGCCAAAATGGATGTCAGATGAACTAATGAGGCATATGGCAGAGAAGAAAAATGCATGGGATACATTCAAATTAACACATGACACAGAAGCCTATGATAGATACAAGTTGATATGCAACCAAGTTACAAAGGAGGTTAGGCAGGTGAAGGCAGATTACGAGAAATCCTTGGCAAGGGATGCAAAGAAAAACAGCAAAGAGTTCTTTACTTATGTAAACTCTAGAAGGAAGGGGATGAATCAGATTGGTCCACTTGATATTGATGGGTCAAGTGTTGATGATCCTGCTCAGGTAGCTAACAAACTAAATGAATATTTTGCATCGACATTCACACATGAGGAGTTATTCAGCGAGGGGAATGCCAGAGGTGTATTCAACTCTAACAGTAAGCTACAGAATCTTGAAATAACTGGGAGTAAAGTGGAGAAGAAACTGTTGAAGATAAACACAAGAAAGGCACCTGGGGTGGATGGGATCTATCCAGTTATATTAAAGGAGGCAGCAAAGGAAGTAAGCAAACCCTTAGCCATAATTATGAGAGCTTCCTTGGACTCAGGGGAGGTACCCATAGACTGGAAATGTGCAAATGTGACCCCAATTCACAAAGGAGGATCAAAGGCTGACACAAGTAATTATAGACCTGTGAGCTTAACTTCTGTTCCAGGAAAACTAATGGAGGCACTGGTTAAAGAAGCACTGCAGGATCATTTAGACAAGACTTCAGTTATAGCTCAGGCACAGCATGGTTTTGTTAAGGGGAAGTCTTGCCTGACCAACTTGATTGGATACTATGATGCAGTCACAAAAGAACTGGATGCAGGGAATAACTTTGATATTATATACTTGGATCTTAGAAAGGCTTTTGATACTGTTGCACATGGAAGACTGCTACACAAATTGGAGCAGTGTGACATTGGAGGCAAATTGCTGCTATGGATAAAGGGGTGGTTGAGGGGGAGAAGACAGAGAGTGGTAATCAATGGACACTGCTCATCGTGGACTGATGTTGTTAGTGGAGTCCCTCAGGGCTCAGTGTTGGGTCCATTATTGTTTTCTGTATTTATAAATGATATTGATGATGGTATATCGGGCTTAATGTCCAAGTTTGCAGACGATACAAAGGTTGGCAGGGTTGTCAAGGACACTACTGACACTATGCTGCTGCAACAGGATCTGGAAAGGTTGAGCAGATGGGCTGAGAGGTGGCAAATGAAGTTTAACATTGACAAATGTAAAGTACTACACATGGGAAACAGCAACCCCAGAGCAACGTATCAACTCTGTGGTACAACACTGACAGTGGTAGAGAATGAAAGGGACTTGGGGGTGGTTGTGCAGGCAGATATGAAGTTCTCTGAGCAGTGCAGACGGGCTGCAAGAGTAGCTCATGGAGTATTGTCAATGATATACAGGAATTTTTCCAGCAGGGATAAGGAGGTGATTATTCCATTGTATAAGGCGATGGTCAGGCCACACCTAGAGTACTGTATACAGGTCTGGAGGCCTCATTTTAAGAAGGATGTAGAGCTGCTGGAACGAGTACAGAGAAGGGCAACAAGATTAGTGAATGGAACAAAGGGGTGCTCTTACGAAGAAAGGCTTAAGTTTTGCAAATTACAGTGTCTGGAGACTAGGCACCAGCGAGGTGATCTGATAGAGGTGTATAAAGCCTTGAATGGTTTAAGCATGCTCAATGCTGATGGGATTCTTCCTCTAGCTCAGAAAAATCACCTGAGAGGGCATAAATTCAAATTGAGGAAAGACAGATGTAGGATAGACGTGCGGAAATTTGCCTTTAGCCAGCGGGTGGTTGGTTGGTGGAACAGACTTCCATCCCTTGTGGTGGAGGTTGATAGCCTAAATAAGTTTAAGGCTCAGCTGGACAGGTATTTTGAACGAACAGAGGGGTGAAGTGGAAGTGGTTTTTTTTTTTTTTTTTTTTTTTTTTTTTGGCTGATGCTGCATAAGCTTGCTTTCTTGCATCAAATGCCTCTACTAATGCTAATGCTAATGCTAATGCTAATCAAATTCAGGTCAGAAGTGGTAAAAAGTGATGTGTTTTCATGAGATTGTGCAGCATTTTGAAGCTAATGAAGCTCATTTTTGGGGACAGTATATCAATATGGGTAAAACATGAGTGTACCACTCACTTCGAACAGTGGAAGCATTCCTATTCTCTCCCATCCTAAAATGTTTCAAATGTCCATCTTCTTGGATGCAGAAGGATTGCCATTGCCACATTTCCTTGAATGAGGTGCCACTATCAATGTCAGTATTATTCTAATCTACTGACCTTTCTGCAAGGAATTGATGCCCGAGAAGATTGGGAAATTGGCCAAAGGAGTCATCTTATATCAAAACATTGCACTGGTGCATGCAAAGTTTGTGACTTAGTTAGCCCTGCCATGACTGTTGGTTCAAGCTATTACAGCATCCACCCTACTCACACACAGATTTGGCTCCATTGGACTATTTTCTGTTTTAAAATCTCAAAAAGGACTTGAAAGAACAGAAATTTGACAGTGACAATACTGTGATGGATACGGTCAACATCCATCACTGTCACTACTCAAATAAAATTGAGATTTTCAGCTAAAATCTGAATTTTATTTGAGCAGGTTACAAAAGCTAGTGGATTGTGCCTGAAAGTGTGTTGATTATTTAAGGAGGGGGAGAATTACATTGAAAAATGAATAGGTAGTAGTAGTAGTAATGGCAAATGATGAAGAAAGCAAGCTTATATAGCATCAGACAAAAAAAAACCATCTGAACCCTCCAAGAATTTGTCTAGTTCTCCCTTGAATTTATTCAACCCAAACCCATTCACTTCCACAACCTCAGATGGAAGCCTGTTCCAACAATCAACCACCTGCTGGATAAAGGCAAACTTCCATACATCTATTCTGCAACCATCCTTCCTCAACTTGAATTTATGCCCCCTCACATGTATAGTCCAGCAAGTGGAAGAATACCATTAACATTCAGCATACCCAGCCCCTTCAAGGCTTTAAACGTCTAATCAGATCTTCCCACATGTGCCTAGGCTCGAGATGCTGCAACGATTTGCAGAACTGAAACCTTTCTAGGTAAGAGCACCCTATTATTCCCTTCACCAATCTGGTTGCTCTTCTCTGCACCAGTTCCAGCAGATCATCATCCTTCTTTATAGTGAAGTGTCCAGACCTGTATACAGTATTCAAGATGTGACCTAATAAGCCACAGACTTCCTTGCACCATGTGGCCATTACTAATACTAAACATGGCCTTATACAAAGGGACCACATCCATATCCCTGCTAGTAAAGTTTCTGTATATAATTGAGAGCCCATGGGACTCTGTCAATTATATATAGAAACGGCACAATTATATACAGACAACTCCATGACAGCACGTCTGCACTGCTGAGAGAATTTCATGTTTGACTGCACAATTACCTGCAGGTCTGTTTCATTCTCCACTATTATTATTATTATTATTATTAGCCATATGGTGCAAGGAAGACTGAGGCTTATGCTGCACCAGCCAAAAAAAAATTCCTGAGTTGAGAGACAGTAAGGAATCACCAAGAAAGAGAAGAATGATAATATCCAGCTCAGGACCCTGGGTGTGCCAAGCCCATACTCACCAGATGTGAGCACCTGGGGGTATCACACAGTTGATAAGTTACTCTGGGGTTACTGCTACTCATGTGCAGTACCTTGCATTTGTAAATGTTAAACTTCAACTGCCATTTCTCAGCCCATTGACCCAATTTTCCTAGATCTTGTCTAGACCCTGATGACTGTTATTAACCACCCTTCCAACCTTTGTATCATCTGCAAACTTAGACATTAAGCCTGATATACTTTCATCAATATTATTGATAAATATTGACAATAACAATGGATTCACCACTGAACCCTGGGGAACTTCACTAATAACATTAGTCCACGAAGAGCAGTGCTCACTGATAACCATCTCCTTCTTCCATTTAACCATTCCTTTATCCATAGCGGTAACTTGCCACCCTTAATACCACATTGCTCTGGTTTGTACAGCAGTCTTTTATGGGCAAAAATATCAAAATCCTTTCTGAAATCCAAGTATATGATGTCAAAATTATTTTTTGCATCTAGTACCTTGGTTACTGCATCATAGTAACCTATCAGATTGATTAGACAAGACCATCCCTTGACAAATCCATTTTGTGTTTGCAGTATAATTGCATGTATTACTTCTTTAACCAGTGATTCCATTATTTTCCCTGGAATAGACATTAAGCATCTGTAATTACTCATGTCACCTTTGTCCCCCTTTGTGAATTGGGTTTGCACCTCTCCAGTCCATAGGGACCTCCTATGAATCCAAGGATGCTCTCATTTTCACAACTTTTAACATTCCTTCTATGAGAGGCTAGAAACTGTTCAACTTCTTCTCTTATGTATGCCAAAACACATTGCTGTGATCAGGATTACCCTTGAATAGGGTTCTTGTGTTCTGTATTTTGCCAGATAGCTTCATTAAATGTTAACCATAAGAGTTTACGACACATTTTGCATGAAGACTTAAATTTCTACAAAATCCATGCAGCACAGTCATTGATAGTCATGAGTACGTTAAGCACTCAAATTTTTTCATCAACTCCCGGCACTTCTGGATGAGAGTGAAGACTTTATTCACAATAAGTTTATGATTGAAAAAGCATATTTGATCTTTCCAGATATGTCAGTAAGCAAAATTTTCATTATTGGACAGACAAATACCTCATCTCTTTCACCACAAACCTTTACAAAGTACCAAGTTTACAGTGTGGGTTGCAGTATCATCTTTGCCATTATTGGTTCTTGCTTCTTTAAGTACAGTGATGTAAATTCAACAGCTTTGGCATCTGCCTGCTATATCCATGATCAAGACATTTCTGATGCTGGTTTCCTGAAGAATTAAGCTGGTTTCCTCAAATTAATAATGACTGATTTTTGCTATATGGGGATGACTACCCAACTGGTGTGCAAAACTTAAGGACCAACACTATTTCTAAAGGTTACAACCACAAAATCAAATGAAACAGCCATGCCAATTTGCATAACTGTGACCGTTCAGTAGAAATTTGGTGCACATGCAAAAATTTGAATCATGATGAGAGGGCTCACATAAACAGATAAAAGCAGCAGTTCAGCAGTTATGTGCAAATTACTGAATGGTGAGCACGATTGTTACAGATGTTCGTTTGGTTTCATACAGTGCTACAGACAATGAAATGGCCAGTAGACATCAGATGACCTTACTGGGTCGAATAATTGGGAAGCTCGAGGAAGGTCAAAGTGCAAGGAGTGTGGCTGCAAACCACAGCACAGGAGCACAGGATGCAGGATATCGTGGTTTACTGTGGCCAGGCGAGTCGCCTGTTTGCCCAACGGTACACTGTGTCCCTTTAACACCTGCCCATTGGAGACACCATTTACAGTGGTGCATCAAACACAAGGACTGGACAGCAGCACGATGGGGTAAGGTACTCTTTACTGATGAAGTAGATTCAGTCTGAGCAGCGATTCTGGATGTCAGCTAATCTGGCTAGAGGTTGGCACATGGTATCACCCTGCAAACCTAACTGAAAAGGATCGATATGGCGATCGAGGTGTTCTTGTTTGGGGAGGTGTTATCTTGGATGGACATACACAACTCCAGGTACTGGAAGGCAGTACTGTAACCAGTGCATGTTACTGTCCTGAGGTAATCCTTCCCCATATGCGTCTCTTCCAAGATGCCATAGGCCCTGAGTTCTTGCTTATGGATGATAACACACAGCCCATCGCACTGCAACTGTTGATATGCATTAGCATTAGCATTAGTAGAGGCATTTGATGCAAGAAAGCAAGCTTATGCAGCATCAGCCAAAAAAAAAAAAAAAAAAAAACCCACTTCCACTTCACCCCTCTGTTCATTCAAAATACCTGTCCAGCTGAGCCTTAAACTTATTTAGGCTATCAACCTCCACCACAAGGGATGGAAGTCTGTTCCACCAACCAACCACCCGCTGGCTAAAGGCAAATTTCCGCACGTCTATCCTACATCTGTCTTTCCTCAATTTGAATTTATGCCCTCTCAGGTGATTATTCTGAGCTAGAGGAAGAATCCCATCAGCATTGAGCATGCTCAAACCATTCAAGGCTTTATACACCTCTATCAGATCACCTCGCTGGTGCCTAGTCTCCAGACACTGTAATTTGCAAAACTTAAGCCTTTCTTCGTAAGAGCACCCCTTTGTTCCATTCACTAATCTTGTTGCCCTTCTCTGTACTCCAGCAGCTCTACATCCTTCTTGAAATGAGGCCTCCAGACCTGTATACAGTACTCTAGGTGTGGCCTGACCATTGCCTTATACAAGGGAATAATCACCTCCTTATCCCTGCTGGAAAAATTCCTGTATATCATTGACAATACTCCATGAGCTACTCTTGCAGCCCGTCTGCACTGCTCAGAGAACTTCATATCTGCCTGCACAACCACCCCCGAGTCCCTTTCATTCTCTACCACTGTCAGTGTAGTACCACAGAGTTGATACGTTGCTCTGGGGTTGCTGTTTCCCATGTGTAATACTTTACATTTGTCAATGTTAAACTTCATTTGCCTTCATGCTTTTGGAAAGTAAGAACATTGTTCATACTGATTGGCCTGCCCATTTCCCCTGATCTAAATCCCATCGAACACATATGGGACGCTCTGGGGAGACACCTAGCGGCACATCCACACCCACCAGAAAATGTTCACCAGCTGAAGATGGCATCGACAGAGGAATGGACGATGTTACCGCAAGAACTTATCAACAACATTGTTCTAAGTATGGACAGGTAGTGCAAAGCCTGCATAAACATTAGGGGTGGCCATATCTCCTACTGAGGATCAGCTCTTCCCTTTGTTCCATCTTTAGCAGTGATGCATCTGTATCATGCCAGCCAGTACTATGTTGCCATTTTTCAATAAAGTCCCTCTGTACCATTTTGTTTCCATCTAAAAATGGGCACAAATTTTAAAAAAAAAGTTTAAAAGACAAAAAGGTTTAAATATTTTCAGCATGTTACCAGGCTGTGTGGCTCCATTACAAAGCAATATTGCCAGTGTAAAGGGACCTTATTTTTGGAATATCGAAAAACCGCTGTGTGTGTGTGTAGAGAAAACTCTTGTAACAGCATTGAGAGTGCATTGTTATTCTTTCATGAGAAGTAATTTCAGAAAATTTGTTTGCAGAACATAGCAATCAAAACACATAGCATCTGGGGTATCACCCAAGTTAAGAAGTTCCCTGCTGTATTACTGAGGAACAAGGATGAGTAGAGATAAATACACTACTGAAACACTCTTTGAGACAGGTACCATTAGTATTAAAGACTTAAATGGCAAAGAAGTGGAATTAGCAGAAGCAGAACTAGGTTAATGTTAGGGCTTACAATACCGAGATTCCGGGATCCCAAATACTGTTATCCCAGTAATTTTTTTCCAGTATTCAAATCCCGGCATTGATACAAAAATACTGTTTTTTTGGTACTAATTTAAAAAATAATTATCCTTGATTTATTCACATAAAGGTTATAAATTCGACAACAATAAATCATTAATACTGCTGAATTTGCAAATGAGGAATTGTTATATGCAGTACAAATGCAACGGAAACCTGAAAATGTCATGAAACTGTAAGATATAAAATCTTACAAATATATTTCTCTTAGTAAGTAGAGTGCATGTGTGTGGAAGTAAAGCACTTAAGGAATAACGAAAACATCATTACGGAAATATTTCCATTAGTGGCAGTAGGCCTGGTAGTGCAATTAAGGAATATGGTGAACAATGGTATGGCAGGTGCGGAAGGATTAAAATTAAAAGCTTCTGAGCAATAGTTTAATTCCTCTATTACACTGCTACTTGAGGATGCGACACTTAGTACATTTGGTAAAGGGTGTTGGTATGGATCAGTTCAAAGGCATTGTGAACGTTTCGTTGTGTGGTGATGTAGAGGTAAAAGATGAAAACGTTTCGTTGTGTGGGAAAAATATTGTTTTTCCCACCAAAGGAAGAAGAGTAAGTTTAAAGAATAACACCGTGATTGGGCCAGATTTAAATTAGATAGGGGGGGGATACGTAAATGCGTGGAAACTCCTCTGGGGTTTGCACATAAGCTTGCATATAAAAAGTAGTACAAGGGGTGATTGGAACTTGCAATCAATTCAATAAATAAATTAGAAGGAAATAAATAAGGTGTTTGCACCAAAAGAGGGGTTTGTGGTTGTTGTTTGGAGGGGTTTCAGACTTCCAGTGGTAATTCCTGGGATCAGTTCGGGTCCAGTTCTGGGAGTGTGCTATATAGTGAAGGGCTTCACTCTTCCAGCTATATAGTGAAGGGTTCTGCCGGACATCTTCCTGTGCTAGAAATTAATCCGGAAGTTGAATAACAAGCCAGTCAGACAGACAGTGCCCTGGCTTCTACTACTGCTGTGGTAATTTACTTCAGTATTAACAGAGAACTGTTCTTGAAATAAGACAGTACTGGAAAAGCTATACAGCAGAGATGCAGAGTTCAACTAAGAACAGAGAGAGAGAGAGACAGAGAGAGAGAGAGAGAGAGAGAGAGAGAGAGAGAGAGAGAGAGAGAGAGAGAGATCACCACATGTTTTGAAAATGGTACTTAAATAAAGTGGGAGATTATTTTAGAGCAAGGTTGAAGTTGAAGAAACACGAGAAATAAGGAAATGTTTAGTATTGAGTTGGTTTATTGGTTGAAGTTTCAAAGAAAATTGATATTGCTAAATTAAGAGAGATTACATGAAATTGTTAGCATTAAGTTAATGACTTATGGATTGCTGTTGTGAAGAGAATTGATATTGATGATTAAGAGAAATATGAGGGCGTGATTAAGAGAAATATGAGGGAATGATTAAGATTGAATTAGTTTAATGTTTGAAGCTGTAGAGAGAGTTGAGATTGTTAATTGAGAGAAATTTTATGGAAATGATAGCATGTATTAACAGATTAAATGAGAAAAATGAATAGATTAGATGTAAATGAACACCAGTTATGTATTGTAATTTGTGTGATAAATGACTTTTGTTTTATATTTGTGTCATTGCTCTTGAGAAACTGACAGCTCACATATAATATATATATGATATATAATAATATACTCGTGTGGGGGGAGAATATCCCGCAGCCCCTGGAAATTCTCATTTTTTAACGCAGTCAGGTAGCTTGTGGGGAGCTGCTGTCCGAAAATCATTACAGTGGCCACTGATGGCAATACTAAGGTATGGGAAATAAAACTTAATAAATAAATAAATAACCCCCCAACAACTTAGATTTGGTTTCCTCACCAAGCTTAACCGTCAGTCCCTTTCTTTCGTTAATATGGATATAGTGCCATAAAAAGTCAAAAAGGAAATATTTTTTATTTTTGATAAAAAGGAAATAAGATTTTTTTTGAAGATGAGGGAATAAGCAGGGGGTTAAACTGCAACTCATCTACAGCTATCTCAGTATAAAGCACTAACCAGCACAGAATTCAAAAGGACTTTTCTGCCAATAATTAAATATGTACTAAAATTAGATCCAGTTTAAACGATAACACTATTGAGTTTCTTAAGAGGTCACTTTATTTGGACAGGTAGTGCAGATGCTTATTTTTTTGTTTTTAGAATAACTGTATGTTTAATAATAATTTTTCTAGAATATTTATTATTGTAATAAAAGTTTGATTTAAAATGTGAATTCAAGTAATTACTTGTTTTTTCCTTATTTTATTGCACCTAATTGTCATTAAAATTTATTGAGAAAAATGTTTTTTTTTTTTGGAATACTGGTATCCCGGTTTCATAAATTAAAAATACCAAAATACCGGTATTAAGATTTTGACTGGTATTGTGAGCCCTAGTTAATGTGTTATCACAGAAACTAAAAGTATGAACCAGCTGATGTAATAGTAATTGTGGCATGTCATGCAAGAAAGCAAACATGTGAGCTTATGCAGCATCAGCCAAAAAAAAAAAAAATTCACACAACCATTCCCTCTAAATGTTTGTCCAGTTCCTCTTTAAATTTATTTAACCTATCAACTTCCACAATGACAGATGGAAGTTTGGTCCAGCAATTAACCACCCGCTGGCTACAGGCAAATTTCCATACACTGTTCTACGGCTGTCTTTGAATTTATGCCCCCTTAGGTTCATCATCTGAACAAGTGGAAGAATCTCATCAGAATTCAGTGTGCTCAATCCATTCAAGGCCTTATACACCTCAATCAGATCACCTCGCAGTCTCCAGCCGCTGCAATTTTCAGAACTTAAGCTCTCTTGGTAAGCAGATCCCTTCATTCCCCTCACCAATCTTGTTTCCCTTCTCTATACACGCTCAAGCAAATCTACATCCTTCCTTAAATGAGGCCTCCAGACCTGTACACAGTACTCAAGGGGTGGCCTGACCATTGCCTCATGCAGAGAGACAATCACCTCTTTTTCCTGCTAGCAAAATTCCTGTATATCATTGACAAAACCCCATGACCTGCTCTTGCAGCCTGTCTTCATTTGTTCAGAAATCTTCATATCTGACTGCACAGTTACTCCCAGGTCTTTTTCATTTTCTACCACCATAAGTGTAGTACCAGACAGTTGGTACGTTCCTCTGGGGTTACTTCTACCCATATGCAGTACTTTGCATTTGTCAATGTTAAACTTCAGTTGCCACTTCTCAGCCCATCTTCCCAAATTTTCTAGATCCTGTTGCAGTAGCACACTGCCATTACTTGTCATTAACAACCCTGCCAACCTTTGTATCATCTGCAAACTTTGACACTAAGCCTGATTTAATATCATTGATAAATATACAATTTATATTGATACCTTCATCAATATCATTTATAAATATACAAAACAACAGTGGACCCAATACCGAACCCTGTGGGACTCCACTAATAACATTAGTCCACGAAGAGCAGCACCCCTTGATTACCACCTTCTGTCTTCTCTCACTCAAACATCCTTTTATCCATTGTAGCAACTTACCCTTAATACCATTCTGCTCCAATTTGTACAGTAGTCTTCCAATCACAACAGTGTCAAAAGCTTTCCTGAAATCCAAGTATATGATATCAAAATTATTTTTTGCATCCGGTTCCTTTGTAACCACATCATAATATCCAATAAAATTTGTCAGACAAGACTTTTCTTAAGAAACCCATGCTGTGTCTGAATTATTGCTACAGTCTTGTCTAGATGATCCTGCAATTCATCTTTAACCGGTGACTCCATTATTTTACCCGGAACAGAAGTTAAACTAACTGGTCTGTAATTACTCATCTCACCCTTCAATCCCCCTTTGTGAATTGGGGATACATTTGCACATCTCCAGTCTGTGGGGACCTTTAATTTAATTATGGCTAAGGGTTTGCTTAGTTTCTTTGCCGCCTCCTTTAATATAACTGGATAGATCCAATCCACCCCAGGTGCCTTTCTTATGTTTAACTTCAACAATTTCTTCTCCACTTTGCTCTCGGTTATTATAAATCATTAAGCACCCTGCTACAATTTTGATAACCTTCTTGCATTTTCAATCCTTAATAACTCCTCATGTGTGAATGTAGATGCAAAATACTCATTCAGTTTGTTTGCTCTCTGAGCAGGATCATCAATAGTCGAACCATCGATATCAAGTGGACCAATCAGATCCATCCCCTTCCTTTTCAGATTTATATTAGGCCTCTGTAGCCAAGTGGGCAGGAGTGGGAGTGCAATAGCACACGCTCTCCAAGTAGACCGGTGTTGAAGCCGCTGAATGCAGTCGATCTGCCAACCCGCACTGGACCAGCGTGGCAGATTATGGTCCATTTCCCTCATCATGAATTGTTGAGGAGGCTTCCATCCTGCAGTGGGTTGATAATGGCTGCACTTTACTTTAAGTAAAGAAATCCTTGCTGTTTTTCTTAGCATCCTTTGCCAAAGATTTCTCGTAATTTGCCTTTTCCTGCCTAACATCCTTTGTGACTTGATTACAGACTAGCTTATATCTGCCATAGGCTTCTGTGTCGCCTGTTAATTTATATGCATCCCATGCATTTTTCTTCTCTGCCACGAGTCTCATTAGTTCATTTGACAACAGTTTTGGCCTAAACCTTGAACAATATTTCTTAATAGGTATGAAACGTTTAGTATCTTTTCCATTCTCCTCCATACCCACATTCCAAAACTTGCCAATATTTTAATATCTTCCATGTTGATGTCTCTGCTGTATAAAGTACAACCACCAGATATCATACCAATCTTTTCCTTAAACAAATTCACAAACTCCAGATAATACTCTTCTTTGCTTCTCAAAAGCTTATTTTATTTACTGGTCTTCTTATTCTTATTTCTCTGCTGTTCTTTGCTCCTTCTCTTTAGGCTTTCCAGATACCTATACATACATACATACTCGCTCCCTCCCTCCCTCCCTCCCTCACTCACTCACTCACTCACTCACATTTCTCATTGAAAATCTATCCCAACTTACCTTTAGCTTATTAACCAATTTCTGCAATCCTTTATCCAAATCTGCCACTAGTGCCATATTATCTGTAAATCTAACTCTCATAATACATCCCTGCCCTATCTTCACCCCGTCCATATTTCTTTCATAAAATGCCTCCTTAACCATTTTGTCTGCATATATATTAAATAAAATCAGGAACGGTCTTGCACTTCCCTGTCTGTACACTTTCAGTCATATCTGCATCATATCTGTGGCAAATGAAGTTTAACATTGACAAATGTAAAGTACTACATATGGCAAACAGCAACCCCAGAGCAACGTATCAACTCTGTGGTACTACACTGACAGTGGTAGAGAATGAAAAGGACCTGGGGTAATTGTGCAGGCAGATATGAAGTTCTCTGAGCAGTGCAGACAGGCTGCAAGAGTAGCTCATGGTGTCTTGTCAATGATATACAGCAATTTTTCTAGCAGGGATAAGGAGGTGATTATTCCCTTGTATAAGGCAATGGTCAGGCCACACCTAGAGTACTGTATACAGGTCTGGAGGCCTCATTTCAAGAAGGATGTAGAGCTGCTGGAACGAGTACAGAGAAGGGCAACAAGATTAGTGAATGGAACAAAGGGGTGCTCTTATGAAGAAAGGCTTAAGTTTTGCAAATTACAGTGTCTGGAGACTAGGCACCAGCGAGGTGATATGATAGAGGTGTATAAAGCCTTGAATAGTTTGAGCATGCTCAATGCTGATGGAATTCTTCCTCTTGCTCAGAATAATCACCTGATAGGGCATAAATTCAAATTGAGGAAAGACAGATGTAGGATAGATGTGCGGAAATTTGCTTTTAGCCAGCGGGTAGTTGGTTGGTGGAAGAGACTTCCATCCCTTGTTGTGGAAGTTGATAGCCTAAATAAATTTAAGGCTCAGCTGGACAGGTATTTCGAATGAAAGAAAGGGTGAAGTGGAAGTTTTTTTTTTTTTTTTTTTTTGGTGCATTAGCTTGCTTTCTTGCATCATATGCCTCTACTAATGCTAATGCTAATGCTAATGCTAACCCTTGTTCTCCTCCCTCATTTTCTGCTATCCTTCTATTTGATATTCTTAGCATTATCTTTGTTTTATACAGTATCATATTTATAGCTAAAAAAAATAATAATAATAACAAATATTATTTATTCATGTTATCATTATTCATCATTTATTCATAAAATCATTAATTGTACCAAGGTATAAAAAAGGTGAAATAAAACTGAATGTGGAAATTGCAGAAGAATTTCACTCCTTAGCACACAGGATGTACATAAGTATCTTATAAAAGAAGGTTAAAAATGTTTGATACTGTTGCACATAATAGACTGTTCTACAAATCAGAGCAGTGTGGCATTAAGGCCAAGTTACTGCTGTGGATAAAGGGATGGTTGAGAGGTGGAAGACAGAGAGTTATCCTCAATGGATGCACTGCTCTTTGTGGACTAATATTATCAGTGGAGTCCCCCCCCCCTCAGTGTTTGGTGCTGGGTTCATTGTTGTTTTCTGTATTTATTAATGATATGGATGAAGACATATCAGGCTTAATGTCTACATTTGCAGATGATACGAAGGTTGGAAGGGTGGTTTAATGGCAGTAATTGTGGTACGCTACTGCAACAAGAGCTAGAAAAAAAGTTGGGCTGAAAAATGGCAGTTGAGGTTTAACATTGAAAATGCACATAGACTACGCACATGAGGGGGCATAAATTCAATGAGGAAGGATGGTTGCAAAAATAGATGTGCAGAAGTTTGCCTTTAGCCAGCCAGTGGTTTACTGCTGGAACAAATAGTGGATAGCTTGAATAAATTCAAGAAGGAACTAGAAAAACTGTTGGAAGGGATGGATAGGTGAAATGAAGGTTTTTTTTTGGTTGATACTGTATAAGCTTGCTTTCTTGCTTCATTTGCTACTACTAATATAATACTAATATTAAAATATTGTTGAACGTAATCTTAGGAAAAAAGTTGTATTTTTGGTCAAGCAGAGAATGCCAGGATCAAATACAGTGAATTCAGGTTATTTGGGCCACTGGTTAATCAGAGCAGCCATTTATTTGGGAAAAATCTTAAAGAACAGAACCTAATTGAGAAAATAACCAGAGTTTTCTTTGCTTAATTGGGACAACATTCCTTTTAATCAGGGCAGGAGATAGCAGCACTCAAGATTACCCTACGATTGACCTCCAGAAATCCGACCGGGCCAATTGGCCCAGTCGGATTTTTGGAGGTCACGACCATAAAATAATAAAAAAAAATTACATTTACAGTTTCCGGTTTATTTTGGCTTTTCTGTTAGTGCAATCTATCATAAATGGGTAGTAAACTCAATCTTATTGCATTTGTGATAATACCGATAGTGGAATTTTGTGGGTTTTTATGTTATTATAGTGAAATGTATTTCTCCTTCATTGAAAACTTCAATTATATAAAAAAGAGAAATAATTTTCAAAATCTTCTCTTCATTCCGATTTATTTTTAAGCTTTGTAATTGTTAGTTACAATTTGTGCATGCCATGTTCTTTGTTATTGATTGCTTATTTTTTTTTACTTTTTAAAATTTTACAACCCAAAAAAAAATGTCAGTGAACAGAAATATCAATTAGTATTTACATATCACAGTATTAATTAAGCTATGTACATAGGAATAAATTTATTTTTATCTTGCTAAACATGTGGAAAATATTCTTCTGATTGTCAAGTATCATTTAATTTTTTAATTAGTAAGGTAATAAAGTGTAAATTTGTGCTTAATATATCATTGAGTAATCAGTCTGATTGTAATCAGTTTTAAAATTGCCCACATCTCTTGCTGAGTTTATTTTAAAAAAAAAGTGTGTCCTTTCAAAATTGCACCAAGAGTGAGCAAGTAAGTTTTTTAAATGTGTATGGAAAGGTGCCATTCAGAACCTTTAGAATAATGAAGTAGCAGTATTGAGAAGCATGTAGTGTTGAAGTATAAATCTAAATATGGGCACAAATTTTAAAAAAAGTTTAAAAGACACGCAAAGGTTTAAAGATTTTCAGCATGTTACCAGGCTGTGTGGCTCCATTACAAAGCAATATTGCCAGTGTAAGGGACCTTATTTTTGGAATATAGAAAAACCACTGTGTGTGTGTCGAGAAAACTCTTATAACAGCATTGAGAGTGCATTGTTATTCTTTCATGAAAAGTAATTTCAGAAAATTTGTTTGCAGAACATAGCAATCAAAACACACAGCATCTGGGGTATCATCCAAGTTAACAAGTTCCCTGCTGTATTACTGAGGAACAAGGATGAGTAGAGATAAATACACTACTGAAACACTCTTTGAGACAGGTACCATTAATATTAGAGACTTAAATGGCAAAAAAGTGGAATTAGCAGTGGAATTGCTTTCTTGCTTTCATGTGCCTTTGCTAATGCTAAAAAAAGAAGCCTGGTAGTTCACATTCAGAAGCACTGAACATCCAGCTTTTAATTTTTTCTGTGTTAATTGCAAATGAAAGCTGGCTGCTCATTCTAATGTAGAATGAGCATCCAGATTCATTTAGTTAATTTTTTCATTGTCAATCAGTAGTTTATCTTCACAAGGTGGTTACCTGTTTGTGACGATTTGAATTTATGGAACTGTTAATAGCCAGCAGAGATTTTGCTGCATTTTGAATAATTACATAAATTCAACCTTGAAAAATTTTGCCCCTCCATTCTACTGAATGTCTTTTTCTGAATGCAGGGTTTTTGGTTATACTGATTACTTTTTACTTGAATTTCCAGAAGTTCTCATTTTAAATTTTGTAAAAATGTTTGATTTTGATTTCCTTATACATTTAGATTTTATACCTCATGTAAACTTTTCACTCTATTTATTACTGTGCAGACAGTGAACACAACAACAACAGAAGCAGTGATTGAGAACTTGAAACCCAATACTACTTATAGTATCTATGTTGTATCAAGTAACGATGATGGATTCTCATTGCCATCTCTGGTTATTGTTGTGTATACTCCCTTAAATGGAAGTTTTAATGTAATAAATAAAGGTAAGCATTATTTCTACTATTTATTTTTCTGTTAAAAAATTTATGCAAACATATGTTCAGTAAGGCATACTAGAGACCTCCAACCAATAATTTATTAAAACAAGTTAGTTAATGTACACAGCATATTGCATTTCAGACTCATTAGCAAATATTTATTAGTATTAGTAGCAGCAAATGATGAAAGAAAACAAGCATATAAAGCATCAGCCAAAAAAAAAAAAAAGAAAACTTCTCACATTGCCTGTCTTTCTCTCTAATACTTTGTCTAGCTCTTCCTTGAATTTGTTCAAACTTCCCACTTTATATTTGATTCCCGTTTGATTTTAATAATATTATAGATATAATTTTTTAAAGTTACTTTCATTGATATTTATTTAATTTTATAATGGTAGTTACGAGATCTGCCTTAAACACGTCACAGGGTATCGTGACTCATACGGAAATAGCAGATGGCGATTTACGGGTGAGTCATGATTTAATCCGTTGTGGAACCTGTGGTATGTTTTCCAGGGTCGACCTGGTGACTAATCCTACCTCACCTGGGGATTCTTTTCTTTGTGATCGATGTAAGGAGTGCACCGATCTTAAATTACAATTTGGTGCACTGATGGAACAGTTTGAGTCCCTGAAAAAACAAGTGCTTGCCCTCGAAAATAATGCATCTGGGAGCTCGTCAGGAACTCAAAACTCCAGAAATCTACCAAGTGATGCACACCCGATTCGAGCCTCAAAACAGAAAAACCAAGTGCAAACTACTCTGGTTAAAAAGGACATTGTTTTATTAGGAGACTCCATTGTCAGGGAAATGGGGAATATTTTTTGTAATAAAGATAGGTGGAGCAGAACCAGGGTATGTCTGCCGGGAGCAACTATTGATGATGTCACCAACAGATTGTCAGATTTTAAAGGGGCAAAGAAAATATTATTATTCACGTGGGGACAAACGATATTAAACGCACACGATCTGACGATTTGTTGGAAAAATACAGGACCATGCTGAGGAAATGTCGTGAATGTCTATGTATCTGCAATTCTGCCCAGACACGATAGGAGGGATTATATGTTAAGAGCCTTGGACGGACATTTTGTCTTCACCATATTGTCCATTTTTCCTCTAGTCAGCACATGGCAACAAACATAATATCCAATACTTCAGCTGTAATATACAATATATATATACAGCCTATGTGAAATGTATGAAAAAAAAGAAATAAGAGTTACTGGATTTCTGTTGGTCCAATATTAATGAAAAAAATGGGCAGGCCTGACAAATCATTTTAAAAGAATCAAACATAAAACTTCATGAAAATCCATCCACTAAGAGTCAAATTGTTACATACAGGTGGATGGACATGGTGAAGGCAATAGTTATTTTATCCGTATGTGCCAGTGAACCTAAAACATATTAACAACAATGTCTATTACATTAGTATTAGCCACATGGTGCTAGGAAGCACTGGCCAAAGAAACAACAACAAAAAAATAGTAAATAAGTAGATAAGAAAATACAGATTATGTGCTTCCCTTCTCACGTAAGTAAATATCCAGTTGACCTTTGAATTTCTTCAAGCTTTCAGCCTCAACTACCTGCAGAGGCAACTTTTTCCAGTAATTAACTAATTGCTAGCTAAAATAAAACTTCCCACAATCTAACCTAAATCTCTTCCCCTGTATTTTGAATTTATAACCCCTACTTCTGAACTTAAAATGAAAATTCTGCCTTTATTCATTTTACTAACTCCTTTCAGAGCCTCAATCTGGGCCCTTCAAACCTCATTCAAGTCCCCTTAAGATCCCTGGTTGCCAAACTCTGGAGCTCACATAATCAAAGTCTTTATTCATAGTCACCATTTTGCCTAATTTGGACCCCTTCAAGAAGCTGAATGTCTTTTCAGATGAGGTCTCTATACTTGGACATAGAATTTCAAATGTGGTCTTACACAAACAGAATATTGCTTGATAAATCATCAGTAGGACACCTTGGGCTTTCCTGGCTGCCTGTTTAAACTGCTCAGAGAACTTCACATCTGTACATATGATAACTCCCAAATCCCTTTCTTCCTCTAATTTTTTAAATTAAACTCAACTAATTGTGGAGTTTGTTTATTGGGGTTGAAGTTGTGGATAAGTTATTTTGGGGTTGCTATTCCCCAAATGTAAGACCTTGCATTATGCCACATTAAAACATAGCTGCCACCATTTCTGATCATTCTTGAAGCCTGTTCAAGTCATTCTGAAGGAATGCTGCTTGGCACTGATCATTAATGACTCTCCCAATTGACATTATGTGAAAATTTTGTCATCATGCCCTCTAGCCCTCATCAATGTCATTTATGAAAATCAGAAACAACAGTTGTCCAAAAACTCATCCTTGGCAGACACGACTTTTGCATTTAACTAATCTGAAGAATAACCATTAATTGCAACCCCCTCTGCCTTCTGCTCTTCAGCCACCCTGCAATCTATCGTAGAATCTTCCGAGTAATCCCACCGTGTTCCAGCTTATAAAATGTAACCTGTCATGAGTGTCTAAGTTAAATGCCTTGCTAAAATCCAAATAAACAATGTTGAAATTATTCCCTACATCCAGCTCATGTGTTCACTTTATCAAAATAGCTTACGAGGTTAGTTAAGCATGCTTTCCCCCCTTAACAAAAACTATGTTGTTTTCTTCAGAGTGCCATTTCTATCTAAATGTTCCTGGATTGCACTCTTAATCCTACCACTAAAGTCAGACTAACCAGTCTGTGGTTACTGACTTCACTCTTAGACTCAGCTTTATGTATTGGCAATGCATTTGGACTTTTATCCAAAAGAATCTCTCCTGAGCAACAATGCCCTCATAATTAACCTCAATGGTTTAATACACTCTCTGGTTGCCACCCTCAGAATTACTGGGTACATGCCATGAACTCCAGGAGCCTTATTTGTCTTTAGGTTTGAAAGATTTTCTAATAAACAGTCATCTGTAATTTTTAAATCACTAATTTCATATGTCTTAACCTCACTTTCACAGCCTCTCCTCAGCAAGCAGGGTCTTTCATCAGTAAAGACCAATGCAAAGTATCTATTTAATTCATCAGCAACATTGACTGGATTATCTAAGACTTTCCAACACCCATTACACAATGGTTCAATCTGATTCATTTTCTTCTTCTTTGCAGTCACATACATGAAAAATTTCTTTTCCTCCTTCTTTGCTCTCTTAGCCAATGCTTTCTCATAGTCAGCCTTGGCCTCCCTAACCTTATCTGTGGTACTATTACATATCAACTTGTAGCTATTATTGGCTTCAGTACTTTCATTGCTCTGTAACTTTTCCATGCTATCTTTTTCTACTCTACTATATTGCTCAGCCTTGTATTCATCCATCTCAATATCCTACTCTTTCTGGTTTTTTTAATGGTATATATGTGATTATGGCTCATAGTTTATTAAAAATTTTATTTATCATGGTGAGTTTCCCCTTCCACTTATTCCAATCACCTAGGAGTAACTTGAAGTCACCTATAACAAGACATTCACACTTGCTTGCCCACCTGGCAGTACATAGCACATGCTTCTTGATTAGACTGGGGTTCGAGCCCGTGACCACCAAATACGGAGGATGCGGAAAGGTCAGGGAATGACTACCGCATATCCCCGGAGCAATATGGCCTTAGTTGCTAATGCTCCTAAAAACCAAATAACAAACAACAACAACATAACAAGCTTGCCCATTCTATCTGAATGTAGAGACTCTGATCCTACTCTTCACAATCCTGTGGTCTATGGATTACTCTTGTTATACCTTTGCTCCCAACTAACTCACACTACACAGATTGTATGTTGGCAGTTGTAACTTCTGATTCAGCAAAAGCTCTTTTCAGGCAGATTGCTTTTGATATGAAGCATCGCCCCCATCACCCCTTCACTGTCTTTTCTAAACACATTATAAATGTCATAGTGGAACTCACTATCCCTATTTTCCAGGTGGTACCACATTTCTGTTAGATCTGTTTGTCAACCTTAGTTGTCTAACTAGGAGTTTGAATTCACCCATTTTATTGATGACACTCCTGATGTTACCATTGACACAGATAAGATTAAGTATTCTGTAGTTTACTACCTTGATCCATTCTTAAAGCTATTTAGGCTTTTTCCCTATATTTATCATTCTGCTCATTTGGAACATTTCCACCCTCTGATCATCTTGCTAACATTGGCTCTTGCAGCAACAAACAAGAATTCTTCAGATGTTTGTAAGCATTACTTATACCCATATCAACAGATAAACACATATCTATATTCCCCTTCTTCCTTCCCCCAACTAGCAGTTTCCCCCTGAACACTTAAAGGTGGCCTCAGTGATACTGGCAAAAATCTTTGCACCACCTTTATTCAAATGAATACTCTCTCTCTCTCTCTGCAAAATAGATTCCTAATACCTACAAGTGTGAGCCACAGTGATCTCTCCTAATACCTTGTGGAGTCCATCAAGTCTTGAATTGATATCCCCAAGGACCACAGCATATAATCCTTCCTAGCATGTCTGGGCAGAGCTGCAGATGTATACACATTCCGACCGAACTTGTGGCATTTTTTCGGCATGGTCCTATATTTATCCAACTGATAATCAGTTTGTGTTCTTTTAATGTTGCTGGCCCTGACGTGAATGATAATTCTTTCTTTGTCTCCCCCCCCCCTTAAAATCTGACAATCTGTTGGTAATATCATCAATTGTTTCTCCTGGCAAACGTGCCCTAGTTCTGATCCACCTATCTTTATTCCAAAAAATGTTACCCATTTCCCTGAGAATTAATCAAACTTATTTATTCAAGCTTCTTTCTTTAATTATTTTGAGCTATCTTAAGTACAAAAGTAGATGACAATTTGGAGCAGATATCACCTTTTAAGGGCACAAAAGGTGATATTGTTGCAGACGTTGGCACTAATGATATTAAGTGTAGGATATCTGAGGACTTACTTAACAAGTACAAGGAAGTGTTGGGAAAAAGTCACAAGTTAGGATTGAATTTGAAAGCATCTGCAATTCTGCCCAGACACAATAGGAGGAAGTATATGTTGAGAGCCTTATCAATCAGTTCAGCTCTGGAGAGAATGTGCAAGGCTCATGGGGTAGAATTTTTCTGTGTGGTCTGTGTTTGTTAACAGGAGAGGGTGTTTTTACATGGATGGGATACACCTGAATAGAAGGAATGCAAGAATATTTGCTGATGCTATCAAGGCAGTGATAGATGTGGTTGGAAAACTGCTAGCTTCTGGGAGACACACAGGCTAATAGCTTACCTAGAGTTGCAGGCAGAGGTGAAAGTTATTCTTGCACTGCTACTATTGGTACAAGCAGCTGCCTGGAAAGCAAGATGTCTGGGATTTTGGGGCCCTGCTGTGGGTTATCATGGAACAAATAATTACATGGGTTGTGTTGGATAACTAAGAGTAAGAACATGTGCATGTTCATACTCTTAGTTAACTTCAATCTTCAATAATGCTAGGAGAATGGTAAATAAGTTTGATGAATTTGAAGTACTAATTAAGTCATCAAATGCAGACATTGTAGGAATAGCAGAAACATGGTGTCACTCAAAAATAAGTGATGATGAATTTCAATATGGGGAGTACAATGTATACAAGAAGGACAGACAGGACAGGAGAGGTGGAGGTGTTATGCTTTTAGTTAAGAAGCATATTAAATCTAAGGCAGTGCATCCGGTTCATATAGGTGACGATTGCAATGTTGAGTCAGTTTGGTGTGACATAAGCACTGAGAAAGGAAAAATGAGGGTAGGAGTGTGTTATAAGCCTAATGACTGTAAGGAGTTTACAAAACAGCTATACAGAGAAATAGAGTGGGTTATTAAATCAGAATGTCTCCTAATGGAAGATTTTAACGTTCTAGATGTTAACCAGAATTTTTGTGTTGGTCACTCACAAACTAGCAAGACTTGTGGCTTTCTTGAATAATTGTTTTTTAGAGCAGCATGTTAGAGAGGAAATGAGAGGAAGCAATTTTCTTGATTTGGTTATTAGCAGTGATTCTTCATGCATTAAGTATCTGCATGTAAAGAAACCACTGAGTGGCAGCGATCATAGTTTACATATGTGGAATTTAATTAAAGACATAACCATTGTCGAGGATAAAGGGAAAGGCTTTTGCTTTCTTAAGGGTGACTACACTTGTCTCAGACAGTTTTTAAATTGTACTGCATTTAAATTGATGATGTTATCAATAGCAAACTCTAAATGGGAAGTATTCAGGGGAGTGATCAAAGATGCTACCAGAATTTTTATTCCAATGAAAAAATACTGCTCAGAGCTTAGCCCTAAATGGATGTCAGATGAACTATTGAGGCACGTGGCAGAGAAGAAAAGCATAGGATGCATATAAATTATCAGATACTACAGAAGGCTATGGGATATCAACTAATCAAGTCACAAAGGATCTAAGGCAGATTATGATAAGTATCTGGCAAAGAATGCAAAGTAAAACAGCAAAGACTTTTATGCTCATATTAACAGTTGAAGGAAGGGGTTAAATCACATTGGGCCACTTGATATCTATGGGTTAACTGTTGACGACCTTGCTCAGATTGTGGACAAATTGTATAGGTACTTTGCATGTACATTCACACATGAGGAATTCTTTATGGAAGGGGATGCTAGAAGTTTATCAAACTCTAACAAGGAGCTAAACGACTTTGTGCTAACTGAAAGGAAAGTGAAGGAGAAATTATTGAAGATGGACATAAGAAATGCACCTGGGTGAATGAAATCTATCCAATTATATTAAGGGATGCAGCAAATTGGGTAAGCAAACCCTTAGCCATAATTATGAGAGCATCCTTGGATTCAGGGATCCAAGGATGTGAGAATGTATCCCCAATTCATAAAGGGGGATCAAAAGGAGATATGAGTAATTATAGACCATTATAGATCCTATGTCATCTGAGCAAGAGGAAAGATGCTACCAGCATTTATCCTAATTAATACATCCAAAGGCTTAAAACATCTCAATCAGATCTCATTGCAGGTGCCTAATTTCCAGATTCGGAAATACAATGATATCATCTGTATGATCTTTCTTCATTACTAAGCAAATATTGCTATCTGCTAGAACATCAAGTGGTTTACAGTTAATCTTTGGTATTAACAATTATAACAGCATTTCCTTTATCAACTTTTGTATTAGTATAGTAGTGGCAAATGATGCAAGAAAGCAAGCTTATTCAGCCAAAAAGAAACACCATTTCCCAAATCACGTGTGCAATCCATCTAATAATTTGTCTGGTTCTTCCTTAAATTTATTCAAACTACAAACTACCCAGTTCCACAGTACCAGATGGAAGTTTGTTCCAATTACCTCCTAGCTAAAAGCAAATTTTCACACATCTATCATGCAACCATCCTTCCCCAAGTTAAATTTATGCTCTCCTCAAATGTCTGAGCATTTAGCATTTAGCCTACCAGCATTTAGCCTAATCAATCCATTCAAAGGCTTAAACACCTCAATCAAATCTCATTGCAGGTGCCTAATTTCCAGATTTGGCAATTTTCAGAACTGAAGTTTTTCTTGTTAAGAGTACCCTTTTGTTCCCCTTAAAAATCTGGTTGCTCTTCTCTACACCATTCCAAGTTCAATGTTCTTCCTAAAATGTGTCTACCTGATGTATGCAGTATGTGGCCTAACTATTGCCTCATACAATGGTGTAATCACCTCCATATCCTTGCTGGAAAAAATTGTATATCATTGACAAACCCCATGAGCTATACTGGCATCCTGTCTGCCCAGAGAACTTCATATCTGATTGCACAATTACCCCCAAGTCTTTTTCATTCTCCATTATCCTGAGTGGTGAAATAACCTCTATATCCTTGCTGGAAAAAATTGTATATCATTGACAAACCCCAATGAGCCATACTGGCATCCTGTCTGCTCAGAGAACTTCATATCTGATTGCACAATTTTCCCCAAGTCTTTTTCATTCTCCACTATCCTGAGTGTGATACCACACAGTTGGTATTTTATTCTGAGATTACTGCTATCCATATGCAGTACCTTGCATTTAACTTCAGTTGCCACTTCCTAGCCAATCTGCCAAATAATACTAGATCCTGTTTCAAAGGCATATTTTGGTTACCATCATTAACCACTCTGCCCAATCTTCATATCATCTGCAAACTTAGATATTAAGCCTGATATGCCTTTATCATTAATAAATATTAAAAACAATGGGCACAGCGCTGTACCCTAGAGAACTACACTAATAACGTTAGTCCAAGAAGAGCAATGCTCATTGATAACTACTATTTGTCTTCTCCCTCAACATCCCTTTATTCATAGCAGTAAATTTCCCTTATTCTTCCTTAAATTTATTCAACTACAAACTACCCACTTCCACAGTACCAGATGGAAGTTTGTTCCAATTACCTCCTAGCTGAAAGCAAATTTCCACACATCTATCATGCAGCCATCCTTCCCCAAGTTAAATTTATGCCCTCTTCAAGTGCCTGAGCAAGAGGAAGGATGCTACCAGCATTTAGCCTAATCAATCCATTCAAAGGCTTAAACACCTCAATGAGATCTCATTGCAGATGCCTGATTTGCTGTATAGACTACTCCAGTCTATACAGCAGTCTTTTAAGTGCTATAATAACAAAAGAATATCATATACTTGGATTTCTTTTCTGAAATCTGAGCATATGATACCTGCTTGGATTTCCTTTCTGGGATTGGATTTCTTCATACTTGGATTTTGAAATCTAAGTATATGGTATCAAAATTATTTGTTGTGTTCAGTTCCTTTGTTACTGCGTCATAGCAGTATCTAATCAGATTGATCAGACAAGATCACCCTTAACAAATCTATGCTATGATTACTTATTTAACCAGTCAGTCCATTATTTTCCTTGGAGCAGAAGTCAATCTTACAAGTCTGGGGGTGCTTATGCCACACCAAAACTGACTCCACATTGCACTGGCTATCCATGTCAACTGGATGCACTGCCTTAGATTTTATGTGCTTCTTGACAAAGAGCATAACTCTTCCTCTCCTCCTGTCCTCTCACAATCTAATGAAATAATAGAAGATTTGAGTGCTTGGTGCGACTTCCATAATTAACAATATCTAAGTCAAAAACAAAAATATTGTTGCTAAAGGGGAACCCGTTTGTTCAGTAGGAACTTCATATGCTAATTGGTTGGTCTACTTTAAAGTCAGCTAAGAATATTAAATATCTTGGAGTATTCAGAGACAGAGGCCTTAGATTTGACACTCATATCATTTTTTTATCTGAAAAGGTTACAGAGTTTGCTAACATGATAGCAAGGATTACTAGGAAGGATTGGGGTATTAGAGGTAGGGCACTATCTCTTCTTTATGACTGTGTTTTCCTTCCTATTGTTTCTTATGGTATCTCAGCTTGAATAGACTGTGTTAATTTTAAAAAAATATGTAAGAAAACTGTATTCGATTCAGAGGATGATTCTCCTGAAGATGGCTGTAGTTTGTAGAACTGCCTCCACTGATGTGCTACAGATTGTCACAAGGAAAATGCCGATTGACCTCTTTCTGATTTATAGAGTGACTTTCAACATTCAGTGTGGAACTCCTTTTATTATTCGTGATCTTAAGTTGGATTTGGCTAATGATCCTAAGAATGAGGCCAAGTGAATCTTAGATATCTTAATGACTCATTAGAATCATAGATGAGCTAACTCAAATAAAGCACAAACTAGAAAAATGGTCTGTGCCTAAACTACAAACTGTGTTTTTATTAACCGGTTTATTAACTGGCCATGGCCCATTTCTATCAAAACTTAATCAGCTGGGTGTTTCAAAAAGGTTGCATTGTCACTGTAAATTTCTGGAGACATGGAATCATGTTTTATATTATTGTCAAGAGTAGTTTGATCTCAGAATGGAATTTTTATGTGCTAATCCTAACCTTGCTCACCTGGCTGAGGGCAATGAGGCTCAATTAATTAAGGCTGAGCAAGATTTTCAGGTGTTTCAAAAATTTTCCAGGAAATTATTCCAAAAAGAAGGTGTGTTCTATTTGAACTTGAGGAAAAAATATTAGAAGTCTTAATTGACTGATGACATGAATTCTGTATGACAGTTTAAGATGCTGAAATAAACTGAGTAATTGTGTAGGATTGATTATTTCAGTCCTTTCTGGATCATCCTTATCTATATTGTTTCTTAAAGCTTGGCTGAAATTGGAGAAATCCTGGGAGTCTCCTGTTGTGGGTTATTTACACAGTGGATGCTTGGAGTTTGGGTTACATTATAGCTTGTTCTGAATTTGGTAATTGGTCTTGATGGGCTGGTATTAATTTGCACAATTAAACTATAGTCTGGAGGTTTTCTTTTTTCTCCCTCCAGATCAGATCTTTTTATTTATAGAGTAGGCAGAATGAGAGGTACTGTTCTGAAGTATTGGTGTGATGCTTGTCACAATATGTGCAATATAGGATAATGTTTGGATTCTTGTGACTGCCTCAACTGATGTTTGACTGTGCTTCCTTTTTAAAGGATTAATGAAGAGGATTGTGGTATATGTTGCAATTAGTTATAATACTTTTATTAAAACAATATTAGCTCATTGTATCAACCAATCTGGATGACATCGTCAATTTTCTGCACATTTAGGACCAGTGAGGATTATTGAAGTCTTGCATTTGCTTTCATCTCATGTTAACTTCATAAGATCAGTGATTCCTTATGTCACATTTCTTCTTTCATGTTATTTGGCTCTTTGTGCTATATGCTTTGTCTGTGGTTCCTTGTGCCACAGATTATATTTCTGACTTTATTTCTAATGTGTCACTTGATTTGTTATCTAGACATGTCAGGGTCCTGTGCTGGATATCATTATTCTTCTCTTTCTTGCTTTCTTGGTAATTCCCTACTTCTGATTCTCTCTCTCTCTCTCTCTCTCTCTCAGGGTAATGCGGGAATTTTTTTTTGGATGGTGCAGCATAAGCCTCAGGCTTCCTTGCACAATATGGCTAATAATAATAATAATAATAATGAGAATGATGACTTGAATTCTCTGGGCTTGTTTTGTGACTTAGTAATTTATGATCATTTGTATATAATAATATGAATAGTATGTATGTAATATATATGTACTATGTATAGCAGAGCTGCCAGTTTCTGGCTAGGGACCACTTTTTAATAAAAATGAAATGAAATGCACTTCCCATATTCAAATTCTGCATCCCTTATGTGTTAGTGACTCTATGTCTCCAATATCCCCACAATGTCTGCATTTGATGACTTAACTCAAGTTTTTAGCATTGCTTAAAGTTTCGAAAATTAGGGCTTCTGCCAATTATTTCAATTGGCAGAAGCCTATGAAACAATGGAGATAAGTTTTTAACTCATGGGCTTTTGCTAATTGACATAATCAGTGCTTCAAATTCATGAAATTTATTTACTTCTATTAGTGTATACATGCACTGTTTTTTACCTCTTTATTAATCTATACAGTCCATACATTTGCTTCTTCCTTGCTGCAACCTGTTCCAAAACAAGAAATGTAAGAATCTTTTAAACCTCTACCTTTGGCTGCTATTAATCTGTTAGTCTGCATATCCCTCAAATTAGCAGTTTACTGACTCACTGGACACTATCAGTAGTATCAGCAAATATTTCTGCCCCTTTTATTTAAATGTATCCCTTCCCTGTAAAAACAGCTTCTCCTGTTAATGAGCATAGACTATGCTGTGAAAACTTTGATCCCCATGAGCCTTCCGTAGTTTCTCCAGGGCCAAATTGATTGATAAGGCTTTCATTATGTACTCCCTCCTATCATGTAGTATTGCAGACACTTTCAATTTCAACCTTAACTCACAGGTTGCCTCAACCTTGCTCTTACTTGTTGAGTAAATCCTCAGCTCTCTTACCCTTAACATCATTATTGCCACTGTGTACATAATGGCATAGTATTTAGAGTCAGGTGCCACCAGTGGTTTCCCACATCTGTGCCGTATGTACTCTGTGATGGAATACAGAACAACTGCAAAAGCCAGAAAAAAGTGTAATATCTGGTTTATGTAGTGTTGTGTTTTGTTCTGTTGTTGTGTCTCTGGCTGCTTGGCTGCAGGGCCCCTAGTGGGACCTTATGTACAATAATATCATCATCATCAGCCATTTTCAATCCATTGCAGGATGAAGGCCTCTCCAGCAACTTTCCAGTTCCTTCTGTTTTGTGCAATGGCCATCCATTTACTACTTATGAACTCTTGAATTTCATCTCATTTCTTTTTGTATAGTATATCCATAATTTCAAGGGAGGCTGAATTTTTTAGGATCACTTGATATTCTGGAAACCGTTATTATGTTGGGCAAGGAAATCTAGATAATATGTAATTTAGTGTAGGTTGGTGTAAAATTAAAGCCTACGTTAAGGATTTTTGTTTCAAAGGGAGAAAGCTCTATTGAGGTATTGTTAAGGTTAATTAGTGTAGGCAACAGACTACTAACTATGGAACTGGAACCAAATCCTACCTGACCTGCTTCTTCCTCTTGGGTAACACTATTGTTGGCTATGGTTTCTGCTCTAGCTGACTGTTCTTGCAGAGTTGGTGGTATTTCCCCTCTTTTGTGCCTGCCAATTTATTCTTATATGTATGTTAGAGATCACTCTTCTGAATAATGGGATTCGTGTAATTTTTTCCTGGCTGGATTGTATTGTTTGTTAGAAATGGCTGGAGTATGTTCTCAGTACTATATGAGGAAGATTACCATAATGAATGGGCTACTAACTATGGAAGTGGAGCCAGGAGATATTACCTAATACCTGATCTACTTCTAAAGAATCTTCTCTCTCTCCCCATCTTTATATATATATATATATATATATATATATATATATATATATATATATATATATATATATATATATATATTCCGATGGTTCCGAAACTACTAAGATCTACGGACTCTTTCAAAAATTAAAAAAAATTTTACAGATCCCTTCAAAAATAAAAAAATTTTGTGGACTCCTATATATATATATGGGCATTTGTATTAATTTTTCAATATGTAATTCAATAATATATATATATATATAAAAATAATGTGAGGTTTGTAAAATAAAGTGTCTGTGAAAATGGAAATGAAAAGTACACATGGTGCCTGAAGAAGTTTAAGGGATAATAGTCGAAACTGGAAGTGAAATAGTGGTAAAAAAGGTGAAAGAATTTGAAAAAATCTAGTACAAAAAATAAAAAATAATAATAAAAAACAAAGAAAAAAATCAGTAAATAACAAATAAATAAGTAAATAACACTATAATTTTAGCAAGAGGTCGAATCATTGCCCTAAAATTGCCCTCCCATATCTGAATATAGTGTTATTTACTTATTTTTTTCTTTGTTTTTTATTATTATATTTTATTTTTTGTACATAATTTTTCTTTTTTGTTTGCTTCCTCAGTCCCAGTTTATTTTTTGCACTAGGTTTTTCAAATTCTTTCACCTTTTTTACCACTACTCACTTCCAGTTTTGACTGTCCCTTAAACTTCTCTTAGTTCAGGCACGGTGTGTACTTTTCATTTCCATTTTCACAGACACTTTATTTATTTTAGAAACCTCAATTGTTCTTACAGTTGAAGTTGCCAGTCCTAAATTATTGCACACATCCACTTATTGTTAGCTGGAATCCTATTCATTTCAAAACATCTAATTTAATTTTCAAACTGAATCTTTTCCTTACCTTTGTAGTCTTTGGACCATGTCCAGATGTTGTTGCTTTTTCATTCTTATCCACCATTATTAAATCTTCAAAAATGTAACTACATTGTATTAATTATGATAAAATGTTTGAATAAACTGTCCGTTACTGACAATGTCTAAAACTGTACTGAGTGATGGCTAGACTTTGGATAAATACATATAATGCAAATATTAAAAGCAATACTGCATATTCCTTAACTTGATCATTTTTTCAAATGTTGATCTTAGAACTATGCAACAAGTCACTGGACTGCAATTAAATTAGCATGGGAGAAAATTTTACTGAGCATAGGAAAATTTCTCAAGTCGGCATAGGAAACATTTTAATGCTGTTTTGCTATTCATTCTCATACTATCGAAAACTTTTCATCATCAGATGAAATGTTTTCTTGAAACATGCCAAAAATTGGATCTGTAAAAGAATTCAATTCAAAAATTCAATCTGTAAGCTGGTAAAAGAGTGTTATAGTGAGATATGGGGCTCACATCTGGTAAGTATGGGCTTGGCACATCCAGGCTCCTGAGCTGGATATCACCATTCTTCCCTTTCTTGGTGATTCCCTTCTATTTCTGACTCTCTCTCTCTCTCTCTCTCTCTCTCTCTCTCTCTCTCTCTCTCTCTCTCTCTTAGGAGTAACTCAGAAATTTTTTTTTTTTTCTGGCTGGTGCAGCAAAAGCCTCGGGCTTCCTTGCACCATATGGCTAATTATAATAATAATAATATAAGAACAGCATTATAGCAAATCAGCATAAAGCGAATCACATTGTAATGAGGGCCTACTGTATATAGAAACACCACTAACTCTGCAAGAACAGACAGCTAGACAACTACAAACAAAAACAGTGCTATCCAAGAGGAAGAAGAAGCAAGTCAGGTAAGATTTCTTCTTGGATTGCATTACCCACAAGGAAATATTACCCCTATCTAAGGGTTGTGGGTAAACACTGCTTAGTAGCCCTGTGGTTATTAACATTAGGAAGACAGTACTTTATCCTAAGCACCCATCACTTATGTAGAGTACAAGTATTTAAAAAAGAAATAGATAGAATTTCACAGAATCTTAGCACTTCAATGACAGCAAGATTGTGCAGTCATTGAAGTAGACATAGTTTAAAGCTTTCATAGCTTGGGGCTTTTGCCTATGTGTACTTCACTTGCTGCACTATCTTACATCTCACATATTGGGATATATCTTGTCACTGGGTTGTTCAGGCAAGGTACTCTTAGTGAAGTGCCTATGCCTACTTACTTGTACACCATCTTGCATATCACATATGGATATATATTTTCACTGGTTTCTCAGAACTTCACAATATACCCATCAATAGGAACCCAAAAAGGACTGAAACTTGGGTCTGGGTTTACTTTTGTATCCTGAGCTGAGTTGAGAGTTAGATGGTTTGTAGTGGCCTCTTTTGTCTCATGCCTCTCACTCTCTCTTTCCTTTCTGTCCACTGTTTCCTTTTGTTTATATCAGAGGTATTTTTTTTTTTTTTTTGAGATTTAGAGTTTTTTTTTTTTTAATCTTAAAATTAAAACTTGGCTCTGGGTAGGAGCATACGCTTTAAATAAAAAAGTAATATACTTCTCCATGGAGCAGTGCTTTTTATTTAGAGTAGTGAAATATCAAGGCAACTGATATCGTGAAATGCCTCCATAATATAAAATTATTGCACAAAGTAGCAAACCCAGTTTGCCTATAGCTATGTACAGAAAGAGGCTGTGCATGGACATGTACAAGTAGATCTAATTTATTAACCTGTGTCTTATTCTGTGAAGTTGATGGTGTAATGTGGACAGAAATTCAGCAATGTTACTATTCATTGATAGCCATTAATTTATTTAAGTCACCATTCAGTTTACCTTTTTGCTACTTATTAATGTTCAACCTACAAATTAACTATTAAAATTTTCTATCCAGTAATACCTGATTGGTCAATAAGCTTTCTTACTTAATAGCAAGAAAGCATAAATCTATTAGTAAGAAAGCTTAAAAATAATTAAAAAATGAACTTTGGGTGATTTAATTAACACATTTACCTGTTCTTATTTTCTCTCTACTCTCCATTTTGATGTACCTGTACACCATGCCACTAAAAGAACAACTTAATACATTATTTTGCAACTTGCTGAAAAAGTTTTTTTTCAAATTAATTTTTAACATAAATTGTCTTATTAGCATTTTTATTTTGTACATTTTTGTAGTACAGTATATAATTATATAAGTTAACTGCATTGTATATCTACTCAGCACCAAAGAAATCACTGTTTTTTTTTTTACTGCTGTGTAGGCATTTGGTGCAACTATCCTTTTTTTTTTTTTTTTAAAATTGTAAAATATGCTGGCTGCATGAACTTTCTAGATGAAATTTAGCATTAGCATTAGTAGAGGCATATAATGTAAGAAAGCAAGCTCTTATAGAGCACCAGACAAAAAAAAAAAAAAAACTTAACTCCACATGTTTGTCTGGTTCTGCCTTGAATTTATTTAAGCTGTCAACTTCTACAATGACAGAAGGAAGTTTGCTCCACCAATCAACCACCTGCTACCTAAAGGCAAATTTCCGCACATCTATTCTACAACTGCCTTTCCTCAGTTTTAATTTATGTCCCCTCAGGCGAATAATCTGGGCAAGAGGAAAAATCCCATCTGCATTGAGCTTACTCAAACCATTCAAGGCCTTATGCAACTTAATCAGATCAACTAACAGGTCTGTAATTACTTGTGTCACCCTTTGATCCCCCTTTGTGAATTGGGGTCACATTTGCACATCTCCAGTCCATGGGAAACCTCCCCAAGTCCAAGAAAGCTCTGATAATTATGACTAGGGGTTTGCTTACTTCCTTTGCTGCCTCCATTAATATAACTGGATAGATCCTATCCACCCCAGGTGCCTTTCTCATGTATAACTTCCATAATTTCTCCTCAACTTTGCTCTCAGTTATTACAAAATAATTTAGCTCCCTGCTAGAGTTTGATAAACTTCTGGCATTCCCCTCCATGAATAACTCTTCATATATGAATGTAGATGCAAAATACTCACACAGTATTGCCTTAGTTCTAGAGTTTACATAAGCAATGAACTCTTTCATTGCTTATGTAAACTGTTTTTCTTTGCATCCTTTGTAAATTTATAAGGGCACAAAAGGTGATATAGTTGTACACGTTGGCACTAATGACATTAAGAGTAGGAGACCGGCGGAATTACTTGACAAGTACAGGTCACTGATGAAAAAAAGCCGTGAATTAGGGTTGAAATTGAAAGTGTCTGCAATTCTGCCCAGACACGATAGGAGGGAGTATATGATGAGAGCCCTGTCAATCAATTCAGCCCTGGAAAGATTGTGCAGGGCTCAAGGGGTAGAATTTTTTTTCAGCCTGGTCTGTACTTGTTAACAGGAGAGACTGCTTCTACAGGGATGGGATACACTTAAATAGAAAGGGTGCAAGAATGTTTGCTGATGCTATCGAGGCAATGTTAGGTGGGTCGGAAAACTGCTAGATTGGGGGGATACAAGGACTAATAGATTAACAGTAACCACTGGCAGAGGTGAAAGTGATTCTTGCACTGCTTCTATTGGAATGAGCCGCAGCCTGGAAAATAAGATGCAGGATATTTCAGAGACTGCTGGGAATCATTGGGGTACAAGTAAACACATGGGTTGTGTTAGGGTAGCTAAGAAAAAGAACAGGTGCATGTATACTTGTGTGTACACCAATGCTAGGAGTTTAGTAAATAAATTTGATGAATTTGAGGTATTGCTCAAAACATCAAAGGCAGATATTGTGGGGATTTCAGAGACGTGGTGTCACACAGATATAAGAAATGCAGAACTGGAATTTGGGGAGTACAATGTCTACAGAAAGGATAGACAGGATAGGAAGGGAGGAGGGGTTATGCTATTAGTTAAAAAACACATAAAATCCAAGGAAGTGAAGCCAGTCGACATCGCTGGACAGTGCAGTGTCGAGTCAGTTTGGTGTGACATAAGCATTGGGAGATCAAAATTGAGAGTAGGAGTGTGCTATAGGCCTAATGACTCTGATGAGTATAATAAGAAACTGTTCGGAGAAATAGAGTGGGCCAGTAAATCAGAGAGTCTTATAATGGGGGATTTTAATTTCCCAGATATTGACTGGAATTTGGGGGCTGGTCACTCACACAGTAGCAAGGCTTTTGTGGATTTATTGGATGATTGTTTTCTACATCAGCATGTTCGGGAGGCAACTAGAGGGAGTAATACTCTTGATTTGATTATCAGTAGTGATTCTTCATGCATTAAGAATCTGCAGATAAATGAACCACTTGGTGGCAGTGATCACAGTGTGCTGAAGTGGGAGTTACTCAAAGAGGTAACTACCATTAGGGGTAAAGGGAAGGGTTATTGCTTTCGTAAAGGCGACTACAATGGACTGAGACAGTATTTAAATTCTATACAGTGGGATCAACTGATGATATTGCCAACAGCAAATTCAAAATGGGAAGCATTCAAAGAACTTATCGTGGAAGCTACTAGGCTTTACATACCAACTAAGAAATATTGTTCAAGGTTTAGGCCTAAATGGTTGTCAGATGAACTAATGAGGCATATGGCAGAGAAGAAAAATGCATGGGTTACATACAAATTAACACGTGACACGGACGCCTATGATAGATACAAGTTGATCTGTAACCAAGTTACAAAGGAGGTTAGGCAGGCGAAGGCAGATTACGAGAGATCCTTGGCAAGGGATGCGAAGAAAAACAGCAAAGAGTTCTTTACTTATGTAAACTCTAGAAGGAAGGGGATGAATCAGATTGGTCCACTTGAGATCGATGGGTCAACTGTTGATGACCCTGCTCGGGTAGCTAACAAACTAAATGAATATTTTGCATCGACATTCACACATGAGGAGTTATTCAGCGAGGGGAATGCCAGAGGTGTATTCAACTCTAGCAGTAAGCTAGAGAATCTTGTAATAACTGAGAGCAAAGTGGAGGAGAAATTGTTGAAGATAAACACAAGAAAGGCACCTGGGGTGGATGGGATCTATCCAGTTATATTAAAGGAGGCAGCAAAGGAGGTAAGCAAACCCTTAGCCATAATTATGAGAGCTTCCTTGGACTCAGGGGAGGTACCCATTGACTGGAGATGTGCAAATGTGACCCCAATTCACAAAGGGGGATCAAAGGCTGACACAAGTAATTATAGACCTGTGAGTTTAACTTCTGTTCCCGGAAAATTAATGGAGGCACTGGTGAAAGAAGCACTGCAGGATCATCTAGACAAGACTTCAGTTATAGCTAGGACACAGCATGGTTTTGTTAAGGGGAAGTCTTGCCTGACCAATTTGATTGGATACTATGATGCAGTCACAAAAGAACTGGATGCAGGGAATAACTTTGATATTATATACTTGGATCTTAGAAAGGCTTTTGATACTGTTGCACATGGAAGACTGCTGCACAAATTGGAGCAGTGTGGCATTGGAGGCAAGTTGCTGCTATGGATAAAGGGGTGGTTGAGGGGGAGAAGACAGAGAGTGGTAATCAATGGACACTGCTCATCGTGGACTAATGTTATTAGTGGAGTCCCTCAGGGTTCAGTATTGGGGCCTTTATTGTTTTCTGTATTTATAAATGATATTGATGATGGTATATCAGGCTTAATGTCCAAGTTTGCAGACGATACGAAGGTTGGCAGGGTTGTCAAGGACACTACTGACACTATGCTGCTGCAACAGGATTTGGAAAGGTTGAGCAGATGGGCTTCGAGGTGGCAAATGAAGTTTAACATTGACAAATGTAAAGTACTACATATGGGAAACAGCAACCCCAGAGCAACGTATCAACTCTGTGGTACTACACTGACAGTGGTAGAGAATGAAAGGGACCTGGGGGTGGTGGTGCAGGCAGCTATGAAGTTCTCTGAGCAGTGCAGACGAGCTGCAAGAGTAGCTCATGGTGTATTGTCAATGATATATAGGAATTTTTCTAGCAGGGATAAGGAGGTGATTATTCCCTTGTATAAGGCAATGGTCAGGCCACACCTAGAGTACTGTATACAGGCCTGGAGGCCTCATTTCAGGAAGGATGTAGAGCTGCTGGAACGAGTACAGAGAAGGGCAACTAGATTGGTGAATGGGACAAAGGGGTTCTCTTACGAAGAAAGGCTTAAGTTTTGCAAATTACAGTGTCTGGAAACTAGGCACCAGCGGGGTGATCTGATAGAGGTGTACAAAGCCTTGAATGGTTTGAGCATGCTCAATGCTGATGGGATTCTTCCTCTAGCTCAGAAAAATCACCTGAGAGGGCATAAATTCAAATTGAGGAAAGACAGATGTAGGATAGATGTGCGGAAATTTGCCTTTAGCCAGCGGGTGGTTGGTGGGTGGAACAGACTTCCATCCCTTGTCGTGGAAGTTGATAGCCTAAATAAGTTTAAGGCTCAGCTGGACAGGTATTTCGAACGAACAGAGGGGTGAAGTGGAAGTGGTTATTTTTATTTATTTATGTTACTTTTTTTTTTTTTTTTTTTTTTTTTGGCTGATGCTGCATAAGCTTGCTTTCTTGCATCAAATGCCTCTACTAATGCTAATGCTAATGCTAAAATGATTTCACCTACCTAACATCCTTTGTAACTTGATTACACACCAGCTTATATCTATATAGGTGTCTGTGTCACGTAATAATTTGTGCCACCCATGCATTTTTCTTCTCTGCCACGAGTCTCATTAGTTCATCTGACACCATTTAGGCCTAAACTTGAACAGTGTTTCTTAGTTGGGACAAAAAGTCTAAAAGCTTCCAAGATTACTTCCTTGAATGCTTACCATTTAGAATTTTCTGTTGGTAAGATCATCAGTTGGTCTCCCTGTATAGACTTTAAAAACTGTCTCAGACCATTGTGATCACCTTTATGAAAGAAAAACCCTTCCCTTTACCTCTCACGGTAGTTACATCTTCCAGTAAATCCCACATCAGCACGCTGTGATCACTGTCACGTAGTGGTTCCTTTATCTACAGATTCTTAATGCCTGAAGAATCACTACTGATAATCAGAAGAAGAGTATTAGTCTCCCTAGTTGCCTCTCGAACATTCTGTTGTAGAAAACAATCAGCAATAAATCCAAAAAAGCCTTGCTAGTGTGCAAGTGACCAACCCAGAAGTCCCAGTCAATATCTGGGAAGTTAAAATCCCCCATTATAAGACAGTCTGATTTACTTGCCCGCTCTATTTCTCTCTATAGTTGTTTATTATGCTCATCAGAGTCATTAGGCCTAATAACACACTCCTACTCTGAATTTCTCTTTCCCAGTGTTTATGGCACACCAAACTGACTCACCATTGCACTGTCGATCCATATCAACTGGATGCACTTCCCTTGATTTTATGTGTTTCTTAAGTAACAGCATAATCCCTCCTCCCCTGCTATCCTGTCTGTCTTTCCTGTACACATTGTACTCCCCAAATTCTAATTCTGCATTCCTTATATCTGTGTGACATCACATCTCTGATATCTGTCTTTGATGTTTTGACCAGCACCTCAAATTCAAATATTTACTAAACTCCTAGCATTGGTGTACACACAAGTATACATGCATCTGTTCTTATTCCTAGCTACCATAAAGTAAATACACAGCCCATGTATTTACTTGTTCCATGATGACTCCCAGCAGTCTCAGAAATCCCCAGCAACTTGTTTTTTTGGCTGCTACTAATTCCAATAGAAGCAGTGCAATAATCACTTTCAACTCTGCCAGCAGCTGCTGTTAATTCATCAGCCCGTGTATCCCCCCCCCAAGGTAGCAGTTTTCCCACCCACCTAACACTGCCTCGATAGCATCAGCAAATATTCTTGCACCTTTTCTATTTAAGTGTATCCTATCCCTGTAGAAGCAGTTTCTCCTGTTAACAAGCACAGACCATGCCAAGAAAAATTGTATCCCATGAGCCTTGCACAATCTCTCCAGGCCCGAATTGATTGACAAGGCTCTCATCATATACTCCCTCCTATCATGTGTGTGTGTGTGTGTGGAATTGCAGACACTTTCAAATTCAACCCTAACTCGTGGCTTTTTTTCAACATTGACCTGTATTTGTTTAGTAATGTCTGTTAACTGGTCTCTGTATTTTTCGAGGGTGTTGCCAGTGTTATACTTGAATAACCTGAAGCTTAATGTCCTAAAACAAATAAATTTTAAAAGGGATCATCATGCTACTTTAATTAATATCATAAAAACTTATTGGGCCTAAGGTTTTAGATTATAGTTAGCATTCAATTAAGAATGATCTTATTTATTGTGATAATTACCACTTACTTGTCTCTAATTGCAACAATAGCTAAATATATTTATATTTTAAATATTTATATACATTAAGTACTCAGATATGTTATTATATGGTTTACCTTAATTCTTTGTTTCTCCCCCTTTAGGTAAACTAAGCCCTCCATATGCATTGGAAATTCTGCATCAAACAGTGAATGCAATCACATTAAGGTGGCAACATCCAATTCATGTGCCAGCTGATGCATTTCTCAGCTACCTTGTGTATTATCAGCCTGCTAATTGGACTTCTGTAATTGATCTTTCTCCTACAAAGCTTGCTACTATGGCCACATCAGTTGTAATCCCAGAACTAACTTTAAATTCAGAGTATGCAATAGCTGTCAAGGCAAGAACTGGAAGAGAAGAAAGTGAGCTCTCAGAAATTGTCATAGCCTGGACTGATCGTGCCATTGCAGCTATGGTAAATTTACCAGTCATCATACCTGCTGGTCCTATCATGGAAGGATCCAACATCACAGTGCTATGTATAGGGCTGGGAATACCTGTGCCAAAAGTATCTGTCTATGTAAATGGTATATTGCATAACGAAAAGCATCAAAGGCATGTTTATTACACCATACCACTTATTCAAAAGAATGTTACTAATGTTGCTTGCTTTGGAGACAATGGTTATGGTACTGGTGCATATAGTTCACGTGATGTTAGTGTTAGCTGTAAGTATTTCAATTTTAAAGTTTTCAACTGTAATTTGAGTTTAAATATTAATTTTGATTTTGATATTAATATTTAACTTTGAGTTTAAATATTAATCTTCTTCTTCTTCTTAGGATTTATTCTGTTATTACAACGGTTCTCCTCAACCTAACATTGAAAAGTCATTCCTTTATTCTTTTTTTTTACATTTTCTTCTATCTTCCCAATCTCCATCCACCAGTCCTCTTCTATTCATAGCTGCTCTCACACCCTCTATCCATGTCCTCCTTGATCTTCCTCTCTTTTTCCTTCTCCATGGCTCCTCTAGGCAACTGTCATCTTCCATTCTCTTCACATGGCCATTAACCCCAATCTTTTCTCCTCTATTTTATCAATGATGGTTTTTTGGGCGTTCATTGTATTCCTTATCATGTCATTTCTAACTTTTTTAGTCCTAGACTTTCTTGCTGATCTTTGCCAGAAATCTATTTCAACAGCCAATAGTTTATTTTTTTGTCTTTAAATTAAAAATAATATAATTTTATTTTTTAGTTGTTGGTGCATGGGCTTCTGTGGCCATAATGCACCTCCCAAAGGTTTTGCATTTTTACTCTGATCCAAGCCCTAGGCAGGATTCGAACCCACGACCTTTGGGTTGCCAGGCAGGCACTTTACCCACCTGGCTAGCCCAGTAGGCACATTCATATAATAAAACAATTTATAATATTGCATTATATAATTAATGTTTAGTTTTGTTAATAGTATTTTTATTCCAGAGCACAGAATTGAGCATTAGTTTAAAGTTTTAGAGCATTAGTTTGAGCATTCCTATGACCTTTCTACCTTCACCTAGTCTTCTCTCAATTTCCTGTGCAGATGATCCATCAGCCTGTAACTGCACCAAAGTATTTAAATTGCTGTACAAGTTTTCATCTGTTTTCCCTTTAAATCCAGAGCATCCTCACTTCGATTCATGTACTCTGTCTTAATAAAATTTACTGTCAGTCCCCACGTTTTATATTCCTCTAGTAACTTGTAAAGGTACTTATTTAAACTTTTAAATAAGTACCTTTACAATCTAGTAGATTGTAAAGGTACTTATTTTGACCAAGGAACTACATTATATATGTAGTTCCTTGTCCAAGTAGTTCCTTTGACCAAGGAACTACAGAAATGTAGTTCAATACCCATTGAACTACATTTCTGTGACCACGGTCTTAGAACAACTTCTAGATATAGCTTAAACAAAGTAGGTGACAAACAGCATCCTTGAAGTAGTTTTCTTGATATTTCTTGAAGTAGTTTTCTTAAATTTTCTTGATAATTTTGAACCAATTTTAATGCAGCATTGTATTGTTCTTGTAGATTCTTCCAATTATATCAATTAATGGCTGGCTTATTGACATTTTTTCCATAGCCTTCCACCAAAGATTTCTTGGCATATTGTCATATGCTTTCTCTAAATCTATGGACAGCATACCTACATCTTGGTTTGTAGCCTGACATTTTTCCAGAATTTGCTTAACAGCAAATAAATGGTCGTCCAGTCACAAAGCCACACTGTTCCTCAGAAATTATAATCTCTTGTTCCAGTTTGATTTTATAACTTTCCCAAATAGTTTAGCAATATAGCTCATAATGCAAATTCCTGTATAGTTGGAGCATCTTCTTCTTCTGTCACCTTTCTTAAAAATTCATGTAATGTACCCAATTGTCATCTCATCTGGTATTTTGTCACCATCACATAATTTGTTGAACAGTCGATTTAGTAGATTTATAAATTTTTGACCTCCATATTTAAGCAGCTCCATGTTAATTCATTTTTTGACATTTTTATTTCCAGTTCCATTTCCTTAATTTGGATGTTCAATCATCTTTTCATAACAACTGTCTCTGTTTCAGTTTCTCGAAATTCCTCTCTTCCTTCGTTCAATAGCTATTCATATTAATTAACCCATTCCTCCAGATCTATCATTTCCAGTCTAGCATTTTGTTTATGAGGTTTTCTTAACCTCTTCCAGTACTCTCCACGCCTCTACAGATGTTATACATCCCAGTTTGCTGTTCACCTCAGCACATGCTCTATCCCAGGACTCATTCTTTGCCTTGATGACTTCCACTTTTACTTCCTTATTTTTTTCTTTATATATTTTTCTGTGAACTTCACTTTTTGAGCTCAGCCATCTTTGGTATACTTCCTTTTTTTCCTTTATTAATTCCTTAATTTTTATGTTCAGCCAATCATTTCTTATTGCTTCTCCAGCAATTTTCTTCACTGTTTCCTTTAGGTATTCATATATGTCTTTGATTAAATTAAAAATTATAAAAGCATTAATTTTAATATTGTATGTTGTTGGTTTTTTTTTTTTTTTTTTGGTGAACACACTCTTCCCTTCTCTGGGTCCAATGATTGAACTTACCTTCTTTGTAAAGATGGAAGGAGTTGAACAGCAAAATCACATGGTATTCCAGATTGCAAAGATCTCTTCTTTACTGGATTTAGGTTAAGATGAGCCTGTAGGCCAAAGTGTGAAGAGGTCCCAAAATATTTCACCCCAGGGGCTCACATCTGGTGAGTATGGGCTTGGCACACCCATGGTCCTGAGCATAGCTGGATATCATCATTCTTCTCTCTCTCTCTCTCTCTCTCTCTCTCTCTCTCTCTCTCTCTCTCTCTCTCTCTCTCTCTCTCTCTCTCTCTCCCTCTCTCTCTCAGGGTAACTCAGGAATTTTTTTTGGCTGGTGCAGCATAAGCCTCAGGCTCCCTTGCACCATATGGCTAATAATAATAATAATGTAATTATAATTTTTTTATCCTCACAAAAGGAAACACGAACTGCCCACCTCAGATAGCAAGGTCAAAGCCATGGCTTATTTGATTTAAGCTTAAATACCATTCCATTTTTTCATTCTATTCCATCTTGCCAACAGTCATTTCTGTACAGTATCTAATTCTACCATTTCTTTTCTGACCACCTCTCTGCTTTCCACTAGCTGAATTGTCATAATATTCTTTTTATCCATTCTCAGCTAGCCACCATGTCATATGAGCAATATATTGATTATAGAGCATTAGTATTTAGTACTAGTAGAGGAAAATTATAAAAGAAAGTAAGCTTACAGGTTATACAATATCAGTCAAAAAAACCCATTATTTTCCCATTCCTTTAAATTTATTAAAACCACCCACTTCCTTAACATTAAATGGAATTTCTTCTGGCTAAAAGCAAATTTCCACATATTTACCTTGCAACCATTCTAGCATCTTACCTGCTAGCATCTTATTTTTCTTCAAGCTCATATATTAATGATCTTAAACAACCTCATGCCATTCCCAGTACACTCCATTCAATGCCTCCTGTGGTCTTCCATCAGAAGGACGTCAGAAGGATTTTGACAAATCTTGACAAATCTTGATGCTTAATGCTTATATCCAGCCAGTTCCTAAAAAGGGTGAAAAATTCCTCCCATCCAATTATCGTCCCATTGCAATTACTTCTACTTTTTCTAAAGTAATGGAGAAATCAATTAAATCCATCTATGGACAAATTCAGTGGAAAAGTTTGGTGTAACTCAGACAGTTTCTCTTGACATTTCAAAGGCTTTTGATCATGTTTGGCACAAAGGGTTTCTTAATAAGCTTCCATCTTTTGGTTTGCCAACAGTTTTTTGTAACTAGGTATCCAGTTTTCTCTCTGACTGCTTACTGTGGGTGATGGTGGATAGCTCTCTGTCTTCTAACTTCTCCACTAATGCTGGTGCTCCACAGGGTTCAGTTCTTTCTCCCATCTTTTCATCTTGTATATTAATCACCTTCTTCCATTGACCGGAAATCCTATCCATAGTTTTGCTGATGACAGCATATTGCAGTCTACCTTCCAGTTTGAGAAGCCTTGTTCTGCTCAAACAACTTCTCAAATATCCACTACCAATTTCTGAAATGTTGATCTCTAAGTAATTCTCCAGTGAGTCAAAGATAACTTAGTTGATTTCAGTCCTATCCTATATCTAGCAAAAAAGGATTCTTCTGCTCCTATGCTTATCTTCGATGGCACTCCAATTTCTAGGTAAGTTCATATATCTCTATTGAGGATTAACATGATTTCTAATCTCCCTCTCTCTTGGCATAAACATATTGCAAATATTGCTTCCTATACATCTAAAAAACTGGGTTTTCTCTTTCACTCCTGGCATTCCAAACAGCTGTTCACTCTGTGAAAATCTTCCCTACTGTGAAATATTGTTCCCTCATCTGGGGTGGTGCTCCCAAAGCCTCTCTCAAGCATCTAGATTCCATTCAAAAGAGGTCAGTTAGGTTAATTAATGACTCATCTCTAAGTCTGTCTCATAGACATTCTGTTTCTGCTGCATGCCTTTTCTATAGATACTTCCATGCTTGGTACTAAGTACTATAGGTTCTAACACGTTTCATGCTGGCTTTATCATTAAAAAAAAAACTAAAAATCACATTTATGTTATTATTATTATTTTTTTTTTTATTTTATTATTATTTTTTTACTTTCACCATGCCATAAAAATCTGTTTTTGAGTGGTTAATTATGAAGTTTTGCATGATGAATTTGAAGATAAATTTGATTATTAAGGTTTGCTGAAAATTTATTTAAAAGAAAGATTTTCACCAAAGCTTTGCAGAACCACTACCATTATCAGCATGCATATCTTTTATAGCTTTCACTCCTTAATTCAACATATTTTGGATTTTACATTTATTATAGGCTCTTTTGCAGTCTTCCAAGTAGCTATTCACTATTTATTGCACAGTCACATTAAAATTGTGACTGTAGCAATAAATAGTGATGCTATTCTCAAACCACAGTCACCAATGGGAATTTTATCAGCATTCGCTATTTGTTAGCAGCAAAAATAAAATCCAGAAAACTTCTCAGACAGAATTTTATATTATTTATAATACAAAATCATTATTTATGGTACATGAGTTCTAATTTATTCTTATAAATCAACTTGTTTTACAGTTAGACCTTCAGTATCCACTGTATCATCAGTAATACGAGCTCAAGAAGGAAGTCCAGTACGATTACAGTGTATTGTTAGTGGTCATCCAGAACCAAAAGTAATGTGGTATCTTGATCCAAACCATATTCACTCTGTTAAAAGGAACAAAAATATTAACATCTCACTTTCAAAAGACAGCGAGGTTTGTAATAATGTGCATTTTTAAGTTTGCTATTAGTTACATCTTAATATTTTTAATTATTTTAGAGCAAACATTATTGTTATAAGTTATATAACATTAATGATATGAATAATGTGCTTTGATTTTATTATCAAAGCACAAATTCTAACTCCTTGCTGAAGGTCACCCATCATCAAGGAGTTGGGAATACCTCTGCCAATTATATGTTATACCTAAATTTCATCACGTCATATTTCGTATCCTTCAACAACTTTTCCTTTAATGAATCATAAACAGTCAAGCCTGTAAACAAGTGTATCTATGAAAAAAAGACCAAACCTACCAAAAACTTCCTAACTTTACAAATATACTATCCTTTCCAGTCTCCGTGAAGTCTGTTTATTTTAATGGAATTTCAGCTTTTAGGTTTCTTAGCCATTATGGCCCAATTGAATTTCTAACCCACTGTCTATTTTGCTGGTTTTATTATTCTTCCAAATGCAAAAATTAACTTTTTAATTTTTGTATTAACTTCAACTTTTAACTTCCTTTCTTTAATCCTTAACTTTTACCAGTCTAACTTCCTAACAGTGAATAATTTTCCTTTGTGATTTTAATGTTCATAACTCCAGTTGGCTTTTGCTATTACTAATGTCCATTCACAAATTACACTAGCCCACAAAAAATATTTTTTGTCATACCTCTGCAATGAAAATATGTGATTCTGGAGGAAATAAATGTGGTGATTGCAAAAATCACCATAAAAAGTATCTATCACATCTACATCAAAAGATGTACCAATGTTTAATGTTAAAATAAAGGGATATATACGTATAATTCAAGTTTGTAATACAAGTGTAGGAAAAAAATTATACATTCTCTATAACTCATTTAACTAAAAAAAAAATTGTCATAAATCATTGCGAAATAATTATATTTCAATAATATATAATCAGTATACCTATAATTGTCCATAAAAATGTTTGCTACTAAGGGATTTTCTCTTGTAATCCTACTTACTCCACACAAGGAACCAGCATTAATCTCCCATGATTACAGGAACCCAGCGACCTTGGTACCACTTTTCCATCGTGGAAATATCTTGATGAAACCACTCCCCTTGTTCATTACTCACATCTCCCAGATTTCTGAGGAAAAATTTGAGATGGGAATGAAAAAAATGAATTTTCAATGACATTTGACAACACATGTTTTTGTATCACTCCAGCAAATTAGACACCAACATTTCATAGTTTTCTTCTTTCCAAAAAAACCATGTACTTAAATGCGCCAATCTGCCAATTCAACCTCCTCTAACTGTGTTTCAAACACATCATCTTTCAGGAGTTTCCTAATTTGGGGTCCAACAAAAATTTCTTACTTAAGTTTGACATATATTAAATTAGGAAACATACTTCTCAAGTATGCAAATCCATTACCTTATTTATCTAGTCCTGCTTGTCCCAAAGTTGCATAACATAATGTTTTTCTGTCACACAGCTGTTCCACAAACACAAAAAACAACAATATTTTGCAAAACCTGCCCCCTGCAAACCAATAACCTTAAGATCACTGCATATGTTCCAATCATAATCCTGGTATTTTATAGTATGTAGAACCTTGGAAATGCTTTCATGATGTTATTTACGTCCAACTGAATGAAACACAGGAACTGATGGAAATTCATTGCCATTATGAAGCAAAACTGTTTTCAAACTTAATTTTGAGGCATCTATGATTAAACACCATTCATCTGACTTATGCACGACACGTAGTTCTTTCAGAAGTCCAATAATGTCTTTGCAAAAACACATACTGTCCTCTGTCGCAAAATATTTCAAAAACTTTCATGTCTTTTTCGAAACACTGAAATTTCTGTTCTTGCTGCAAGTATATTCCATTGCTGTAACCTAGAAGCTAACAGTTCAGCTTGTTCTTTCAGAAAATTTAAGTCTCAAACCAAATAATTCAACTCATCTTATTTTATTAAATGTACCTCACTACCTGAACTTACTGGCTGATAGTTGACATCTTGTGAAGTGGAGGCTTCTGAGGAACCCTCAGCTTGAACTTGATCACTATTATCTTCCCCACTACTGTTTGGAGGATAGATTTACAACCCTGAGAACATGTCATGATCAGTTAATACTTGGAAAACCTTGGCACGGCCTACAAAAACCTCACCAAAAACGCTGTGTGCTCTCTTTAAATTGTAAATTGTTGCATCGGAATTTGAACCTAAGAACCATAAGTAGAAGTCTAATTATGTTTATCACAAGAAATCTGAGGCCAGGATATATTGCTAAAATGAGGAGATTAGCTTGTATCTCTTAAAATGAGATTAGCTTGTATCTCTTAAGATTAACAGTAGCCACTGGCAGAGGTGGAAGTGATTCTTGCACTGCTTCTATGGAAATGAGCAGAAGTCTGAAAAACAAGATGCAGGATATTTCAGAGACTGCTGGTAGTCATTGCGGTACAAGTAAACACATGGGTTGTGTTAGGGTAGCTAAGAATAGAAACAGGTGCATGTATACCTGCGTGTACACCAATGCTAGGAGTTTGGTAAATAAATTTGATTAATTTGAGGTATTGCTCAAAACATCAAAGGCAGATATTGTTGGGATATCAGAGACGTGGTGTCACACAGATATAAGTAATGCGGAACTGGAATTTGGGGAATACAATGTGTATAGAAAGGATAGACAGGACAGGAGGGTAGGAGGGGTTATGCTATTAATTAAGAAACACATAAAGTCCAAGGAAGTGAAGCCAGTCGACATCGATGGACAGGGCAGTGTCGAGTCAGTTGGGTGTGACATAAGCATAGGGAAATCAAAATTGAGAGTAGGAGTGTGCTATAGGCCTAATGACTCTGATGAGTATAATAAGATATTGTACAGGGAAATAGAGTGGGCCAGTAAATCAGAGAGTCTTATAATGGGGAATTTTAATTTCCCAGATATTGACTGGAATTTGTGGGTTGGTCACTCGCACACTAGCAAGGCTTTTGTGGATTTATTGGATGATTGTTTTCTACATCAGCATGTTCGTGAGGCAACAAGAGGGAGCAATACTCTTGATCTGATTATCAGTAGTGATTCTTCATGCATTAAGAACCTGCAGATAAATGAACCACTAGGTGGCAGTGATCACAGTGTGTTGAAGTGGGATTTACTCAAGGAGGTAACTACCATCAGAGGTAAAGGGAAGGGTTTTTGTTTTCGTAAAGGAGACTATGATGGTCTGAGACAGTATTTAAATTCTGTACAGTGGGACCAACTGATGATGTTACCAACAGCAAACTCAAAATGGGAAGCATTCAAGGAACTAATCTTGGAGGCTACCAGGCTTTACATACCAACTAAGAAATATTGTTCAAGGTTTAGGCCTAAATGGTTGTCAGATGAACTAATGAGACATGTGGCAGAGAAGAAAAATGCATGGGATACATACAAATTAATGGGTGACATGGAAGCCTATGATAGATATAAGTTGGTCTGTAACCAAGTCACAAAGGAGATTAGGCAGGCAAAGGCAGACTATGAAAAATCCTTGGCAAAGGATGCAAAGAAAAACAGAAAAGAGTTCTTTACATACTTGAACTTGAGAAGGAAAGGGATGAATCAGATTGGTCCACTGGATATTGATGGTTCAACAGTTGAGGATCCTGCTCAGGTGGCTAACAATCTAAACGAGTATTTTGCATCTACATTCACGCATGAGGAGTTATTCAGGAAGGAGAATGATGTAGGTAAAGTAAACATTGGCAATGAGCTGGATGATTTTGTAATAACTGAGAGGAAAGTGGAGGAGAGATTGTTGAGGATAAACATAAAAAAGGCACCTGGGGTGGATGGGATCTATCCAGTTATATTAAAGGAGGCAGCAAAGGAAGTATGCAAACCCCTAGCCATAATTATGAGAGCTTCTTTGGACTCAGGGGAGGTACCCATAGACTGGAGATTAGCATTAGCATTAGTAGAGGCATTTGATGCAAGAAAGCAAGCTTATGCAGCATCAGCCAAAAAAAAAAAAAAAAAAAAAACCACTTCCACTTCACCCCTCCGTTCGTTCAAAATACCTGTCCAGCTGAGCCTTAAACTTATTTAGGCTATCAACCTCCACCACAAGGGATGGAAGTCTGTTCCACCAACCAACCACCCGCTGGCTAAAGGCAAATTTCCGCACGTCTATCCTACATCTGTCTTTCCTCAATTTGAATTTATGCCCTCTCAGGTGATTATTCTGAGCTAGAGGAAGAATCCCATCAGCATTGAGCATGCTTAAACCATTCAAGGCTTTATACACCTCTATCAGATCACCTCGCTGGTGCCTAGTCTCCAGACACTGTAATTTGCAAAACTTAAGCCGTTCTTCGTAAGAGCACCCCTTTGTTCCATTCACTAATCTTGTTGCCCTTCTCTGTACTCGTTCCAGCAGCTCTACATCCTTCTTGAAATGAGGCCTCCAGACCTGTATACAGTACTCTAGGTGTGGCCTGACCATCGCCTTATACAATGGAATAATCACCTCCTTATCCCTGCTGGAAAAATTCCTGTATATCATTGACAATACTCCATGAGCTACTCTTGCAGCCCGTCTGCACTGCTCAGAGAACTTCATATCTGCCTGCGCAACCACCCCCAAGTCCCTTTCATTCTCTACCACTGTCAGTGTTGTACCACAGAGTTGATACGTTGCTCTGGGGTTGCTGTTTCCCATGTGTAGTACTTTACATTTGTCAATGTTAAACTTCATTTGCCACCTCTCAGCCCATCTGCTCAACCTTTCCAGATCCTGTTGCAGCAGCATAGTGTCAGTAGTGTCCTTGACAACCCTGCCAACCTTTGTATCGTCTGCAAACTTGGACATTAATCCCGATATACCATCATCAATATCATTTATAAATACAGAAAACAATAATGGACCCAACACTGAGCCCTGAGGGACTCCACTAATAACATCAGTCCACGATGAGCAGTGTCCATTGATTACCACTCTCTGTCTTCTCCCCCTCAACCACCCCTTTATCCATAGCAGTAATTTGCCTCCAATGTCACACTGCTCCAATTTGTGTAGCAGTCTTCCATGTGCAACAGTATCAAAAGCCTTTCTAAGATCCAAGTATATAATATCAAAGTTATTCCCTGCATCCAGTTCTTTTGTGACTGCATCATAGTATCCAATCAAGTTGGTCAGGCAAGACCTCCCCTTAACAAAACCATGCTGTGTCTGAGCTATAACTGAAGTCTTGTCTAAATGATCCTGCAGTGCTTCTTTAACCAGTGCCTCCATTAATTTTCCTGGAACAGAAGTTAAGCTCACAGGTCTATAATTACTTGTGTCAGCCTTTGATCCTCCTTTGTGAATTGGGGTCACATTTGCACATTTCCAGTCTATGGGTACCTCCCCTGAGTCCAAGGAAGCTCTCATAATTATGGCTAAGGGTTTGCTTACTTCCTTTGCTGCCTCCTTTAATATAACTGGATAGATCCCATCCACCCCGGGTGCCTTTCTTGTGTTTATCTTCAACAGTTTCTCCTCCACTTTACTCCCAGTTATTTCAAGATTCTGTAACTTACTGCTAGAGTTGAATACACCTCTGGCATTCCCCTCGCTGAATAACTCCTCATGTGTGAATGTCGATGCAAAATATTCATTTAGTTTGTTAGCTACCTGAGCAGGATCATCAACACTTGACCCATCAATATCAAGTGGACCAATCTGATTCATCCCTCTCCTTCTAGAGTTTACATAAGTAAAGAACTCTTTGCTGTTTTTCTTTGCATCCCTTGCCAAGGATTTCTCGTAATCTGCCTTCGCCTGCCTAACCTCCTTTGTAACTTGGTTGCATATCAACTTGTATCTATCATAGGCTTCTGTGTCATGTGTTAATTTGTAAGTATCCCATGCATTTTTCTTCTCTGCCATATGCCTCATTAGTTCGTCTGACATCCATTTTGGCCTAAACCTTGAACAATATTTCTTAGTTGGTATGTAAAGCCTAGTAGCTTCCAAGATAAGTTCTTTGAATGCTTCCCATTTTGAATTTGCTGTTGGTAACATCATCAGTTGGTCCCACTGTATAGAATTTAAATACTGTCTCAGTCCATCGTAGTCGCCTTTACGGAAGCAATAACCCTTCCCTTTACCCCTAATGGTAGTTACCTCTTTGAGTAAATCCCACTTCAGCACACTGTGATCACTGCCACCTAGTGGTTCATTTATCTGCAGATTCTTAATGCATGAAGAACAGATGTGCAAATGTAACCCCAATTCACAAAGGAGGATCAAAGGCTGACACAAGTAATTATAGACCTGTTAGTTTAACTTCTGTTTCAGGTAAATTAATGGAGGCACTGGTTAAAGAAGCACTGCAGGATCATCTAGACAAGAATTCCGTTATAGCTCAGACGCAGCATGGTTTTGTTAAGGGCAGGTCTTGCCTGACCAATTTGATTGGATACTATGATGTAGTCACAAAAGAACTGGATGCAGGGAATAACTTTGATATTATATATTTGGATCTTAGAAAGGCTTTCGATACTGTTGCACATGGAAGACTGCTGCACAAATTGGAGCAGTGTGGCATTGTAGGCAAATTGCTGCTATGGATAAGGGGATGGTTGAGTGGCAGAAGACAGAGAGTGGTAATCAATGGACACTGCTCAACGTGGACTAATGTTATTAGTGGAGTTCCTCAAGGTTCAGTGTTGGGTCCGTTGTTGTTTTCGGTGTTTATGAATGATATTGATGATGGGATATCAAGTTTAATGTCCAAGTTTGCAGATGATACAAAGGTTGGCAGAGTCGTTAAGGACACTACTGACGCTATGCTGCTGCAACAGGATCTGGAAAGGTTGAACAGATGGGCTGAGAGGTGGCAAATGAAGTTTAACATTGACAAATGTAAAGTACTACATATGGGAAACAGTAACCCCAGAGCAACGTATCAACTCTGCTTGTACTACACTGACAGTGGTGGAGAATGAAAAGGACCTGGGGGTAATTGTGCAGGCAGATATGAAGTTCTCTGAGCAGTGCAGACGAGCTGCAAGAGTAGCTCATGGTGTCTTGTCAATGATATACAGGAATTTTTCTAGCAGGGATAAGGAGGTGATTATTCCCTTGTATAAGGCAATGGTTAGGCCACATCTTGAGTACTGTATACAGGTCTGGAGGCCTCATTTCAAGAAGGATGTAGAGCTGCTGGAATGGGTACAGAGAAGGGCAACAAGATTAGTAAATGGAACAAAGGGTTGCTCTTATGAAGAAAGGCTTAAGTTTTGCAAATTGCAGAGTCTGGAGACTAGGCACCGGCGAGGTGATCTGATAGAGGTGTATAAGGCTTTGAATGGTTTGAGCATGCTCAATGCCAATGGGATTCTTCATCTTGCTCAGAATAATCACCTCAGAGGGCATAAATTCAAATTGAGGAAGGACGGATGTCGGATAGATGTGCGGAAATTTGCCTTTGGCCAGCGGGTGGTTGGTTGGTGGAACCGACTTCCATCACTTGTTGTTGAAGTTGATAGCCTAAACAAATTTAAAGCTCAACTGGACAGGTATTTCGAACGAACGGAGGGGTGAAATGGGAGTGGTTTTTTTTTTGGCTGATGCTGAATAAGCTTGCTTTCTTGCATCATATGCCTCTACTAATGCTAATGCTAAAATAAATCAGTAAGTGATACATTATTGGCAAGATTATGCAAAATTGGCATATTTTAGTAAAACGTAACTGCCTTTATATTTAATGGCGTGATGTGAAACTATCATGGTAATTTTTTGAAATCTACACATGAAAACTGGTTAAAAACAGCATTTAAGTTCTTGGAGGTAAAAATCATATTGGCTAGTGTTATTGGATTGTTTGATATTTGTCATCAGTTTTCTTTGGTACTTGTATATAAGCACTGAAGAAACTTAAGTTTATTTTCTTCAGTGCTTGTACATAAGCAGTATTTCTACCAATTCAGAACATTAGAATTTGTAGAGATACTGCTTAGGCAAATTCTCAAAATTATTGGTTTCATCATACTTGTTTATTCATTGCTTTCATTATTTTGCAATTCTTTTCATTATTAGGCAATTATTCAGTAATAAAGGCATCATTAAATAAAATATGTAGATATTTTGCATTATGATTCACTACAACTTTTCCAATGTTATTTCTAATTTTATCGTGGGAGAAATAACACTATCATTTCATCTGCATAACTTCACAAGTGCTGTGCTCATCGTTGTTAGGTATATTTACTTGGTCCCTTTAAAGATATACTGTATTAAATTTGTTTAGATATAATGATACTTAATTACAATAGAGACAGTCTATTAGATGTGAAATAAAATAAATTCTAGCTGCAGCAAGAAGTGTCCAACTGTCTCATTAATTTAAGAATACTCATCTTACATAAAGTTTTCTTAGAAAAGCTTGAAAATCTCAAATGTCAGAGTTCTATAATTGCAAAGCAATTGCCATCAGAGACATCCCTCATCTCCCTTCAACTAAATATCAGAAACCTTTCTTAAGGACTATTTCAGTCAAAACATACAGTTAGGTTAGTGGCAATCAACAAAGAAGAATTGCCTGTTGTGACCACACACATGAAATGTTTTCTAAGGTAGGTGACCTTGGCATCCAAAGGTTCTCACTTTCTCCAAGCTGAGTTGCCATGTTTAATTTTCTCAGCCTGGTCTGTGCTTGTTAATAGGAGAGACTGCTTCTACAGGGATGGGATACACTTAAATAGAAAAGATGCAAAGAATATTTGCTGATGCTATCGAGGCAATGTTAGGTGGGCCGGAAAACTGCTAGCTTGGGGAGATACACGGACTAATAGATTAACAGTAGCTGCTGGCAGAGGTGAAAGTGATTCTCGCACTGCTCCTATTGGAATGAGCAGTAGCTGGAAAACAAGATGTAGGGGATTTCAGAGAGTGCTGGGAGTCATTGCGGTACAAGTAAACACATGGGTTGTGTTAGGGTAGCTAAGAATAGGAACAGGTGCATGTATACTTGAATGTACAACAATGCAACCACTAGGTGGCAGTGATCACAGTGTGCTGAAGTGGGATTTACTCAAAGAGGTAACTACCATCAGGGGTAAAGGGTAGGGTTATTGCTTTCGTAAAGGCGACTACGATGGTCTGAGATAGTATTTAAATTCTATATCTTTGGCAAAGGATGCAAAAAAAAAAAACAAAGAGTTCTTTACTTATGTAAACTCTAGAAGGAAGGGGATGAATCAGATTGGTCTACTTGATATCGATGGTTCAACTGTTGATGATCCTGCTCAGGTAGCTAACAAACTAAATGAATATTTTGCATCGACATTCACACATGAGGAGTTATTCAACAAGGGGAATACAAGAGGTGTATTCAACTCTGGCAGTAAGCTAGATAATCGTGTAATAACTGAGAGTAAAGTGGAGGAGAAATTTTTGAAGATAAACACAAGAAAGGCACCTGGGGTGGATGAGATCTATCCAGTTATATTAAAGGAGGCAGCAAAGGAAGTAAGCAAACCCTTAGCCATAATTATGAGAGCTTCCTTAGACTCAGGGGAGGTACCCATAGACTAGAGATGTGCAAATGTGACCCCAATTCACAAAGGAGGATCAAAGGCTGACACAAGTAATTATAGACCTGTGAGTTTAATTTCTCACAAATTGGAGCAGTGTGGCATTCGAGGCAAATTGCTGCTATGGATAAAGGGGTGGTTAAGGGGGAGAAGACAGAGAGTGGTAATCAATGGACACTGCTCATTGTGGACTAATGCTATTAGTGAAGTCCCTCACGGTTCAGTGTTGGGTCCATTATTATTTTCTGTATTTATAAATAATATTGATGATGGTATATCAAGCCTAATGTCCAAGTTTGCAGATGATACAAAGGTTGGTAGGGTTGTTAAGGACATTAAGCTTGATATACCATCATTATTTATAAATACAGAAAATGTCTTGTCAATGATATACAGGAATTTTTCTAGCAGGGATAAGGAGGTGACTATTCCCTTGTATAAGGAATGGTCAGGCCACACCATGAGTACTGTATACAGGTCTGGAGGCCTCATTTCAAGAAGGATGTAGAGCTGCTGGAACGAGTACAGAGAAGGGCAACAAGATTAGTTAAGCTTAAGCCTTTCTTACGAAGAAAAGCTTAAGTTTTGCAAATTACAGTATCTGGAGACTAGGCACTGGCGAGGTGATCTGATAGAGGTGTATAAAGCCTTGAATGGTTTGAGCATGTTCAATGCTGATGGGATTCTTCCTTTTGCTCAGAATAATCACCTGAGAAGGCATAAATTCAAATTGAGGAAAGACAGATGTAGGATAGATGTGCGGAAATTTGCCTTTAGCCAGCGGGTAGTTGGTTGTTGGAACAGACTTCCATCCCTTGTTGTGGAGGTTGATAGCCTAAATAAATTTAAGGCTCAGCTGGACAGGTATTTTGAACAAATGGAGGGGTGAAGTGGAAGTGGTTTTTTTTTTTTTTTTTTTTTTTTGGCTGATGCTGCATAAGCTTGCTTTCTTGCATCATATGCCTCTACTAATGCTAATGCTAGGAGTTTGGTAAATAAATTTCATGAATTTGAGGTATTACTCAAAACATCAAAGGCAGATATTGTTGGGATATCAGAGACGTGGTGTCACACAGATATGAGGAATGCAGAACTGGAATTTGGGGTGTACAATGTGTATAGGTAGGATAGACAGGATAGGAAGGGAGGAGGTGTTATGCTATTAGTTAAGAAACACATAAAATCCAAGGAAGTACAGCCAGTCGACATTGCTGAAAAGTGCAGTGTGGAGTCAGTTTGGTGTGACATAAGCATTGGAAAATCTAAATTGAGAGGAGGAGTGTGTTATAGGCCTAATGAATCTGATGAGTATAATAAAAACTGTATAGGGAAATAGAGTGGGTCAGTAAATCAGAGAGTCTTATAAGGGGGGGGATTTTAATTTCCCAGATATTGACTGGAATTTGTGGGTTCGTCACACACACACTAGCAAGGCTTTTGTGGATTTATTGGATGACTGTTTTCTACATCAGCATGTTCGGGAGTCAACTAGAGGGAGTAATACTCTTGATCTGATTATCAGCAATGATTCATCATGCATTAAGAATCTCTATTACCTTGCTTTCCAGGCTGCTGCTCATTTCAATAGAAGCAGTGCAAGAATCACTTTGACCTCTGCCAGCAGCTGCTGTTACTCTGTTAGTCTGTGTATCCCCCAATCTAGCAGTTTTCCGACTCACCAAACTCTGCCTCCATAGCATCAGCAAATATTCTTGCACCCTTTCTATTTAAGTGTATCCCATCCCTGTGAAAGCAGTCTCTCCTTTTAACAAGCACGGACCAGGCTGAAAAAAAGTCTACCCCTTGAGCCTTGCACAGTCTCTCCAGGGTTGAATTGATTGACAAGGCTCTCATCATATACACCCTCTTATCGTGTCTGGGAAGAATTTCAGACACTTTAAAATTCAACCCTAACTCATGGCTTTTTTTCAGCATTGACCTGTACTTGTTATGTAGTTCCGCTGGTCTCCTACTCTTAATATCATTAGTGCCTACGTGTACAACAATATCACCCTTTGTGCCCTTAAAAGATATCTGCTCTACAATGTCATGAACCTTTGCCCCTGGCAGACATATCCTGGGCCTGTTCCAACTATCCTTTTTTCACAATATGTTCCCCATTTCCCTGACATTAGAATCACCAACAGCAACTATTTCCTTTGGGACCAGTGCATTCTGCCTTGGGGGTTTCAGCTGTGTGGCGTGATGTTCAAGTGCAAGCTGTAGAAGTTGATAGCTTAAATAGATTCATTTTTAATATAAACCCCACCAAATGTATAAATTATTTTTGGGTTGCTGTTCTCCATATATAAAACTTTGCATGTTGCTGCATTAAAAACAACCCTCTGCCACCTTACTGACTATCCATGATGCCTAACCTAGTAATTCTGAAGGAGTACTGCTTGGCACTGATCACAACCACTTTCCCAATCTTCACACCATCTGCAAATTTTGATATTCACACTATCTATCTCTTCATCTATATCATTTATTTATGAAAATCAGAAACAAGTAGTCCCAGAACTGTGCCTTGGGAGACCCAACTTCTAGCATTAGACCAATCTGAATAGGAACTATTAATCAAAATCTTGTCTTTTGCTCTGCAGACATCCTGCAATCCAATTTAGAATCTTATCTGTGATTCCAAAATGTTCCAACTCATGAGGGACTGACTGAGGCAAATGTTTTGCTAATATTCAAATAATGTTGAAATTATTTCCTACATGCAGTTCATTAGTAACTCTGTCAAAACAGATAACCAGATGAGCAAAACATGATTTTCCTTTAGCAAACCTGTGTTGCCTCTCCATTGGAATTCCAATTCTGCCTAAATGTGCCTCTGTTTGCACTCTTTTTCATTTCCTCAGTGATTTTCTCTACCACTGAAGTGGGTAACTACATGCCTTTTTTTCTCCAAGGTCTGTAATTACCCACTTGGTTCTCAGAATTGTCTTTATGTATTGGTGGTACGTCGGCATTTCTGTAATCCAAAAGAATCTCTCCGAAGTCCAATGATGCATTCCCAATTAACCCTAGTGATTCAGTGCTCTCTCTCTCTCTCTCTCTCTCTCTCTCTCTCTCTCTCTCTCTCTCTCTCTCTCTCTTGCTTACTGCCTCCCTCAAAATTATTGTGTATATGCTATCCACAGATCACTTGCTGTAGGTGTGATAATTTTTCTAATAAACAATCTTCTGTGATTTCAGTATTGATAATTTCATAATGTTCAGGCTCTTCTCACTGTGAAGGATGTTTCATCTATAAAGATTAATAAACAGTACCTGTTAAAGTCATCAGCAACATCAGGTGAGTTATCTAAGGCTTTCTCACACCCATTACACAATGGCCCAATCTGTTTTCTTCTTTATATTCACATACATGAAAAAATCCTCTCCCCCTCCCCATTCTTTGCTCTGTTAGTCACTAAATTTTCGTATTCAGCCTTTGCCAACCTAACATTTTCTGCAGTACTATTACAGATCAACTTGTAGCTGTTATAAGCTTCAGTATACTTTTCATTTTTTTCTAACTTTCTCTTGCCATCATTTTCTTTTCTATTAGATTAGCCAGCTCAGTGTTCATTCTTCTTGGCATCCTTCTTGTGCTATATTTTCTTAATCATATATATGCATTTAGGCTTCTGTGACTGTTGTGTTCCATAATTCAAATGTATTCACACACCCCTTTGCTGTCTTCCCAGTTGATAGAAGCCATATAGTATCTTAAACTATCACAGTCCTGTTTACTGAACTTGAAACTCCTGCCTTTACTTTTAACAAATGCAATCTCTTTCTTCATCCTTCAGCTAAGAACTGCATGATCATTTCCTGCTAATGGTTCCTGTACTGAGAGCACCCTATGTTATCATTTTGTTCATAAGTAATGATCGGGTCAAGAATATTCTTGTCCATAGTATTTTCTCTAACATGCTATTACAAATAATAATCATCTAGTTTATTTAAAATTTTTTTATTCCATGGTGAGCTTCATTAAGCTCACCATGGAATGAAGCTTAATGAAGCTTTAATTCCATGTCCAGAGCAATGCCCATACTCTCACTTGTTCTACTTAATAAGGGACAAATTGAAATCACTCATAATAAGACATTCACACTTGCTTGCTCATTTTTTTGCATGTTGAGATTTTCATTGTATTCTTCATAATCTTCTGGCTTGTAGCTTCACAACTATTTGACTTCATCACCAGACAACAGGTAACCTGCATTATTGACCTTGTTTCAAATGGTGAATAAAGCAGATTCACCATTTGAAACAAGTATAGAATCTAAACAATATGATTAAAAATATTATTAGTTACTTTGGGTCAACTTATGGTTGATCATAGTTGTTTCTAAAGAGCATAAGCCCAAGCTTTATTGCTACCACTGGGGGGAACAGGAGAGTCCCCAGACAATCACAACAGAAAATCATAATGCAATTTTTGCATTATTTTTGTAAATTACTTCAATACCTGCATTAATATCTTTCATCTTCCAGTAACATAGCTCCCTGAGGAGCTGTTGTGGTCATTAACAATTCCTTCAACTGCATCGATCTTCTGCTCTACGAGCGATAATGCAAACTGTCATGCCCAGAAGTTCCTGGATTCCATCCTTTCCCCTAGTTGCAGGTCTTCCTCTGTTCCTTTTACCCTTGACTTTTCCTTCCATTATATTCTTCAATAGTGAGTATGGGCTTGGCACACCCAGGGTCCTGAACTGGATATCATCATTCTTCTCTTTCTTGGTGACTCCCTTCAACTTCTGACTCTCTCTCTCTCAGGGTAATTCTAAAAATTTTTTTTGGCTGGTGCAGCATAAGCCTCAGGCTTCTTTGCACCATATGGCTAATAATAATAATAATAATAATAACAGAAAATTTTCCCTTCTTGCTGTGTCCAAAAAATTTGATTTTTCTTCTGTTGATGCTATGAAGAAGAATTTTAGGCCTGCCAATTTGATTCAATACCCATTCAGTTCTTCTTCAATCAAGGTAAGAAATGCGCAGTATTCTCCTGTAACACCACATTAAAAATGCCTCAATTTTCTTCTTGTCAACTCTTTTCAGATATTATCCTTCATATCCATAAGTGACAACTGGAAAAATTAATGAATCATTGATTGTCAATTTCATCTTTAGGGGCAGATCTTGATCTCTCTCTCTTCATAATTCCATCAGATCGGTGACCAACGTTTTAGCAATTGCCTGACATCTCTTTACATCATTTGACCAGTCACCATTTTTATTTATTCTTGACCCTAAGTAATCAAATTCATTAACTTCTTTGATATCTTGCCAATTAACCTTGACTTTACTGGAACTGAGATTATCACCAATCACCATAATTTTAGTTTTACTCGCATTCAGAAACAGTTCTTTTTTTTCTTACTTCCTTCACATATTCTTCTCCTCAGAGTTGCATTAGCATTAGCATTAGCAGAGGCATATGATTCAAGAAAGCAAGCTTATAATCACCCAAAAAAAACCCAAAAAACTTCCCATTTTACCCATCCATTTGCTCCAAAAGTTTGTCCACTTCTTTCTTGAATTTATAGAAGGTAACAACTTCCACAATGATAGATGGAAGTTTGTTACAGCATCAATTACCCTCAGGCGAAAGGGAGAATTTCCATGCATCGAATCTACAACTGTCTTTCCTCAATTTGAGCTTATTCTACCTCAGGTTTGTATTCTGATCAAGAGGAAGAAGAATTCCATTAGAATTGAGCAAACCATTCAAGGCCTTATACACCTCAATCAGATCACCTCACATGTGCCTAGTCTCCAGATGCTGCAGTTTGCAGAACTTACACCTTTCTTCATAAGTGCACCCCTTTGTTTCCCCTCACTAGTCTTGTTGCACTTCTCTATACTCAATCTAGCAACTCTAGATTCTTCCCAAAATGAGGTTTCCAGACTTTATGCAGTACTCAAGGTGTGGCCTGACCATTGCCTTATACAAGGGGATAATCACCTCCTTATCCCTGCTAGAAGAATTCCTGTATATCATTGACAAGACCCATTACCTGCTCTGGTAACGTGTCTGCACTGTCAGAAAACTTCATATCTGACCACACAATTACCCCCAGATCTTTTTCATTCTCTGCTACCCTGCATGTAGAACCACACAGTTGGTGCATTTCTCTGGGGTTACTGCAACCCGTTTGCAGCACTTTGCATTTGTCAATGTTAAACTTCACTTGCCACTTCTCAGCCCATCTGCCCAACTTTTCTAGATCCTGTTGCAGTGGCATACTGTCATTAACAACCCTGCCAACCTTCATATTGTCTGCTCTCATGTATTAGTGATCTTGGTAAAACACCTCCCACCATTCCTAACATGCTCCATTCAATGCCTCCTGTGGTCTTCCATCAAAAGGATGTCAAAAGGATTTTGATGAATCTTGATGCTAAGAAAGCTCCAGATCCCGATGGTATTTCTCCACTTGTTCTCCAAACCTGTGCTCCTGAACTTACTCCTGTTCTTTGCCGCTTTTTTCACTTTCTTATTCCAAAGGTGTTTTTCCTTCTGCTGGAAATTTGCTCATATCCAATCAGTTCCTAAAAAGGGTGACAAATCCCTCCCATCCAATTATCATCCCATTGCAATTACTTCTACTCTTTCTAAAGTAATGGAGAAATCAATTAACTGCCAACTCTTAAACTACCTAGAAACCTTCCATCTGATCAACGATCGCCAGTATAGATTCTGTCAGTGTTGATCCACTGGTGATATTCTGGCTTATGTTACCCAATTATGGACTAATTCAATGGAAAAGTTCGGCGAAAGACAAGCAGTTGCTCTTGACATCTCAAAGGCTTTCAATCATGTTTAGCATAAAGGTCTTCTAACAAGCTTCCATCTTATGTTTTGCCAACTGTTTTTTGTAATTGGTTATCCAGTTTTCTCTCCGATCGCTCACTGAGGGTGATGGTAGATGGCTCTGTCTTCTAACTTCTCCACTAATGCCGGTGTCCCCCAAGGTTCAGTTCTTTCTCCCACTCTTTTCCTCTTGTATATTGAGGAACCTTCTTCCATTGACTGGAAACCCTATCCATAGTTTTGCCGATAATAGCACATTGCATTCCACTTTCCATTTTGAGAAACCTTGTCCTGTTCAATCAACTTCAACTTATCAAAAATCTGCTACCATTTCCTTAAATGCCGATCTCCAGGTAATTCTCCATTGGGGCAAAGACAACTTAGTTGATTTCAATCCTTCTAAAACTCAGTCTTGTCTTATATCTTGCAAAAAGGATTCTTCTGCTCCCATGCTTATCTTTGGTGACACTTCGATTTCTAGGCAAGTTGCTATATCTCTTTTGGGGATTACCCTGACTTCTAATTCCTCTTGGTACAAGCACATTACAAATATTGTTTCCTCTGCATCTAAACAAATTGGTTTTCTCTTTCGCTCTCAGCGTTACTTTTCTTCCAAACAACTGTTCACTCTGTACAAATTGCAAATCCACCCTACCATGGAATATTGTTCCCACATCTGTGGCGGTGCCCCCAAAACCTCTCTCAGGCTTCTTGCTTCCGTTCGGAAGAGGGCAGTTAAGTTAATTAATGATTCATCTCTAACAGTGTCTCTCCACTTGCTGTCTTGTAGTCGTACTGTTTCTCGTGCATGCCTCTTCTTCTATAGATATTTCCATGGGCACTGTTCTTCTGAATTGGCTTCTGTAATTCCTGCTCTCGCTCTATCAAAACAGTCTGAACACGTGCCACCACCAGCCAACATCCATTTACTGTCCAACTTCAAACTCACAGAACCAACTTTTCATCTTCTTCGTTTATTCATTCAACTGCCATTTTCTGGGACAACCTTCCTTCATACATATTTGCTGAAAATTACAGTCTACAGAAGTTCAAGTCCAATGTCAACAAATATCGTCTTTCGTCTTCTCAACCTCCAACCCAAGCACGGTACTAAGTACTATAGGTTCTAATACTATAGGTGTTTGGGGTTTACAAAAAAAAAAAAAAAAAAAAAAAAGTGTAGCTTATTCAGCCGAATTATGTGGATTGGGAATCCCATATTACTCATCTGTGAAGAGAATCAAATGCTTTTGAATAATCTATAAAACGTAAAACGACTGGAACATTAAATTTTTTGCTTTTTTCAATAATCAGTTGTAGATTTAAGATCTGATCTCTAGTTCCTCTGCCTTTCTGATACCTGCTTGCTTGCTTGCTCATCTGGCATTTCTTCTTCAAGTTTCCTTGATATTCTGTTTAATATTATTTTAAGAAGAATTTTGCTAGCATGAGAAATTATGCTAATAGTCCTGTAATTTGAGCAAATTTTCTGATCTCCTTTTTATGTTAATTGAATGAAAATTAATTTCTTCAATCTGGTGGCCACTCTCCCATTTCCTAAATCTTTACAATCACTTTATGAAAAAAATTCGGCACCCTTAACACCTCTAGCTTTAATAAATTCTGCTGAGATTTCATCAATTCCACTCGACTTGCCATACTTTAGTTCCCCTGATGCCTTTTTGATAGCTTCTTCCTTCAGTGCAACTGGTTCATGATCGCACTCTTGGAAATGGGATGGAAGATTGTTAGTGCCAGCAGGTGCTATGAAGAGCTGCTCATAGTATTCTTCCCACCTTCCTTTAATTGTGTTCTCCTCTTTTAGAATTTTGCTCTTGGAATCCTTAATTACATTGTGTTTTGGATAGAACTTTTGTCTTAAGGGCTTAATGACATCATACATCTTCTTATTGTTGTTTCATTTGTAGTGGTATTCAATTTCCTTACACTTTTGATTGATGTAATCCTGTTTGCCCTGGCTTAAACATGGTTTGATGACTTTGCTGAGTTTCTGATACTCTTCATTTCTATGTACACCCTGGGCTTTTGCAGTTCTTCTCTGTTTAATTAGTTTCAAAGTGGCTTCTGTAATACGTGGCTTCCTAATCTTTTTCCTTTCTCTAACACATCTATTTGCTGAATCCTTAATAATGCTTTTTGTATTTTCCCACATTTCCTCAGCATTTCTTCATATGCATTAATATGAATGCTTGTCGATCAATTCGGCCCTGGAGGGATTGTGCAAGGCTCAAGGGGTAGAATTTTTTTCAGCCTGGACTGTACTTGTTAACAGGAGAGATTGCTTCTACAGGGATGGGATACACTTAAATAGTAAGGGTGCAAGAATTTTTGCTGATGCTGTCGAGGCAGTGTTAGGTGGGTCGGAAAACTGCTAGTTGGGGGGGATACAAGGACTAATAGATTAACAGTAGCCACTGGCAGAGGTGGAAGTGATTCTTGCACTGCTTCTATTCAAATGAGCAGAAGTCTGAAAAACAAGATGCAGGATATTTCAGAGACTGCTGGTAGTCATTGCGTTACAAGTAAACACATGGGTTGTGTTAGGGTAGCTAAGAATAGAAACAGGTGCATGTATACCTGCGTGTACACCAATGCTAGGAGTTTGGTAAATAAATTTGATGAATTTGAGGTATTGCTCAAAACATCAAAGGCAGATATTGTTGGGATATCAGAGACGTGGTGTCACACAGATATAAGTAATGCGGAACTGGAATTTGGGGAATACAATGTATATAGAAAGGATAGACAGGACAGGAGGGGAGGAGGGGTTATGCTATTAATTAAGAAACACATAAAGTCAAAGGAAGTGAAGCCAGTTGACATCGATGGACAGGGCAGTGTCGAGTCAGTTTGGTGTGACATAAGCATAGGGAAATCAAAATTGAGAGTAGGAGTGTGCTATAGGCCTAACGACTCTGATGAGTATAATAATATATTGTACAGGGAAATAGAGTGGGCCAGTAAATCAGAGAGTCTTATAATGGGGGATTTTAATTTCCCAGATATTGACTGGAATTTGTGGGTTGGTCACTCGCACACTAGCAAGGCTTTTGTGGATTTATTGGATGATTGTTTTCTACATCAGCATGTTCGTGAGGCAACAAGAGGGAGCAATACTCTTGATCTGATTATCAGTAGTGATTCTTCATGCATTAAGAACCTGCAGATAAATGAACCACTAGGTGGCAGTGATCACAGTGTGTTGAAGTGGGATTTACTCAAGGAGGTAACTACCATCAGAGGTAAAGGGAAGGGTTTTTGTTTTCGTAAAGGCGACTATGATGGTCTGAGACAGTATTTAAATTCTATACAGTGGGACCAACTGATGATGTTACCAACAGCAAACTCAAAATGGGAAGCATTCAAGGAACTAATCTTGGTGGCTACCAGGCTTTACATACCAACTAAGAAATATTGTTCAAGGTTTAGGCCTAAATGGTTGTCAGATGAACTAATGAGACATGTGGCAGAGAAGAAAAATGCATGGGATACATACAAATTAATGGGTGAGATGGAAGCCTATGATAGATATAAGTTGGTCTGTAACCAAGTCACAAAGGAGATTAGGCAGGAAAAGGCAGACTACGAAAAATCCTTGGCAAAGGATGCAAAGAAAAACAGAAAGGAGTTCTTTACATACTTGAACTCAAGAAGGAAAGGGATGAATCAGATTGGTCCACTGGATATTGATGGTTCAACAGTTGAGGATCCTGCTCAGGTGGCTAACAATCTAAACGAGTATTTTGCATCTACATTCACGCATGAGGAGTTATTCAGGAAGGAGAATGATGTAGGTAAAGTAAACATTGGCAGTGAGCTGGATGATTTTGTAATAACTGAGAGGAAAGTGGAGGAGAGATTGTTGAGGATAAACATAAAAAAGGCACCTGGGGTGGATGGGATCTATCCAGTTATATTAAAGGAGGCAGCAAAGGAAGTATGCAAACCCCTAGCCATAATTATGAGAGCTTCTTTTGACTCAGGGGAGGTACCCATAGACTGGAGATGTGCAAATGTGACCCCAATTCACAAAGGAGGATCAAAGGCTGACACAAGTAATTATAGACCTGTTAGTTTAACTTCTGTTCCAGGTAAATTACTGGAGGCACTGGTTAAAGAAGCACTGCAGGATCATCTAGACAAGAATTCAGTTATAGCTCAGACGCAGCATGGTTTTGTTAAGGGCAGGTCTTGCCTGACCAATTTGATTGGATACTATGATGTAGTCACAAAAGAACTGGATGCAGGGAATAACTTTGATATTATATATTTGGATCTTAGAAAGGCTTTTGATACTGTTGCACATGGAAGACTGCTGCACAAATTGGAGCAGTGTGGCATTGGAGGCAAATTGCTGCTATGGATAAGGGGATGGTTGAGTGGCAGAAGACAGAGAGTGGTAATCAATGGACACTGCTCAACGTGGACTAATGTTATTAGTGGAGTTCCTCAGGGTTCAGTGTTGGGTCCGTTGTTGTTTTCGGTGTTTATGAATGATATTGATGATGGGATATCAAGTTTAATGTCTAAGTTTGCAGATGATACAAAGGTTGGCAGGGTCGTTAAGGACACTACTGACGCTATGCTGCTGCAACAGGATCTGGAAAGGTTGAACAGATGGGCTGAGAGGTGGCAAATGAAGTTTAACATTGACAAATGTAAAGTACTACATATGGGTAACAGTAACCCCAGAGCAATGTATCAACTCTGCGGTACTACACTGACAGTGGTGGAGAATGAAAAGGACCTGGTGGTAATTGTGCAGGCAGATATGAAGTTCTCTGAGCAGTGCAGACGAGCTGCAAGAGTAGCTCATGGTGTCTTGTCAATGATATACAGGAATTTTTCTAGCAGGGATAAGGAGGTGATTATTCCCTTGTATAAGGCAATGGTTAGGCCACATCTTGAGTACTGTATACAAGTCTGGAGGCCTCATTTCAAGAAGGATGTAGAGCTGCTGGAACGGGTACAGAGAAGGGCAACAAGATTAGTAAATGGAACAAAGGGTTGCTCTTACGAAGAAAGGCTTAAGTTTTGCAAATTACAGAGTCTGGAGACTAGGCACCGGCGAGGTGATCTGATAGAGGTGTATAAGGCTTTGAATGGTTTGAGCATGCTCAATGCCAATGGGATTCTTCATCTTTCTCAGAATAATCACCTCAGAGGGCATAAATTCAAATTGAGGAAGGACGGATGTCGGATAGATGTGCGGAAATTTGCCTTTGGCCAGCGGGTGGTTGGTTGGTGGAACCGACTTCCATCACTTGTTGTTGAAGTTGATAGCCTAAACAAATTTAAAGCTCAACTGGACAGGTATTTCGAACGAACGGAGGGGTGAAATGGGAGAGGGTTTTTTTTTTTTTTTTTTTGGCTGATGCTGAATAAGCTTGCTTTCTTGCATCATATGCCTCTACTAATGCTAATGCTAATGCTAATATAGAACCCTGCTTCTTTACTAAATTGCTGCATTGGGCCAATCAGCCTACTAATAGAAATGTAGTGAAGTTTATGTTTTTTCTAATTTTTTTCCGTGATGCACTGCTTGACAGCTTGTTTAGATGGGATACATTTATTCACTTCTCAATACAAAGTTGCTAATTGAGGCCACCTGTCATCTGACGAGTGACTCAAATAGGTCCAAAACCTGTCACACTACTTAGTGTGAGTAGAGGTAAATGATGTAGGTGAGCAAGCTTATACAGCAGCAGCCAAAAAAAAAAAAAAAAAATCACCATACTTTCTACTACCCACTTTCATAACACCAGATGGAAGTTTGTTCCAACAGTTAATTACTCTCTTTCTGAAAAAATTTTGCCCAGCTATCCTACAACTGGTGTTGTTCTAGTAGTAGTAATAAATAAATAAATAAATAAATTTTCTGTTTATACTCCGGCACGACAACCAAGTCAGTAGAGTTTACAATAAATCGTCAATACAAATATTTATCGTATTTAGTAGTCATGGGCTTGAACCCCGGTCCACTCAAGGAACGCGTGCTATGCACTCTCGCTCCTGACCACTGGGCTACGTCAGGCCTGAGTAGTAGTAGTAGTGGCATGTGATGCAAGAAAGCAAGTGTATGCGCTTATGCAACATCAGCCAAAAAAAAAAAAAAAATCACACCATTCCCTCCAAATGCCTGTCCAGTTCCTCCTTAAATTTATTTAATCTATCAACTTCCACAATAATAGATTTAACTTTGGTCCAGCAATTAACCACCCACTGGCTAAAGGCAGATTTCCTCACATCTATTCTATATCTGTCTTTTCTTAATTTGAATTTATGCCCCCTTAGGTTCATAAGCTGAACAAGTGGAAGGATCCCATCAGAATTCAGTGTGCTCAACCCATTCAAGGCCTTATACACCTCAATCAGATCACTGTGCAGGTGCCTAGTCTCCAGCCACTGCACTTTGCAGAACTTAAGCCTCTTTTGGCTCTTTTGGTAAGAGGATCCCTTCATTCCCCTCACCAATCTTGTTGCCCTTCTCTGTACACACTCAAGCAAATCTATATTCTTCCTAAAATGAGGCCTCTAGACCAGTACTACGCAGTACTCAAGGTGTGGCCTGACCATTGCCTTATACACAGGGACAATCACCTCCTTTTCCCTGCTAGCAAAATTCCTATATATCATTGACAAAAACCCCATGACCTGCCCTGGCAGCCTGTCTGCATTGCTCAGAAAACTTCATATCTGACTGCACAATTACTCCCAGGTCTTTTTCATTTTCTACAACCTTAAGTGTAGTACCACACATTTGGTACGTTTCTCTGGGGTTACTTCTATCCATACGCAGTACATTGCATTTGTCAAGGTTAAATTTCAGTTGCCACTTCTTAGCCCATCTGCCCAAATTATCTAGATCCTGTTGCAGTAGCACACTGCCATTACTGTCATTAACAACCCTGCCAACCTTTGTATCATCTGCAAACTTCGACACTAAGCCTGATATACGTTCATCAATATCATTGATAAATATACAAAACAACAGAGGACCCAACACCAAACCCTGAGGGACTCCACTAATAACATTAGTCCACGAAGAGCAGCACTCATTAATTACCACCCTCTGTCTTCTCCCACTCAACCATCCTTTTATCCATTGTAGCAATACACCTTACCCTTAATACTATTCTGCTCCAATTTGTACAGTAGTCTTCCATGCGCAACAGTGTCAAAACCTTTCCTGAAATCCAAATATATGATATCAAAATTATTTTTTGCATCTAGTTCCTTTGTAACCACATCATAATATCCTATCAAATTTGTCAGTCAAGACTTTCCCTTAACAAACCCATGCTGTGTCTGAATTATTGCTGCAGTCTTGTCTAGATGAACGAGCAATGCATCTTTAACCAGTGACTCCATTATTTTACCCAGAACAAAGTTAAACTAACTGGTCTGTAATTACACGTGTCACCCTTCGATCCCCCCTCTGTGAATTGGGGATACATTTGTACATCTCCAGTCCGTGGGGACCTCCCCTGAGTCCAAGGATGCTCTCATAATTATGGCTAAGGGTTTGCTTAGTTTCTTTGCCACCTCCTTTAATATAACTGGATAGATCCCATCCATCCCAGGTGCCTTTCTTATGTTTAACTTCAACAATTTCTTCTCCACTTTGCTCTCAGTTATTACAAAATCATTGAGCACCCTGCTACAATTTTGATAACCTTCTTGCATTTTCAATACTTAATAACTCCTCATGTGTGAATGTAGATGCAAAATACTCATTCAGTTTGTTTGCTATCTGAGCAGGATCATCAACAGTTGAACCATCGATATCAAGTGGACCAATCAGATTCATCCCCTTCTTTTTAGCATTTATATAAGTAAAGAAATCCTTGCTGTTTTTCTTAGCATCTTTTGCCAAAGATTTCTCGTAATCTGCCTTCGCCTGCCTAACCTGCTTTGTGACCTGATTACAGACTAGCTTATATCTGCCATAGGCTTCTGAGTCGCTTGATAATTTATATGCATCCCATGCATTTTTCTTTTCTCTCACGAGTCTCATTAGTTCATTTGATAACCATTTAGGCCTAAACCTTGAACAATATTTCTTAATAGGTATGAAACTTTTAGTAGCATTCACGATTAATTCCTTGAATGCTTCCCACTTAGAATTTACTGTTGGTAACATCGTCAGTTGATCCCACTGTACAGAATTTAAAAACTGTCTGAGACCACTGTATTCACCTTTACGGAAGCAAAAACTCTTTCCTTTGCCCCTAATAGTAATTATATCTTTAAGTAAATCCCACATAAGTACACTGTGGTCACTGCCACCTAGTGGTTCCTTTATCTGCAAATTCTTAATACACGAATGATCACTGCTGATAACCAGATCAAGAGTATTACCCTCTCTGGTTGCCTCTCAAACATGCTGCTGCAGAAAACAATCATCCAATAAATCCACAAAAGTCTTACTAGTGTGTGTGTGACCAACCCACAAGTTCCAGTCAATATCTGGGAAGTTAAAATCTCCCATTATAAGACATTCTGATTTACTAGTTAACTCTATTTCTCTGTAAAATTGTTCATTGTACTCATTTGAGTCATTAGGCCTATAACACACTCCTACTCTTATTTTTGCTTTCACAGTGCTTATGTCACACCAAACTGACTCAGCAGTGCACTGTTCATCTATATCAACTGGATGCACTTCTTTTGAGTTTATATTTTTCTTAATTAACAGCATAACACCTCCTCCCTTCCTATCCTGTCTGTACACATTGTACTCCTCAAATTCCAGTTCTGCATTTCTTATATCTGTGTGACACCATGTCTTTGCTATCCCAGCAATATCCGCCTTTGATGTCTTGAGCAACACTTCAAATTCATCAAATTTATTTACTATACTTCTAGCATTGGTATACATGCAAGTATACATGTACCTATTCTTATTATTAGTTACCCTAACACATCCCATATACCCACCTGTTTCATGATGACTGCCATCAGTCCCTGAAACTCCCAACACCCCTCGCTCCATGCCGCTGCTTATTCAATAGAAGTAGTGCAAGAATCACCTTCACCTCTGCCTGCAGCTACTTTTAACCTTTTAGTCTGTGAATCCCCCCCTGCCTCGATAACATCAGCAAATATTCTTGCACCCTTTCTTAAGTGTATCCCATCCCTTTAGAAGCAGTCTCTCCTGTTAACAAGCACAGACCACACTAAAAAAAATTCTACCCCTTGAGTCTTGCATATTCCCTCCAGGGCCGAATTGATTGACAAAGCTCTCATCATGTACTCCCTTCTTTCTTGTCTGGGCAGAATTGCAGACACTTTCAAATTTAACCCTAACTCGCAAATTTTTTGCAACATTGACCTGTACTTGTTAAGTAAATCTGCAGATCTTCTACTCTTAATGTCATTGGTGCCAACGTGTACAACAATATCACCTTTTGTGCCCTTAAAAGATGAAATATGCTTTACAACGTCATCAACTTTTGCCTCTGGCAGACATACCCTGGTCCTGTTTTATCTATCCTTTTTACACAATATATTCCTCGTCTCCCTGACAATAGAGTCACCAACAATAAATAGTTCCTTTGGGACCAGCAGCAATCTTCAAGGCATTCTGCCTTGGAGATTGCCGCTGTGTTGCCTGATGCCCAGGAGTGAGCTCTGGTGTTGAGTTGGACAGCTGAGAGCTTGATGGGCCCCTCATATTAATTTCTTTGAGGGCATCTACCCTACACCTCAAGCTCTCATAGATGCCCAGTAGAACGCTGAGTTGATGCCTAATTTCTAGACACTTTCTGCACCTGGCACACACAAAGACATCCTCCTTGGCTCGATCATGTCCTGTTTCAGAGAGTTCGGCAAACATTTCACAAGTTGCACATTTTTTTTAGGCTGTGATGCATTGGAGAATTGTCCCCCCCCCTCAGTTCTTCCCCAAGTCACAGCACTCTTGCCGCTTTGTGCCCGTTGCTTTGCTGCTCTAGTCTGGGGCATGATATTTTAAATTAATAAGATCAATAAAATTAATTAATTAATTTTCAATACTACGCTATCTAATAGAATCCTAAATGCAGTGATGCGTATTACGCTATATAATTATACGTTAGAGCTGCCTAGTTACCAATTAAAAATTTGAATTCCCTACAACTCTATACAAAAATAATGGCTGCAAGATTCAAACAAAATAATGGTTTTACGTATATTAAGTAGTACAAAAACTAGTACTACAAAAGTACTACAAAAACTCTTTATCTAAATTAAAAATAAAAATAACCAACGTAACAATAACTATAAGACTGTGTATAAAGTACAATATAAAATAACAATTAGGTAAATAAAAAGGCAAACACTTATCGCTTTTTCAGAGCCTGTAATTCACAGCTGTAATTTTTAAAGAGAGTCAAATGATGTAGGTGAGCAAGCTTATACAACAGCAGCCAAAAAAAAAAAAAAAAAAAAAACTACCATACTTTCTACTACCATCTCCACCATGTCAAACAGCGAACCGGAAAATGAGGAAAGAACATTAACTGTCCCCCTAACAAGAACCCGGGGCATCTCTGCACTAAATGAATCTGTGGATGATCAAGAAGAAAATAGGCCTGACCTTGCCTGCAAGAAACGCAATAGGGAAACTGCAGCCAAAGCGGATGGCGTTCCCACAATGCCATTAGAGAATAGTGTTTCCACAGATATGATAGCCATATCAAATACTGATCAAACTTACCAATACAATCGTGAATCTGAACATTTGTATGTGGAAACTGTAACTGACGAAGTCTTTCCCCTTAGATCCGGCTTGGAAGCTCTCATGGCCAAGCCGACAAACCGGATTACGTCTGCTACTCGCGGAGATATAATAAAGATATGGAGCCAGATGGAATGCATCCTTTTTGACCTTCACATCAGCAATGAGCAGCTCAAAGCCAAAGTGGAACCCTATCAGGAAGAGCGTGGAAATGAAATGCTACAGCGCACCTGCTCTTATGCAGATGCACTGAGGAATCCTTCAAAAAAGATTACTGAGGCACAAAAGCCAATCCAGATAAAGAAAATGATACTAAAGGAGCAACATCTGGTTGTATTAAAACCAACAGAAGACAGCCCCATGGAATCGAGTGAAGCCGTCAAGATGGCAGTTGTACAAAAATTAGCAAGCGACTTAAAGAACACCCGTATCAAATCAATAAGAAAAACCAGGAACATCGGAGTAATAATTGAAACTGCAACGCGACACGAAGCCCAGACAATACTGGACAACCCAAAAATTGCCACCATGGGACTCACAGCTGAGACACCCAAAAAGAAAGGCCCAGCAATTATTGTTTTCGGCATCAATAAAAACCTCAAACCGGAACAAGTGGCTGAAGAAATCTATTGTAGAAACCTTCAAGGTGAAAGCGAATTTACCAGCATAGAAGAGGCAATACAACCAAAGTACCAGACCAAAGTAAAATCCTCCCAAAATGTAAACCGGGTCATTGACCGCTCAGCACAAGCTTGGCAAGTAATTAAGCAGCAGGACAGGGTGTACCTCGAGTGGACCTGCCATAGGTTCAAAGAATACATAGCCGTCCCAAAGTGCTTTCGCTGTTGCAGGTTCGGCCATACTACACACACATGTACACAGGTAAATTCCACGTGTGGGCACTGTGCCCAGAAGGGGCATAACTTTAACACCTGCCCACCAAAACTGAAGAACCGGTTTGCGCCAACTGTAAACTGGCAAAAATGGATTACAAGCATTCGATAAGGGGTAACAAGTGCCCAGTTTATCTGAAAGCAAGAAGCACACAACAAAAAAAAATCGACTATGGCCCCCATATAAGACATATAATTGTAACATCATGAAATTTATGCGGCTAAATGCTCAGCGAGCGCGTGCTGTCGTGGACCAAATAAGAATAAAGGCTGACGAAGACAATACAGACGTCCTGTTCATCCAAGAGCCCTATACAAATGCAAGAAAAGTCAGGGGATATCCGCTTACGTACAAAATCATACAATCAGAAGAAGACACTCTGTGGGCGGTTATCCTTGTTAGGAACCCGCACATAACTGCCACCAAAATCCACACCCTCTGTACCCCATGGGCGGTGTGCGCCCAGCTTATAGGACCTATGGGATCATTCCACGTCATCTCATTGTATTGTCGTCCAGGCGAAGATATAGCCCCTGCCATCAGGTATCTGCAAGCAGTCCAAACCCTCCTCTCAGATGGGAAGATTATTCTCTGTGCCGACGTTAATTGCCGTTCTGCAATGTGGCACAGCAACTCGGAAGATCACCCAGGCAATCACAACGGCCGGCAACTCGAGAACTTTCTCGCTACATCCTCTCTTGTAATCCTTAACAAGCCTAACAACATGCCTACCTTCAGTAATACCCTATGGGAGTCCACAATAGACATCTCAGCAGCCACAAGATCCATTGCCACTAAGATCACTGACTGGAAAGTCCGTGAGGCTTGGACAACTTCCGACCATAGGGTGATTACTTTTACCCTTCAACGCTCAATAGAATCAGCACCTCCGCCTAGAAACAATATCATCCGTTATGCAATTAACAAAGCCGACTGGAACCTCTTTAATTTAACGGTCCAAGCTTCCCTTCAAATTCCTGGAAACACCAATCTCACCAACCTCAACCACAACCAGCATCAGAGGAAAATAACATCAATCATAACCAATGTCTGTGACAAAACAATCAAGAAGAAACACCCTTTCCCGAGTGCTGTCCCATGGTGGTGCAACCAACTGGATCATCTCCGCCATCAGGTTCATACAGCACGGAAATCATTTCAACGTGCTCGCCGTACCTGGCCCCCTCATGAAGTTGATGCCCTACGCAATAACTATCGTAGGCTAAGAAATGATTACACTAGTTTAATTAGAGCCAAGAAGAAACAGTCTTGGAAGCACCTGGTCTCCACGACTGGAAACAGCACCCCCTGGGGAGTTACGTATCGCATTGTTACGAACAAGCTCCCCAGGGGTGAGGTCATCTCCTCTACAGTCACCCCGCAGGTCACCACAACCCTCACATGGGAAGAGTCAGTAAACAACATCTTGGACACCCTGTTCCCACTAAACACAGATCATCAATCCAGCCAGCAACAAGAAATCTGTACTGAAAACGCATCCTACAGCACCACTTCTATAGAACAGCCTTTCAACTTAGATGAATTAAAACTTTCCATTGGCAAAACAAAAAACAAAAAAAGCCCAGGGTTAGACTTCATCGAAGCAGAAGTAATTAAGAAGCTTGCAGAGACGCAATCAAATCTCCTTCTCAGCCTGTACAACCGTTGTCTGGAAGTTGGACTCTTCCCAGATGACTGGAAAGAGGCCAATCTATGCCTCATTTTGAAGAACCCAAGTAAACCACCAGAGCAGCCAAGGTCATACAGACCCATAGCACTCCTTCCCGTTTTAAGCAAAATATTTGAACGTCTTCTCTTATCCAGATTGGAAAAACACTATAAAAATGCAAATCTCCAGTTCCCAAACCAGTTCGGTTTTCGGGCAGGCCATTCAGCAGAAGATGCTCTTCGACAGCTCACAGATTCAGTCAAAAATTCAGCCACCAAATACTTCTTAGTAATATCAGTGGATTTCGCCGGGGCCTTTGACTTGCTGTGGTGGCCAAGTATACTACGAAGACTCAGAGAAGCTAGCATTCCAGCAAATCTTTACAGCTGCATACAGGACTATCTTCACAACAGAAGTGTTACAGTCAGAAATGCCTATCGACAAGTCTCCAGAAATGTCTACAGAGGATGCCCCCAGGGCTCTGTCCTTGGTCCTTTCCTATGGAATGTGGTCATGGACGAGTTCCTGAACCTAGACCTGGGGGATGTTTCCACCCAAGAATTCGCAGACAACTTGATACTGACAGTCACTGGAAACTTCAGAGCTTCCCTGGAAACAACAGCCAACGGAGCCCTTACAAAGCTACAAGAATGGGCCAGGCTCCATAAACTCCATATATCCCCTGAGAAAACTACTTCAATTCTACTCAGAGGAACCCTTCAAATAAGCAGGCCGCCACAGATTAAAATTGCTGGTAGAACTATTAAACTGACAACTGAGTTGAAGTACCTTGGGGTAATTCTCGACCCCAAGCTCACGTTTTACCCGCATATAGACTACCTTCATCGCAAAGTCAGGAACCACACGGCAATGGTAGTGAGGATCAGCAGGTCTGACTGGGGCCTAAATCGCCGCTCACTGTATATGCTATACAAAGCTGTATTCCCACTATAACCTACTGTGCAGGTGTCTGGTATCATCGTGCACTCATTGTTCGTAACCAAAGGAAGCTCACCTCCATCCAGCGTAATATCCTTCTCACTATCACCCGTGCCTGCTGCACAGTAAGCAACCCAGCACTCCAAGCCTTGGCAGGAGTTCTCCCTCTAGACCTGCAGATAATTCGCAAAGGCGTGCACTACTGGCTTGCAAAGGGAATCCTTACCACCATCCTGGATTTCACTACAAACCCAGCAAACACCATCAAAGAAGAAAAAAAGCGCCTTGCAGTCTACCTTCTTAACGCCTGGCAAAACAGATGGAATACCACTCCCAAAGGTTCCATCACTAAAAAATTCTTACCTGAAATAGCCCAGATCTACCCTAAAGCTCCAGCATGGTACAGCCCAGGGTTATATACCACTTTCCTGATTACAGGCCAGGGATCCATAAATCACAAACTTGCCTCTATGAACATCGTGGATGATCCTCGCTGTCTTGGTGGTGAAAACGAAGACTGGGATCACCTATTCTATGTTTGCCCGCTCTACGAGGACCTGCGAACATTGCTCATATCAAAAATACATGCCTTGCCTCAAGGAAATGAACATTTTCTGATCAATGAGGAAGACCAGTACCACGCTTTCTCTGCCTTCGCCCATGATCTCTTCACCAGAAGAAGATCACTGGTACAACGTCCTGGAACTGATGCACATTGATCAACACCCTTTTCTCATATACTGAACATCTTCACCTAGATTGTGACCACTTCTAGCTACTGGACTTGACACTCAGGTCGCTTGAATTGTTTCATCCGTGTCTCTCTTGATACGTGATTGTCTTCCCACCCTCTCGAGGGGCCTCTTCTTCCACTTCCGCTTAGGTGAGAGAATTCCCACCCAACCTGTGGAGGATACCTTCCCTTACATCCTCCGTCGCTCTGTCTATACCTCCTTTCCTTTACCCTCTCCAGTACATCCTGTACTCCCTGAACCCTATTATTTTATATATACAGGCATACCTCGGTTAACGTTACCTCTGATAACGAAGCCTCGATATAACGAAGTCGGCAATTTCAAGCCCCATTTAACATAAAAAAATATTCCAATTTAAGACCAACGCCCGACAATCATTCGATTGGTGACTGACGGCGACTCATTACGTATTCCCAAGTGCTCCCGAGATGCGGGCGTGTCTGTTATAACAGTTTTGCGCGTCAATCGCATAATTTAGTTGTTGTTTACATGATTGACGTTGTTTCAGTGTGGCGCATTGCAATAATCGACGTAGGTTCTTTGTAGCATTACATAACGTAGATTTTGTAAATTTTAATAGAAATATTTTTGTTTTAGTTAATTAAAATGTCAGAATCAAAGAAAAGAAAAGCAATTTCTTTGGAAACTAAACTAAATATCATACGACGTGTTGAAAGCGGCGAAAGAAAATCCGATGTGGCACATTCTTTAGGATTAGCGCAATCAACTTTAACAACCATACTAAGTCAATCAGAAAAAATAAAACAGTCTGCTCAGAATTGTACAGATGTTACAGCGGCAAAATTAACTCACTTAAGGAAACCAATTTTAGAAAAAAATGGAGAAAATGTTAAGTTTGTGGATAGATAATATGTCACAACGTCATATGCCTTTAAGTCAAATGGTGATTCAAGAAAAAGCATTATTTTTGTTTAATCACCTGAAATCTAAACAAACTGAAGAAATTACGGAAACCTTTAGGGCTTCTCGTGGTTGGTTCGAGAAATTTAAAAAAAACGGGCCAGGATTCATAGTGTAAAATTAACAGGAGAAGCTGCAAATAAGTTTCCAGAAAAACTAAAGGAAATAATTGAACGTGAAAATTTTCCACCAAATTTGGTGTTCAATGTTGACGAAAGCGGTTTGTTCTGGAAAAGGCTACCAACAAAAAGCTTCATTTCTATTGAAGAAAAATCAGCTGCTGGGTTCAAAGCAGCCAAAGACCGTTTAATGTTACTCTTTGGATCAAATGCCTCTGGCGATTATAAATTAAAATTGTTATTAGTTTACCATTCAGAAAATCCGAGGGCGTTAAAAGGTAACATAAAAATGAATTTACCTGTAATATGGAAAGCAAATAGAAAAGCGTGGGTTACCAAGGAGTTATTTACTGATTGGTTTGTTAACCACTTTTGTCCTGGAGTAAAACGGTATTGTCAAAAAAAACAACTTTTGAAGAAAAAGCTCTTTTGTTGTTAGACAATGCTCCGGGACATCCTACTGATCTTAACACGTTGGACACATGCATTCCTGTCAACGTTGTGTTTCTTCCAGCAAACACAATTTTCCTGATTCAACCATTGGATCAGGGAGTAATAGCATCATTTAAAGCTTATTATCTGCGTCGAATTTTAAGCAATTTACCTGAACTAGAGGATAAAGAGCAAATGACAGTTAAAACTTTTTGGAAAAACTACACCATTAAAAACGCAATTGAAAACATTGATAGTTCTTGGAAAGAAGTCACTAAGAAATGCTTAAATGGAGTTTGGCGCAAAATATGGCCAGAAGTTGTACCAGAAGAAGAAAATAACATCCAAGAAATTAGAAATGAAGTTATCCAGATGGCTCAATCAATAGGTTTCGAAAATGTCGATGAAGAGGATGTTAGAAATTTATTGAATGCAGAAGATGATGGTTTTTCAGTGGAAGATTTAGAAAACCTTGTTAGCAACGAAGACAAAGATAATGAAGGCGAAGTTAAAGAAGTTCCTGCCGAAAAAGTGTTAACAACCAAAGATTTAAAAAGGTGCTTAAATGACATTGAAAACGTTTTAAATTTTTTTAGTGAAAATGATCCTGATTTAGGAAGAAGTGTTATAGTTAAGCGATCAGTGTTAAATGCAATAACTCCGTATAGGCAATTGTTAAATGAAAGAGAAAAAAAGCATAAACAATCAACTTTAACCTCATATTTTAAAATGTGATTTCACTTTGTATGTAAGTTGACTGTTTATTTAATAAAACTTTTCTTTGTTCGAAAAAAAGCTTTTCATTTTCTTTACGTAGGAACGTATCCCTATTCTGGCCATAGTATTTTTACCTCTGAAAACGAAGTTTTGCTTAACGAAGTAATTTCGTGGAACGCATCCTATTCGTTAATCGAGGTATGCCTGTATATATATATTTTTTTTTTACTTGGTCTCTTTCCAGGAAGCTCAGGTGACCTGGAGGAGACTAGCCAGAGAATTATGGGCAGCCTGGCTACCTCCTAGTGGTGTGTGCGGGCAACGTGGGGTCCCATCAGGGGCCCTGCAGCCAAAAGCCAGGACACCCAACAGAACCCAGCATAATACTTCATTTACAACACAAAAAATTTTTCTGGCTTTCACAGTGATACTGTTCGTCTCCACAGAGTATATATGGCGCAGATGTGGGAAACCACCAGAGGCACCTTTCCCCCAACACTATGCACACTATGAACACTTTCTACTACCCACTTTCATAACACCAGATGGAAGTTTGTTCCAACAGTTAATTACTCTCTTTCTGAAAAAAATTTGCCCAGCTATCCTACAACTAGTGTTGTTGTAATCAGCATTTAGTTTACTCATTCCACTTAAAGCTTTAAACACTTCAATCAGGTCTCCTTGCAAGTGCTGCCTTTGCAGAACAGAATCTTTGTTCCTTGACTAATATACACCTGTCCTAGTAGTTCTTAAAATGAGTCTTTCAAACCTGTATACAGTACTCAAGATGCAGTCTTACCATTGCCTTATAGTAAGATCATCCACTTCCTTGCAAATCCTGGATATCATTAAAATAACCTTCATGAGCTGTTCTAGTAGTCTGTCTATATTGTTCACAGAACTTCACGTTGAACTGTGTAAATAATGTTTTTCGTTCTCTAGTATATTAAGTGCAGTACCATACAGTTGGTATGTTATTATGGGATTATTTTGCTTGCTGCCATATGTGGCACCTTGCATTTATGTATTTGATAGAAAATTAATCTTTCTATAAGATCTCCATCTATAAGATCTACATGCAAAGTCCATGAGAGGCTTGAATATCCTATGTACAGTCTCCTCTAATTCTTGGGTTACTTTAGGAGAAAGAAATGAAAAAATGAATGTAGTATTTTAAAAAGATGATTGTGCCCAATGCAAAAAAAAAAAAAAAAAAAATCCAGAACACACTCCTCAGGTCTCTCTCTCTCTCCATTTATCTTATTTATTTCCATTCATTGTATAATTAAAACATTACCTAGAGACAAGGATTTAAGGAATTGGTGGTGGATATTCAAGAAGCAGAAGCAGTTTTTGCAGGGCACGTTTCTCAAACTGGGTGGTGGAATGCAATCATCAGAAAAGCCATGGACAGAATTTTCAGTCATTAGAAGAAGATTATTAATGTACAAGAAGAAATAGTGGAAGAAAGAACTAAACCTTGAGGAACACCAGTTAGTGGAGAAGTTAGAAGATGGAGAGCCATCTACTATCACCCAAAGAGAGGTGAGAAGAAAATTAGATGCCCCATTGCAAAAAACACAGTCAAGAATCAATAAAATGGGAGCTTTTTTAGAATAACTTTATGCTGAACATGATCAAAAGCCTTAGAAATATCAAGACTGCTTTAGTTTCACCAAATTTTTCTATTGAGTCTTCCAAAGGTGAGTAACAGAAGCCAGTATATCACCTATAGAATGAGACTGACAGAATATATATTGTTGATCATTGTTCAGATGGATTATTCTGACATAGTTTAAGATTGGTGGGTGACGAATTTCTCTATTACTTTGGAAAAAGTAGAGGCAAGTGCATTGGGGTAATGAATGGAGAGATTAAATTATCCCTCCATTCCAATTATCACCATGTGCAGTAATATCCTTGTGCATGGCCAGGGATCCCATATTGAATGTGTCTTTGCTTCTATAATAAATTCCCATGTTTTAAATGTTTAATGACACAAAACTCACCAATGCCAGCACAATACATCAATAAAATAGGCATTCGAAACTGTTGCATCTTTCCTTAGTGGCCCTGCACCATTTATATGATAATGATGTGCAAATTTATTCACATATCAGTAGTTATCTAATGAAAAATTTGGATTTTAATTTCCACTCTTCTTTTATAATAGGAGCAATCAGTGTATGTTGCTAGTCTGTTCATACATAAAACTTCCAAGAGTGATGAACACCAGTATTATTGCCATGCACAAAATCAATATGGAACAGCTACTTTATCTCTTGAGTTGAAGTTGGAAAAAGAGCTTAGTAGGAACACAACAGGTGAGCATACAGAAGTTGTAATATCATTTCTGAATTTCATAATAAATGCTGAAAGTTTTGCATTAAAAATCTCTCTTGCAGTATTGTACAGTAAACCCCCGCTATTCGCGGTATCTGTATTCACGGTTTCGCGTATTCGCGGTCGCTGATTTAATATAAAATGAAACCTAAAAAAATTGAATTTTAAATCGCCGTGAACATTTTCCGCCAAAAAAAAAACATGGGCGTGGCTAAAATTATCTTTCCCAGTCAAAACAGGGCTCAGTGGGTGGGGGGGAGAGGGGTGACAAAATCGTGAGCGTGGATGTTTCTCGCTAATCCTTGTTCAGTATGTGCTATGCGCTTGTCATGGAAGAATTCGTGGTTTGCTTTTAATTTATATGCTTATAAATTGAATAAATTTATTAATTTATATATCAATTTATAAATTGATATACTTACAAAACCGAAAAATATACCGTTTTGCAGTATGTTAGTGAAAACAGACTTTTTCGAGTGTGTTAACGGAAGAAAGTGACGTTATTGTGGACAAATTCTTTTCTAACCCCTAAATAAATATGGCTACGAATAACAAGGGAATTGTGAAAAGATCAAAGAAGGTGATGACATTAGCGAATAAAATTCAGTTATTAGACAAAATTTCTAATGGTGAAAGTGTCTCCTCAGTGACAAAACATTATAAAATCAATGAGTCAACGGTACGATCAATCAAGAAATCGGAAGAAAAATCCACCGTAGTGTCCGTGAAAACGTGCTAATTGCTTAAAAAAATTGCTCTGTAACTCGTGATGTTAAATTAGAAAAAATGGAAAAAGCTTTAAATCTGTGGATAGAAGACCGAACTCAAAATAAATTCCGTTAAGTTCACTCATCATTTGTGAAAAGGCAAAACTCCTTTATTAACACTTTAGCGAAACTGGTGATAGCACTGGCGGGATAAATTTTTTAGCTAGCAAAGGCGCTGGCTTGAAATTTCTAATAAATATTACATTTAATATTAAATTGTTTCTTATTTTCATTTTGATGCCATATGCTTGCATTTCACTATGTGCTGTCTATGTACATAGTCATATTATGAAGGTACATATAATACATATATAGACAAAATTTTAGACTAGTTTTTCTTATATATTTCATACTTTGGAACGGAACCCCTTTATTACTATGGGAGCCATAACTCAGTATTCGTATTTTCGGTATTCGCGGCATTTCTCAGGAACGTAACCCCCACGAATAGCGGGGTTTACTGTATTTACATACTAACCTCTATAAAGTGGATTAAATCAGAACAGTCTCCTGCTCTAATAAATTTAGAGTATGCCAGCATATATACATGTGGCGGTGTGTGTGTGTGTGTGTGTGTGTGTGTGTGTGTGTGTGTGTGTGTGTGTGTGTGTGTGTGTGTGTGTGTGTGTGTGTGTGTGTGTGTGTGTGTGTGTGTGTGTTAATTGGTTTTCATCACTATAAACAGAGATGAAAACCAACCATAACAACACGTCCAACAGGGTGAAACAAACATAAATAAAATAGCCCAACCATTGTGCTCTAACTCAACAGAATGCGACATAGCTAAAAATGACCGGGGAATCACTGCATTTCAAACATTTAAGAAATCCATGCATCGCTCACTTGACAGATTTTATTTTTATGTTACACAGTTAGTAGTGAGTCGAGATGCTAACACGCTACTTATGCTGCCATCTTGGTTCAATAGTTTAATTTCTTCCAGATGTATTCTTATTTAACTGTTACTTTGTGTCGGTGGTTTGGTATTGTATGAATGCTCTGAGTTATTCTAGTATAATTTTTTACTTCATGAAGGCCACCATTATTCAGATGTGTTGCATTGGTGGGTTGATTAGTGTATTGATCAAGTTGGCGATGCATTGATTTGTTTAATGTTCAAAATGCAGTGATTTCCTCCCATTGTTGTCCTTGTCGCCTTCTGATGAGTTGGGGCACAGTGGTCAGTCTGTTTTATTTTATGTTTGTTTCACCCTTTTAATCATGTTGTTGTGGTTGGTTTTTGTTTCCATCTGTAGTGATAATTTACATAATTTGGACCTGGTGTCATTGATGGGCTACATTTAAATTAATTGGCATTTTTCTAAATTTATATTAATCGCATTTTTCTAAATTTATGTTATTTGGTATTTTTATTAATTATCATTTTTTTCTAAATTACATTAGCAGCATATTCCTTCTTCAACACCCTTTACTTATCTAGATTTATTTCTTCTCCCTTATTTGTTTGTTGCTGTGTTATGTACTTGTTTCCTTTCTATTCATCACTTACTTGGCTTGCCATATACTGGCATATTCTTCATTTATAATTAAAATTATGTTTCTGCAACATGTGGTAGATAATGCTTTATAGCCACCAATGCTTGCTATACCGATTTTCATTTTTCCATTTTTCTTTCCTTTATTATTCTATTTAGCTAAAATTTATTTAGATATATTTATATTTGTGAGTAGTAATAATCTCTGGACGTAACTATAAGGAAGGAAGGTTATGACTCAATGGATCAAAGTGTATTAATTAAATTAGAATAGGTACCAACACTTTCAAATGCTGAGCTGCTAAAGAAGTGTTGGCAAAATTATAATAAAGAAAAAGCAATTTAGTGAAAGTAATAAGTTGAAATGCTCATTCTGTAAGGTGCCGACCTATAAGAAGAAGGGGAGGGGAAAGCAGAAGCATATGAAAGGAAGATATAAATGGCTGAAAGAATATAAAAAATGTTAATTATATGATCAGTATAGTGATATAATACTGATTGTGTGTAATACAGAATGTGCTATACACAATCAGTAATATATGCATTGATATACATATATTACAATGCAAATATAGTGCAAATTTTGCTATAATGTGAATAGAATACTGTCGATAATAATTATAAGCTTACTTATGCAAGACTTGGGATGAAAGTTAATGGGCAGAATATCTGTGCTTTGAAGAAAGTAAAGTAAAGTAAAATGGAACATCATAGCAAACTTTGTCAGGGGACCATAACTATGATGATCAATTGGGGCCATAACATTTCATACATTTCTGTCAATGCAAGTAGATCAAAATGAAAAAATTAAAAAAACAAATAAACAAAACAAAATACTATGATTTTAGAATATGCATAGGCAAAAACAGTTGTTGCAACACTATGAACTACGTGTCGTGTTGATATATTAACAGATAAAATATTAAAATATAAGTAACTAATTAAATTAACTTCCATGCAAAAGGCATATACAAAAAAATTCTATATCCAAATAAATAACAGCTGTGTGAAGGACCAGTTTATATATATATATATAATGTGTGTAGGGTAAAAATGACAACCAATTAATAGTAAAGAAGGTGAAGAATAGAGTGGAGACAATATTGCTAAAAATAACAGTTAGAAAGTAGTACACTGCTGAAAGATTGTAATACTTTGGCAAGCTGGGTTTGGTAATCTAACCTATCCTCCAATAGAAGGCCTTATACCTGTGTATTACTTACATACTTGTGTATTGGTACACAAGTGTGTATAAATACAGTCACTACTTTATTCCTCTCCACACATGTATGGAGAGGAATAAAGTACTGACCATTTTGTGTTAAAGAAGGAGAAAAATAGAGTGAAAGCAATAACGCTAATTTTAACAGACAGACAAACAGACTTTTCTTTTTATTTAAACATGAACTGTAGATACAATTTCAAAAATCTTTTTACATCTGAAAAAAGGCCTACATACCCAGGATTCATGCTAGAACAATAATACTGCATCACTGGGAAACCAGGAAATAAAATAAGCATAAATGGTTGTGTTAAAATCGTTTAATAGCTAATTAGAACAAAAACAAAAGTAATACACACACACACACACACACACACACACACACACACACACACACACACACACACACACACACACACACACACACACACACACGCAAAAGCTTTCAGACAGATTTCGTCCTTCTTCAGTTGTGATAGTTAACCGTTATTGTAAAATACGTGCATGCATACATCATGTGCATGCCATGGTGATCATGCATGGCGAGAATTGCATGCTACAAGTGATTGCAACAATTAGCTGGTTGAAATGGAAGCTTGTGGTTATAGTTGTAATACTTTTGAATGCTCCGAGCAGCAACATTTGTCAGCTAAGAGGATTGTTGCATCAGTTATGGGGTTGATGTGACAACCTTTCTTGAATATTTGCTACCAGTTCCTTAAATGCCGATCTCCAGGTAATTCTCCAGTGGGACAAAGACAACTTAGTCGATTTCAATCCTTCCAAAACTCAGTCTTGTCTTATATCACGCAAAAAGGATTCTTCTACTCCTATGCTTATCTTTGGTGACACTCCAATTTCTAGGCAAGTTGATATATCTCTTTTGGGGATTACCCTGACTTCTAATCTCTCTTGGCACAAGCACATTACAAATATTGCTTCCTCTGCATCTAAACAAATTGGTTTTCTCTTTCGCTCTCAGCGTTACTTTTCTTCCAAACAGCTGTTCACTCTGTATAAATCGCAAATCCGCCCTGCCATGGAATATTGTTCCAACATCTGGGGTGGTGCCCCAAAACCTCTCTCAGGCTTCTTGATTCCATTCAGAAGAGGGCAGTTAGGTTAATTAATGACTCATCTCTAACAGAGTCTCTCCACCCGCTGTCTCACAGATGTACTGCTTCTGCTGCATGCCTTTTCTACAGATACTTCCACGGACACTGTTCTTCTGAATTGGCTTCTATAATTCCTGCTCTCTCTTCCAAAACAGTCTGAACCTGTGCTGTCACAAGCCAACATTCATTTATGGTCCAACTTCAATCTCACAGAACCAACTTTTCATCTTCCTCATTTATTCATTCAACTGCCGTTTTCTGGAACAACCTTCCTTCGTGTCTTTCCTGAAAATTACAGTCTACAGAAGTTAAAGTCTAATATCAAAAAATATCTTCTCTCATCTTCTCAACCTCCAACCCAAGCACGGTACTAAGTACTATAGGTTCTAATACCTCTTATGTTTGGGGTTTTCATAAAAAAAAAGAACCCTCTGTTCCTGGTGAAGGAACTGGTACAACACGAGATGTGGAGCGATTCCAGTAAGACACGGCAATGGTAGTTGCAGGATCAGTCAATGATCTCGACATTGTGGCATGGATTGATGTTGTGCCAGGTTTGCCAGAAGTGCTCAGCAGTCGCTGAGTGATCCACATCTGCCAAACAGATAGCATTCTCTTCTCAGAGACTCAATTACTGAGTCTTCTGCCAGTTTCCCCAGCTTAGCAGCCAGTACAACCATGGCATTAAATACGGTACACTAATCCACTCTTTTGTAGAGGGGACTGCTATTTTAACCCTCGAGATGAGGGATCGCAACTTTCTCCCTGAAGTTGTAAACACTTTATCCCGCGAACCTGTAGGACCCTAGAATTTTGTTGCAACAGGTTCAGGTAGTATGGGATAAATGCAGTCATGGTGGGGCCATCACTGTGTGGGGCCCTGTGGTTGGCAATACGGTCATGGGCCTGAAGGTCGCACCTATCCAGTGCACTGGTAGAGTATCTACACTTGGCCAGATCTGCCTTAACCTTAGTAACCTCAGTGTGCCTATCATCCTCAGAACTAGAGTGTGTCCCGGCATGGGTTAGTAGGGCTCGCGCCATGCCAAGAAGATGGTTGCAAGCATGTGCTGGCTGGTAGTTGGTAAACTGGCCAGCACACATTGGCTTGTGAAAGACTGAAGTCTTTAAATGTGAACCCTTGCGTCAGACAAGGGTGTCTAAGAAAGGAAGGGCATTGCCCGACTCCAGTTCAATGGTGAATTTAATGAAGTGTAACAGAGAGGTGATGTGGTGTAGGGGCCAGTCTCCTGACTCCTGAAGGATGACCACAAACACATCATCCACGTACCGGCACCAAAAGGTTATGGGATCTGGCAAACCCACAAATGCATGACCTTCCAGCTCCTCCATTGCAAAGTTTTCCGTGACTGAACTAACCAGTGAACCCATGGCTGTGCCAGTAAATGGACTCACCAAACATAATGGCACCACTACCAGTCAGGCACAATCTAAAGGCGGTGCAAATGTCATCAGATGTCAGATGACATTAGAGGCAAATTGCTGCTATGGATAAAGGGATGGTTGAATGTGAGAAGACAGAAAGTGGTAATCAATGGACGCTGCTCTTCGTGGACTAATGTTATTAGTGGAGTCCCTCAGGGTTCAATGTTGGGTCCATTGTTGTTTTTTGTATTTATAAATGATATTGATAATTGTATATCAGGCTTAATGTCCAAGTTTGCAAATGATACGAAGGTTGGCAGGGTTGTTAATGACACTAATGACAGTATGGTGCTGTAACAGGATCTAGAAAAGTTGAACAGATGGGATGAGAGGTGGCAAATGAAGTTTAACATTCACAAATGTAAAGTACTACATATGGGAAGCAGTAACCCCAGAGTAACGTATCAACTGTGTGGTAGTACACTCATGGTGGTAGAGAATAAAAAGGACCTGAGGGTAATTGTGCGGGCAGATATGAAATTTTCTGAGCATTGGACTGTCTGCAAGAGTAGCTCATGGTGTCTTGTCAATGTTATACAGGAATTTTTCTAGCCGGAATAAGGAGGTGATTATTCCCTTGGCACCTCCATAGCCAGTTGGGTAGGAGCAGCAGTGCATAGCACACGCTTCTTGATTAGACCGTGGTTCGAGCCTGTGACCACAAAATACGGAGGATGCAGAAAGGTCAGGGAATGACCGCCGCATATCCCCGGAGCAATATGACCTTGATTGATAATGCTCCTAAAAACCAAATAACAAACAAACAACAAACAACATTATCCCCTTGTATAAGGCAATGGTCAGGCCACACCTTGAGTACTGTATACAGATCTTAGGCCTCATTTTTCGAAGGATGTAGAGCTGTTGGAATGAGTACAGGGAAGGGCAATGAGGTTAGTGAATGGATCAAAGGGGTGTTCTTACGAAGAAAGGCTTAAGTTTTGCAGACTTTGTATTTGGAGACTAGGTGCCTGCAAGGTGATCTGATTGATGTGTATAAAGCCTTGAATGGTTTGAGCATGCTCAGTGCTTATGGGATTCTTCCTCTTGCTCAGAATAACCACCTGAGATGGTATAAATTCAAATTTAGGAAAGACAGTTGTAGGATAGATTTGCGGAAGTTTGCTTTTAGCCAGCGATTGGTGGCTAAAATTTTTAGTTGATTGGTGGAACAGACTTCCATCTTTTGTTGCTGAAGTTGATAGCCTAAATAAATTTAAGGCTGAGCTGGATAGGTATTTGGAACGAATGGAGGGGTGAAATCGGAGCGTGTTTTTTTTTTTTTTTTTTTGGCTGAAGGTGCATAAGCTTGCTTTCTTGCATTGTATGGCTCTAGTAATGCTAATGCTACAATGTCTTTATTAACTTTTTTTCATCCTTTTCTTCTGGACTGTAGCCACATTAGGATTAGATAAAATGATTCCCAGAAATTAATTTGGCCTGTTAGTCTTCTATTGTACAGGCTACAGAAGAATAATACTGATAATACTTAAAACTTTAAATTCCCAATGGCAAGATTTGTATCATGGAAAGACCACCAGCAAATTACATAATATTAAGCCTCTAATAAAAATGTGGTAGTCTAGTTTGAGCAGGAATTGTAAAATGAATATTGTTTTTGCTGGCCCTGTAGGACACAGTCTTCCTCACATCTTTTTTCCTGAGGGCTGGTGACCCTCTAAAATATGTTGCGAATTTACAGTGGTATTTTGTGATATCATGTAACAATCGTCATGGGAGGGCTGTTCAATAAAAAGTTACACCCTCCCTTCACAAGACACTTTACTCATCCTGAGGTGTCATTAACAAATGGGATCTCGTGGAAGCATCAGCAGAGGAAATTTTTGACATTAAAACCTCAACGAGTGACAGATGTGAAACAAATCATCATGCATAGGGATGGGAAACTTGTTTCCACTATAAACATCATTCTAACCTTTAATTCACCAACGTCTTCTAATGAGATGAAAGCTGATTATATCAACTGTCCCATGAGCTGGATATCATCATTCTTCACTTTCTTGGTGATTTCCTTCTACTACTGACTCTTCCCCCCCACTCTCTCTCTCTCTCTCTCTCTCTCTCTCTCTCTCTCTCTCTCTCTCTCTCTCTCTCTCTCTCTCTCTCTCAGTGTAACTCAGAATTTTTTTTTTTTTTTTTGTTGGTGCAGCATAAGCCTCAGGCTTCCTTGCACCATATGGCTAATAATATCCATTAAGGTGCTTTAAAGTTCCAGAAATATGGACGCTCACAAATGACACGTCATGCATTTGTTTGATGTGCTGCAAAGGACCATGAAACTACATCATCTTCAGCAACAAAACCCACCTGAATTAATAGCCAAGCAGAACACAATGCATACTCATGAGAATGCCAGAGGTGGAAGGAAGAAAAGGAAATACAAAGGCTTAAGGTAGAGCTGAACATTATCAGCAAATATTATCAGGCCGAGTTGAACATTACCTATAAATGCAAACAAACCTATCTACTTACAGTCAGAAAGTAACAGGGGAGATGTTCCACTGATACTCAGACTGAATTGACCATCCCACCAAAAGAGTCATTCGCTCCCATTGCATTCTACTTCTTAAGCTTAATAGGCCTGACGTAGCCTAGTGGTCAGGAGCGAGAGTGCATAGCATGCATTCCTTGAGTGGACCGGGGTTCAAGCCCATGACTGCTAAATACGATAAATATTTGTATTAATGATTTATTGTAAACTCTACTGACTTGATTGTCATGCCGGAGTATAAACAAAAAATTTATTTATTTATTTAAAACCAACAAATAAGGATCAATAAGCTGCTACTCCTATGTCTGTACATCCCAATGCTCCACCAGTAACAAAAGATTTTGCAAAGGAAAAGAATAAGAAACCTAAAGTACATCCTAGCTCTCAAGAAAAAAATGGATGTCAAGGAGAAGAAGGTACCTGACAAAACAGCCTTGGAACTCTTTTGCAGAGGAGGAAATGGACACAGGAGAACATCCATACTTTCCCAAAAGAAATAAATCCAAGGCTTAGAAAAATAAGCCCTCAGCACTTTGGAAACCAGCAGATGGACCCACCAAGCCAAAATAATGGCTAAATTCCTACTCCTACAGAATTGTCATGGATTCCAGTGAAATTCTGATGACACCAAGGCCCTCCTGCAAAAGCATGAGCCAGTTTGCTTTTGCTTGAAGGAGACATATTTAAAGACAAATAAAGGATAACCCATCATTTCATAATATTACGATCATATGTAACCTGCCCATGGAGGAGTTACCAGCCTTGCAAGCAACCAGACTCCATTCCAAACTGTGTTGCTTACCACTAACTTAGTTGACGATTGGATTTTTATTCACAGTCTGTTCCATTTATTTATCACATGGAGCTGACATCTTCCAGAGAGACCTTGATGATCTCATTGTGCAGCTGCCTTCCCCTGTCCTACTTCTTTGGAATTTCAGTAGACATAACACCCAGTGGTGTAGTGCTGACATTAATGGAAGGGGACATGTCATAGAGCATACACTCACTGACAATAACCTCCCATTCTAAATATGGGAACGAACACCTTCCTCCACATACATTTTCTGCCATTGATCTTTCTATCTGTTCCCCTACTCCGCTCACTTCACTTAATTGGTTAGTGGAGAAGAATCCATATGGAAGTGATCACTTCCTCTTGATAACCACACTAATTAGTAGAAAGACCATGTCTTCCTTTTAGGTTATCATGGTGGAAGTTGATCGGGCTGACTGGAAATGCTTTCGAACTTCTGGCAGAATTTGACATCACTACAGTCAGACAGGAACCTATCAATGATGTACATCATTGATAGATTCATATCAGTGATGTACATCACAGAAAGTATTGTTCATGCAACTGCATCTGTCATACTGAACACATCTTCCTGGTTTCCACTTTTCCCAAACCATGATGGAATGCAGAATGCAAAGCAGCAAAAAAGGTTCAAATCAAAGCTTAGGAGATAGTCTAATGAAATCCTTCTAAGCCAATCTTACACCATTTAAATGAGCATGAGCCAAAGAATGCTACATCCGCCATCAGAGCCAAAAGGAATCATGGATTCATTTCACATCAACAAGTCATCACGAAAAGCTACTAGGCTTTTCATATCAACAAAGAAATACTGTTCAAGGCTTAAATGGATGTCTGATAAACTATTCAGACAAGTAGAAGAGAAGAAAAGTGCATGGGATGCATATAAATTATTGGGCGACACAGAAGTCTATGGTAGCCATAAATTAGTCTGTAATCAAGTAACAAAAGAGATTAGGCAAGTTAACGCAGATTATGACAAGTTTCTGGCAAAGAATGCAAAGGAAAATAGCAAAGACTTCTATGCTTATATTAACAGTTGAAGGAAGGGGTTGAATCACATTGGGCCACGATGTCTATGGGTTAACTGTTGATAAACCTGTTGAATCACATGGGCCACTTGATGTCTATGGGTTAACTGGTGATCAACCTGCTGAGGTTGCAAACAAATTGAATAGGTACGAGGTATCTTGTATTTTGCATCTACATTCACACATGAGAAATTCTATAGGGAAAGGGATACCAGAAGTTTATCAAACACTAGCGAGGAGCTAAATGACTTTCTGATAACTGAAAGGAAATTTATGTCCATCCTCAACAATTTCTCCTCGAGGATAAATTAGTATTGGTAAAGGCATATGATGCAAGAAAGCAAACTCATACAGCATTAGCCAAAAAAAAAAAAAAACCTTCCCATTTCACCCATCCACTCACAACAAATGTTTGTCTAGTTCTGCTTTGAATCTATTTAAGCTATCAACTTCCACAACGACAGATGAAAATTTTTTCCAGCAATCAACAAACAGGCAAACTTACACACATCTATCCTACAACTGTCTTTCCTCAATTTGAATTTATGCCCTCTCAGGAAATTATTCTGAGCAAGAGGAAGAATCCCATTAGCATTACCCAAGCCCAAACCATTCAAGGCCTTATACACCTTAATCAGATCACCACACAGGTGCCTAGTTTCCAGACACTGTAATTTGCAAAACGTAAGTCTTTCTTCATAAGCGTACCCCTTTGTTCCATTCACTAATCTTCTTGCCCTTATTTGTACTCATTCCAGCAGCTCTACATCCTTCTTAAAATGAGGCTTCCAGACCTGAATACAGTACTCAAAGTGTGGTCTGACCATTTCCTTATACAAGGGGATAATCACCTCCTTATCCCTGCTAGAAAAATTCTACTCTTGCAGACCGTCTGCAGTGCTCAGAAAACTTTATATCTGACTGCACAATTACTCCCAGGTACTTTTCATTCTCTACATCAGTGTAGTACCAAACAGTTGATATATTACTCTGGGGGTTACTACTTAACATGTGCAGTACTTTACATTTTTCAATGTTAAAATTCACTTGCCACCTCTCAGCCCATCTGCTCAACTTTTCTAGATCCTGTTGCAGCAGCGTACTGTCATTAGTGTCATTAACAACCTTGCCGACCTTTGTATCATCTGCAAACTTAGACATTAAGCCTGACATACCATTATCAATATCATTAATAAATACAGAAAACAACAATGGACCCAACATTGAACCCTGGGGACTCCACTAATAACATTAGTCCACAAAGAGCAATGTCCATTTATTGCCGCTATCTGTATTCTCCCATTCAACCATCCCTTTATTCATAGCAACAATTTGCCCCCAGCACCACATTGCTTCAAATTTGTGCAGCAGTCTTCCATGTGCAACAGTATCAAAAGCATTTCTAAGATCCAAATGTATGATATCAAAATTATTCTTTGCATCCAGTTCCTTTGTGACCATATCATAGTATCCAATCAAATTGGTCAGACAAGACTTCCCCTTAAAAAACCCATGCTGTGCCCGAGCTATAACTGAAGTCTTGTCTAGATGATCCTGCAGTGCTTCTTTAACTAGTGCCTCCATTTTCCCTGGTTACTGTTATTGTTATTTGTTTTTTTTTAGGAGCATTAGCAACTAAGGCCATATTGCTCCAGGGATATACGGTGGTCAATCCCCGGACCTTTCCACATCCTCCGTATTTGGTGGTCATGGGCTCGAACCCCAGTCTAATCAAGAAGCGTGTGCTATGCACTGCTGCCTCTGCCCACCTGGCTACGGAGGTGCCCCTAATTTCCCTGGAACACAAGTTAAACTAAGAGGTCTCTAATTACTTTTATCACTCTTTGATCCTCCTTTGTGAATTGGGGTCACATTTGCACAACTCCAGTCGATGGGTACCTCCCCTGAGTCCAAAGAAGTTCTCATAATTATGGCTATGAGTTTGCTTACTTCCTTTGCTGCCTCTTTTAATATAACTGGATAGATCCCATCCACCCCGGGTGCCTTTTTTATGTTTATCTTCAACAATTTCTCCTCCAATTTCCTCTCAGTTATTACAAAATCATCTAGCTCACTGCCAGAGTTCAATTCACCTCTGGCATTCCCCTCCATGAATAACTCCTTATGTGTGAATGTAGATGCAAAATACTCATTTAGTTTGTTAGCCACCTGAGCAGAATCATCAACAGTTGAACCATCAATAGCCAATGGACCAATCTGATTCATGCCTTTCCTTTTAGAGTTTACATAAGTAAAGAACTCTTTGCTGTTTTTCTTTGCATCCTTTGCCAAAGATTTCTCATAATCTGCCTTTGTGTGCCTAATCTCCTTTGTGACTTGGTTATAGACCAGCTTATATCTATCATAAGCTTCCATGTCACCCATTAATTTATATGTATCCCATGCATTTTTCTTCTCTGCCATATGTCTCATTAGTTCATTTGATATCCATTTAGGCCTAAACCTTAAACAATATTTCTTATAATATTTCCTTTATAAGCAACTATTGCTTATAAAGGAAAAATATGTGTGTGGTGGTTTTTGAACCTATTTCAGTGTTTATTTCTGTACACATGGTAATTACAAGTTGGTCACACATACTCACAGTAAAGGTACAAATATCACTGTATCCCATGTTACTAACCTGCATCATTCCAATGGCTTCCCTAACCTTCCCCCTCCTAAAATTAATAGTTCCCTTGAACCCTTAAGGCATCCTAAATGGCAATAGCAGAAATCCATGCATTTTCGGTGTTCAAACAAATTTCATTTTTTCAAAAATTTTTCTCTTAACTAGAGCAGGCCATACTGATAAAAAATTCCCACCCATAAGCCTTGGTGGATTAACTCTAGGCTTGAGTGACTCTACTTGCTCAAGTCTAGAGTTAATTTACAAGACTTCCATCATACATTCCCTCCTCTGTCTGGCCTAAATTGCAGATACAATAGTATGCCTAAAAACAGATTTTTATCTCATCTCAAACTTTATATACAGGATGGGGCTGTTAAATAATAGCCATATCTTGTATATCAGCGTTTCCAAAACTGTGTTCCGTGAAAAATCGTAATTAATTTTTATTCTTTACTCGGCCTTGTAATTGCCGATACTTGTCGATACTTATCGATACTTGTAAAGTATCGGTAAGGGTATCAAATCCACGTGTTACAAGTTACAACTCCGCTGAACAAGAGGTTTTTTAGAGATATTTAGCCACATTACCACATGTACGCCATATACAAAAATTTCATTACTTCATACAGCATGTCCCACCGACTTTTTCTTACTATTGGTCCTTGAGGTTGTCACAGACATTCTCTCAGATATGCCAGACAAGCTGTTCTTGCTACCTGGGAGTCTAAAACGCTGATGGAACTGATATTCGGGTGACACTCAAGTCAAAGTGGACCCAATTTCAGCGAAGTCCGGACGGTCTATGACAGCCAAATCCTCTGCTTGCACCTTCACGATGGTGGGACTGTTAGTAATCCTGGGTATAACCTTCATGCACAAGTACATGGTGGGTGACCACCCAGGTGTGAACCAACGTAAGCAGGGGTCGAGGTGTGGCGCCCACACCACATGGAGGAATGCCGCCCCTCTATGTTACCAGGCAGTACTAGGTGGTAGATGACTCTCATCAACTGGTGAAATACCACCACTTTGCTTATTGGAGGCTTGAAGTGGTGGAACCCATGTTTAGTCTCTAGAGCTAAGTTCCGGCCAACCCTTCCCTATCTCTTCCATCATGCAGTATGATTGATGATTTTTGAGGTTATGATGAATGTCATGGCGAGATCCAATATTCCTTACATTTCGAGGGTACAGCTCTAAAACGGTGTTCGCAGTCCGGCCGCTAGTTAGTACACCGGACTGAACCTATTGGTAACTCTCTAGGAAGCTTCCGGATCAGCTAGTGTATAATCTTGCTACCTCTACTCTGCCAGATAGTGACTGGAGGGAGTCCGAGTAGTGTGTATGCGGGGAGCATTGTCGAGGCCACGTTATGTCAAGGATCTGGGTATATTCTTACCACATGTACGCCATATCCAAAAATTTCATTACTTCATACAGCATGTCCCACCCACTTTTTCTTACTATTGAATACACCATGAATTGTCAAAATAATAGATCAAGCTTATCTGCAAAAAGATCTAAACCTCCCAAGGACTTCCTAATTCATTTCACAAATATACATGGTCTCAATTCTAATCTCAACGATGTCCATTTCCACTTGCAGTCTTCCAAACCCCATGTACTTTTTCTGACTGAATCTCAGTTATCAGTTGATTCAACTACTGCTCATCTCAGATGTCCAAATTATTTGCTGTATGATTCCTTTCGCCTCAAAGGTGGTACTTGTGCATATGTCCGTTCTGATATTCCCTGTCAGAGACTTGGCAATTTGGAATCTCCTCTCTTTGATCTTCTCTGGCTTAAAATCTCTCTACCTCATTGTTGTGTAAAATTCATGTTGTCTCTACCGTTCTCCCAACTCCACTAATCACTTGGAGCTCTTTGACTTCCTCTCTTTGCAACTTGACTTTCTCCAGTCCAACTTTCCTAACAGTGAGGTAATTTTCCTTGGTGATTTTAACGTTCACAACTCCAGCTGGCTTCCGTTTTCTAGTCACACCGACCCAGCAGGTCGAGATGCTGAGGCTTTTGCAATTACTAATGACCTAGCACAGATTGTTCATTTACTTACAAGAATACCGGACAATCCTAATCATACAGCCAATACGCTTGATCTTTTTCTCACAAACAACCCTTCTAAGTACAAGGTTGAAGTGAGAGGTCCTTTAGGCACTTCAGATCACAACTTGGTGATTGTCTCTTCTCCAATGGAACCTTTATCTCATGGCTATTCCAAACCTCGTGTTGTTTGGCATTACAAGAATGCAAAATGGGATGACCTGCGAGACTTCTTTTCTTCTTTTCCTTGGTCTGATTACTGTTTCAAAACTTCTGATGTCAACGTTTGCTCAGATCATGTCAGTGAAATTATTCTTGCAGGAATGGAATCCTTTATCCCACACCCACTTTAAATAAAAATAAATGGTTTTCCAATAAATGTGCTAAGGCTGTCCAAGAAAAGAATTTTGCATATCGTAATTGGCTTGTTTCTAATTTCAGTTTCATTTTCTGCCTACACCAAAGCTCGCAACAATTGTAAAGCAGTTATTAATCAGTCCAAACTAGAGTTTGAACAGGCTAAGAGTAGAAAACTTGCTTCTTGCCCTAATGGTAGCCGAGCATTCTGGTCTCTTGCCAAAGCTATTGGCCGCAACTTTTGCCCATCTCTGCTCCCACCTCTGTCCAAACCAGATGGTTCTGTTGTCACTTCAGCCAAGGATAAAGCTGACCTGCTAGCATCCCATTTTTCTTCGAGCTCATGTATTAATGATCTTGGTAAAACACCTCCCACCATTCCTAACACGCTCCATTCAATGCCTCCTGTGGTCTTCCGTCAAAAGGATATCAGAAGGATTTTGATGAATCTTGATGCTAAGAAAGCTCCAGGTCCTGATGGTATTTCTCCACTTGTTCTCAAAACCTGTGCTCCTGAACTTACTCCTATTCTTTGCCGCCTTTTTTTTTTCACTTTCTTATTCCAAAGGTGTTTTTCCTTCTGCTTGGAAATTTTCTCATATCCAGCCAGTTCCTAAAAAGGGTGACAAATCCCCCCCATCCAATTATCGTCCCATTGCAATTACTTCTACTCTTTCTAAAGTAATGGAGAAATCAATTTACCGCCAACTCTTAAACTACCTAGAAACCTTCCGTCTGATCAACGATCGCCAGTATGGATTCCGTCAGTGTCGATCCACTGGTGATATTCTGGTTTTTGTTACCCATTTATGGACTAATTCAATGGAAAGGTTCGGTGAAACACAAGTAGTTGTTCTTGACATCTCAAAGGCTTTTGATCGTGTTTGGCATAAAGGTCTTCTAAACAAGCTTCCATCTTATGGTTTGCCAACTGTTTTTAGTAATTGGTTATCCAGTTTTCTCTCTGATCGCTCACTGAGGGTGATGGTAGATGGCTCTCTCTCTTCTAACTTCTCCACTAATGCCGGTGTTCCCCAAGGTTCAGTTCTTTCCCCCACTCTTTTCCTCTTGTATATCAATGACCTTCTTCCATTGACTGGAAATCCTATCCATAGTTTTGCCGATGATAGCACATTGCATTCACCTTTCCATTTTGAGAAACCTTGTCCAGCTCAATCAGCTTCAAGTTCTCGAAAATCTGCTGCCAATTCCTTAAATGCCAATCTTCAGGTAATTCTCCAGTGGGGCAAAGAAAACTTAGTTGATTTCAACCCTTCTAAAACTCAGTCTTGTCTTATATCTCACAAAAAGGATTCTTCTGCTCCTATGCTTATCTTTAGTGACACTCCGATTTCTAGGCAAAATGATATATCTCTTTTGGGGATTACCCTGACTTCTAATCTCTCTTGGCACAAGCACATTACAAATATTGCTTCCTCTGCATCTAAAAAACTTGGTTTTCTCTTTCGCTCTCGGCGTTACTTTTCTTCCAAACAGCTGCTCACTCTGTATAAATCGCAAATCCGCCCTGCCATGGAATATTGTTCCCACATCTGGGGTGGTGCCCCCAAAACCTCTCTCAGGCTTCTTGATTCCATTCAGAAGAGGGCAGTTAGGTTAATTAATGATTCATCTCTAACAGAGTCTCTCCACTCGCTTTCTCATAGACGCACTGTTTCTGCTGCATGCCTCTTCTACAGATACTTCCATGGGCACTGTTCTTCTGAATTGGCTTCTATAATTCCCGCTCTCTCTTTCAAAACAATCCGAACACGTGCCGCCACCAGCCAACATCCATTTACTGTCCAACTTCAAACCCACAGAACCAACTTTTCATCTTCCTCATTTATTCATTCAACTGCCGTTTTCTGGAACAACCTTCCTTCATACGTATTTCCTGAAAATTATAATCTACAGAAGTTCAAGTCCAATATCAACAAATATCTTCTTTCGTTTTCTCAACCTCCAACCCAAGCACGGTACTAAGTACTATAGGTTATAATACCTCTCGTGTTTGGGGTTCTCATAAAAAAAAAAAAAAAAAAAAAAAACATTATTGGATATTTTTTACAACAAATTATTTTTTGTAAGTAACTTATAGACCTAGTAAGGATCGTTAGTTTATTCTGAATCAAGACAGCAAGATTTGAAAGTTAATTAATACTTAAGTGTCCATAGATTACCACCTTTGTCTTTGTCATACGATCGTTATATATCGAACCTAGATAGCGTTAGTATAGTATAGATTATAATAGTTTCAGCGATCGGTAAAATCTATTAAACTTGTTGAACTTCGTTGGCATTTAAATTGCACTTTAACTAAATACATATACCGACTTAGATTACAAACGTAACATAATTAATTAATACATAACTGATACGGAAATTATATAAAGGGAACTCGGAGATAGTTAATACTTGACACTAAAAAATATATATACCATTATAACTGTGTTGGGAGATAAGTTAGGGTCATAAACTGAAATGTCTGCCAGGGGCAAAGGTTGATGATGTTGTAAAGCAGATATCATCTTTTAAGAGCACAAAAGGTGATATAGTTGTACACGTGCGCACTAATGATATCAAGAGTAGGAGACTGGCAGAATTGCTTTACAAGTACAGGTCACTGTTGAAAAAAAGCCGTGAAATAGGGTTGAATTTGAAAGTGTCTGCAATTCTGCCCAGACACGATAGGAGGGAGTATATGATGAGAGCCTTGTTGATCAATTCGGCCCTGGAAAGATTGTGCAAGGCTCAAGGGGTAGAATTTTTTTCAGCCTGGACTGTACTTGTTAACAGGAGAGATTGCTTCTGCACGGATGGAATACACTTAAATAGAAAGGGTGCAAGAATATTTGCTGATGCTATTGAGGCAGTGTTAGGTGGGTCGGAAAACTGCTAGCTTGGGGGATACAAAGACGAATAGATTAACAGTAGCCACTGGCAGAGGTGAAAGAGATTCTTGCACTGCTTCTATTAGAATGAGCAGGAGCCTGAAAAACAAGATGCATGGTATTTCAGAGACTGCTGGGAGCCATTGCGGTACAAGTAAACACATGGGTTGTGTTAGGGTAGCTAAGAATAGAAATAGGTGCATGTATACTTGCGTGTACACCAATGCTAGGAGTTTAGTAAATAAATTTGATGAATTTGAGGTATTGCTCAAAACATCAAAGGCAGATATTGTTGGGATATCAGAGACTTGGTGTCACACAGATATAAGGAATGCAGAACTGGAATTTGGGGAGTACAAATTCTACAGAAAGGATAGATTGGATAGGAAGGGAGGAGGGGGTTATGCTATTAGTTAAGAAATACATAAAATCCAAGGAAGTGAAGCCAGTGGACATCGCTGGACAGTGCAGTGTCGAGTCAGTTTGGTGTGACATAAGCATTGGGAGATCAAAATTCAGAGAGTCTTATAATGGGAGATTTTAATTTCCTAGATATTGACTGGAGTTTGGAGGCTGGTCACTCACACACTAGCAAGGCTTTTGTGGATTTATTGGATGATTGTTTTCTACATCAGCATGTTCGGGAGGCAACTAGAGGGAGGAATACTCTTGATTTGATTATCAGCAGTGATTCTTCATGCATTAAGAATTTGCAGATAAATGAACCACTAGGTGGCACTGATCACAGTGTGCTGAAGTGGGATTTACTCAAAGTGGGATTTACCATTAGGGGTAAAGGGAAGGGTTATTACTTTCGTAAAGGTGACTACGATGGACTGAGACAGTATTTAAATTCTATACAGTGGGACCAACTGATGATGTTACCAACAGCAAATGCAAAATGGGAAGCATTCAAAGAACTTATCTTGAAAGCTACTAGGCTTTACATACCAACTAAGAAATATTGTTCAAGGTTTAGGCCTAAATGGTTGTCAGATGAACTAATGAGGCATATGGCAGAGAAGAAACATGCATGGGATACATACAAATTAAAACATGACACAGAAGCCTATGATAGATACAAGTTGATCTGTAACCAAGTTACAAAGGAGGTTTGGCAGGTGAAGGCAGAGTACGAGAAATCTTTGGCAAGGGATGCAAAGAAAAACAGCAAAGAGTTCTTTACTTATATAACCTCTAGAAGGAAGGGGATGAATCAGATTGGTCCACTTGATATCGATGGGTCAACTGTTGATGAACCTGCTCAGGTAGCTAAAAACTAAATGAATATTTTGCATCGACATTCACACATGAGGAGTTATTTAGCGAGGGGAAAGCCAGGGGTGTATTCAACTCTAGCAGTAAGCTAGAGAATCTTGTAATAACTGAGAGTAAAGTGGAGGAGAAACTGTTGAAGATAAACACAAGAAAGGCACCTGGGGTGGATGGGATCTATAGAGTTATATTAAAGGAGGCAGCAGAGGAAGTAAGCAAACCCTTAGCCATAATCATGAGAGCTTCCTTGGACTCAGGGGAGGTACCCGCAGACTGGAGATGTGCAAATGTGACCCCAATTCACAAAGAAGGAGGATCAAAGGCTGACACAAGTAATTATAGACCTGTGAGTTTAACTTTGGTTCCAGGAAAATTAATGGAGGCACTAGTTAAAGAAGCACTGCAGGATCATTTAGACAAGACTTCAGTTATAGCTCAGACACAGCATGGTTTTGTTAAGAGGAAGTCTTGCCTGACCAATTTGATTGGATCCTATGATGCAGTCACAAAAGAACTGGATGCAGGGAATAACTCTGATATTATATATTTGGATCTTAGAAAGGCTTTTGATACTGTTGCCCATGGAAGACTGCTGCACAAAATGCTGTGACATTGGAGGCAAATTGCTGCTGTGGATAAAGGGGTGGCTGAGGGGGAGAAGACAGAGAGTGGTAATCAATGGACACTGCTCATTGTGCACTAATGTTATTAGTGGAGTCCCTCAGGGCTCAGTGTTGGGTCCATTATTGTTTTCTGTATTCATAAATGATATTGATGATGGTATATCAAGCTTAATGTCGAAGTTTGCAGACCATACAAAGGTAGGCAGGGTTGTCAAGGACACTACTGACAGTATGCTGCTGCAACAGGATCTGGAAAGGTTGAGCAGATGGGCTGAGAGGTGGCAAATGAAGTTTAACATTGACAAATGTAAAGTACTACACATGGGAAACAGCAACCCCAGAGCAACGTATCAACTCTGTGGTACTACACTGACAGTGGTAGAGAATGAAAGGTACCTGGGGTGGTTGTGCAGGCAGATATGAAGTTCTCTGAGCAGTGCAGATGGGCTGCAAGAGTAGCTCATGGTGTATTGTCAATGATATATAGGGATTTTTCTAGCAGGGATAAGGAGGTGATTATTCCCTTGTATAAGGCAATGGTCAGGCCACACCAAGAGTACTGTATAAAGGTCTGGAGGCCTCATTTCAAGAAGGATGTTGAGCTGCTGGAACGAGTACAGAGAAGGGCAACAAGATTAGTGAATGGAACAAAGGGGTGCTCTTACGAAGAAAGGCTTAATTTTGCAAATTACAGTGTCTGTAGACTAGGCACCAGCGAGGTGATCTGATAGAGGCGTATAAAGCATTGAATGGTTTGAGCATGCTCAATGCTGATGGGATTCTTCCTCTCACTCAGAATAATCACCTGAGAGGGCATAAATTCAAATTGAGGAAAGACAGATGTAGGATAGATGTGCCGAAATTTGCCTTTAGCCAGCTGGTAGTTTGTTGGTGGAACAGACTTCCATCCCTTGTCGTGGAAGTTGATAGCCTAAATAAATTTAAGGCTGAGCTGAACAGGTATTTCGAACGAAGTGGGTTTTTTTTTTTTTTTTTTGGCTGATGCTGCATAAGCTTGCTTTCTCGCATCAAATGCCTCTACTAATGCTAATGCTAATAATTGAAAAAATAAAATAAAATAAATAAATTTTGCATATTTGTAACATACACCACTTTTGTATCATTATAATTTTTAACATTATTTTTTTTTGGTTATTAATATACTGGCATAGACTAATAATCAAATAAACGGTAGGCTTTTGCATCGAGAAGTAAGTGTAGAGGTAATGACATCTACAAAAAAGTTGCAATGTAGTGAACTAATATGCCATTCATATGCAATTTAGCCTGGAGTACACAGAAGGAGAGGGGAAAGCGAACCGATATCGTAACTCAACTCACTTCCTTGTATAAATTTTTTTTGATAATTATCAGTATTTCAAATATTATTATTAAAATAAATGACCATGGATTTGTGGTTGAAAAAAAGGAATTTTAAAACAAGAAGCAAGTACCTTTAGTATTGCAACTGTGGTTGATGGAAACGAACACAACATTGTCACACTTCAAAGTGAGGATGAACGATCGCAGCCTTTTGGTCCCCAAAAATCCAAAGTGAAAAAACAGGACCCAGCTAATAAAAGACCAAAATGAAAGGATGATGCCAGTCATTTGAATTCCGGCTTTACATGTGTTGGAAATAAAGATGCACAGTGCACTGTGCTCCTGATGCACAGTGCATTGTATGTAATAAAATATTAGGAAACATATTTGGCTCCCACTAAACTTGTGTTTCATAAGTGTTCCGTATATATATATTGTGAGATGGAAGGTGTTCCGTGACTAAAAATGTTTGGGAAATGCTATTGTATATAATCACTGTGTGCACAACCATTGCACACCAAGTGCCACACATGAAACAAAGGCACAGCAGCAATTGACCTTGAACCTTTCGATAGTTGTCTGCCGAGTCATATTCCAACATGCTCATTTGATTTGCAGTGAACAGGTTTTCATTACCTTGTATTTTTGCAGTTTGCCAGAAAAATAACAAGCAAAAGAATGAAACTAAAAATCAACCTCAAATTTTAACAAGACTAAAGCAAACACTACATGAAATCTATGAGATGTTACATCAACTTTATGGGGAAGATACTATGTCAAGAGCTCGTGTTTGAATGGCATACAAGATTTTTAGAAGGAAGAGAGAATAGGGAAGATGATGAATGAATGGGCTGTCCAGTATCCTTGAAAACTGATGAAAATGTGGACCAGGTATGAACATTGAGTAGAAGTGATCATCATTTAAGTATTAAAATCAGAACTCAATATGGGCGAAGAACCAGTTAGACAAATTTTAGTGAAAATTTAGGCATGAGAAAAGTGTATACCAAGATTGTGCCAAAAATTTTGAATGAAGATCAAATAATGAGAAGACACCAAGTTTGTGAAGATGTTTTGAAAAAAATTGAACACCCAGACTTTCTGAGTACTGTAATTAGCATTAGCATTAGTAGCATTAGTATTAGCATTAGCATTAGTAGAGGCATATGATGCAACAAAGCAAGCATATGCAGCATCAGCCAAAAAAAAAAACTTCCACTTCACCCCTCCGTTCGTTCGAAATACCTGTCCAGCTGAGCCTTAAAATTTATTTAGGCTATCAACTTCCACAACAAGGGATGGAAGTCTGTTCCACCAACCAACTACCCGCTGGCTAAAGGCAAATTTCCGCACATCTATCCTACATCTGTCTTTCTCCAATTTGAATTTATGCCCTCTCAGGTGATTATTCTGAGCAAGAGGCAGATCCCATCAGCATTGAGCATGCTCAAATCATTCAAGCCTTTGTACACCTCTATCAGATCACCATGCTGGTGCCTAGTTATATGTATCCCATGCATTTTTATTCTCTGTCTCATTAGTTCATCTGACATTTATTTAGGCCTTGAACAATATTTCTTAGTTGGTATGTAAAGCTTAGTAGCTTCCAAGATAAATTCTTTGAATGCTTCCCATTTTGAATTTTCTGTTGGTAACATCATCAGTTGATCCCACTGTATAGAATTTAAATACTGTTTCAGACCATCGTAGTTGCCTTTACTAAAGTAAAAACCCTTCCCTTTACCCCTGATGGTAGTTACTTCTTTGAGTAAATCCCAGTTCAGCACACTGTGATCACGGCCTCCTAGTGGTTCCTTTATCTGCAGATTCTTAATGCATGAAGAATCACTACTGATAATCAGATCAAGAGGGTTACTCCCTCTAGTTGCCTCCCGAACATGCTGATGTAGAAAACAATCATCCAATAAATCCACAAAAGCCTTGCTGGTGTGCGAGTGACCAACCCACAAATTCCAGTCAATATCCGGGAAATTAAAATTATTATTTTTATTATTATTATTATTAGCTATATGGTGCAAGGAAGCTTGACGCTTATGCTGCACCAGTCAAAAAAAAATTCCCGAGTTACCCTAAGAGAGAGAGAGAGAGAGAGAGAGAGTGTCAAAAGGGAATCACCAAGAAAGAATAGAATGATGATATCTAGCTCAGGAACCTGGGTATGCCAAGTCCATACTCACCAGATGTGAGCCCCTGAAAGAATATTAATCATCAAGTAATACAGAAGCCTATAGTAGATATAAAATAGTCTGTAATTATGTCACAAAGGAGGTTGGGCCACCTAAGGCCCAACCTCCTTTGTGACAAGAAGTCTCTGGCAAAGAAAGCCAAGAAAAGCAGCAAAGACTTCTTTGCTTATATTAACAGTAGAAGGAAAGGTTTAAATGACATTGGTCGTCCACTTGATGTCGATAGTTTAACTGTTGATGAACCTGCTCAGGTTGCTGACAGGCCGAATAGGTATTTTGCATCTATATTCACATATGAAGAATTCTTTAGGGAAGGGGATGTTTATCAAACTCTAACAGGGTGCTAAATGATTTTGTAATAACTGAAAGGAAAGTGGAAAACAAATTGTTGAAGTTAACCATAAGAAAGGCACCTGGGGATGTGATCCATCCAATCATATTGGATGGATCACATTATAAGACTCTCTGATTTACTGGCTGACTCTATTTCCCTGTACAGTTTCTTATTATACTGATCAGAGCCATTAGGCCTATAGCACACTCCTACTCTCAATTTTGATTTCCCAATGCTTATATCACACCAAACTGACTCGGCACTGCACTGTCCAGCGATGTTGACTTGCTTCACTTCCTTGGATTTTATGTGTTTCTTGTGTTTTTTTATGTGTTTTATGTGAATTGCAACACTTTCAAATTCAACCCTAATTCGCGGCTTTTTTCAACAGTGACCTGTACTTGTTAAGTAATTCTGCTGGTCTCCTACTCTTGATATCATTAGTGCCAATGTGTACAACTATATCACCTTTTGTGCCCTTAAAAGATGATATCCGCTCTACAACGTCATCAACCTTTGCCCCTGGCAGACATACCCTGGTCCTGTTCCACCTATACTTTTTACAAAACATGTTCCTCGTTTCCCTGACAATAGAGTCACCAACAACTACTAGTTCCTGTGGGACCAGTGCATTCTGCCTTGTGGGTTGCCGCTGTGTTGCGTGATTAACAAGTGCAAGCTCTGGCATTGATGTGGCCAGCTGAGAGCTTGATGGGCCCCTCAATTTAGTTCCTTCGAGGGCATTCACCTTGTGATGAAAATTACTTCTGATGAAAGTTGGCTCTTTCGGTATGACTCAAAAGCTAAATGGCAAATCAGTGCAATGGAAAACAAAACGATCCCCCAGACAAAAAAAAAGCAAGAATATCAAAATCAAAAATGAAATACATGCTGCTTGTCTTTTTTGATATTAAAGTATGGCTTAATACATGCCACCCATCAGATTGTCAATCAAATATACTACATTAAAAGTTCTGACAAGACTGCATGAAAAAATTCGAAGGAAGAAACCCAAATTGTGGAAGGAATGGTTGGATGCTCCATCAAGTCAACAGCACCATCTGTGTCATGTATTGTGGTTCATAGTTATTTTATGTCACCCTTTTTGTTTTACAAGCCATTTCTTATAATAAAATACGAAGGCATGTTAAATTATTTTAATTATTTGAATCTATTAGAGAAACCCACTAAGTAGTGTTTCTTTTGAGGTTTTCCATGAAGGAAAACCGAAGTACCTTCTGTCAGAAGCTCCATGTTTAGCGGAAATGAAAGATAACAGGAAGACTAAATAGAAATGTAATTTAGTGAAACATTTATAACGGATAAAAAAAAGAAAAAAAAAAAATGGTAAGCTCCTCATATCACGTATTTAATGCTAGTATAGGTTGAATTTATTGCCATGTGGATTATTTTATTATTTTCATCAATGGTTTCTGTAAGTTCTAAATTGTGGAACGTATATCAACAGAGGGTTGTATATTGAAACAGGGCTACATGCTTGTGACGTACTGTTTGAGTAATGAAATGCTGTATATTAATTAATGTTAAGAAAATTTTCCGATCAAGTAATGCAGAATCGTGTGATCTCATAAATTATACTCCTGTTTCCCTACTTCTGATAATTATATAATTATATATGCATTTAGCGAACTGACGGTCCGACTGAAGAAATGGTAACCAACGAAGGTGGAATATTTTATTCAGCATCGTACAGATGATCTGACAGTCTTGCTGCTTCCCCACGTTTTCAACAAAGTAGCATATTTAGATCTCTAAGGCATTTTCTTTCATTTCAAATGGCTGACACAAGTTCTTATAAAGTGGTAAAGTGGCTTGTCAGTTTATGGACTCGCAAACATCTACAGATTTCTCAAGCTCATACAACAGAAAAACTATGAAGCATATGAAAGGATACAAAATAATACTATGAAGGATATGAAAAGAGATTTTACTGCAAGGTTTAACAAAAAAAGACAGTGCTGTGAACTATACAAATTTGTAAGCAGTTCACGAAAAGATCAATTTTGGATAAAAAAGATTGACTTGGTAGGAACAATGTGTAGCAATGCTGCAATCAGAAGCGGATCAAGCCAAGTAGGAGCCCCAAGCAGGAAAAATTTCGGGGGCCCTTTTCCGAATTATGATCGTTTTTCTTACAAAAAAATCTCATTATGAAAAATAGTGGCCTGTCAGGGCAATTTGCTTTTAAACTAAAAAAAATTACAAACCTCAAATTTTTATTTTATATGTAGCCCTCTTTCTGCATATCATAAATCGTATTTAAATTTAAATCAAATTATTATTTTGGCAGGGGTCGATTTTTTTGTGTAATTAAAAAATATATATATTTACTTAATTTTTGCCCATTTTTGCTATACTAGTTTCATCCCCTGATGTCCAGTTAAAAGTTAGAATCCCGCCAAAACTCAAATAAATTCCCTTCAAAAGCTTAAATAATACCCCGTTATAGGATGGTTGATTGTATACAAAAAAACATAATTTTCCTTGAATCCCCCTTAGTATTCGGGGCCCTATGCGGTCGCTTAGTCCACTTACCGCTTAATCCGCCTCTGGCTGCAATCACCCAAAACCACTGCAGAAACGGATCTTCTGAACTCGGAAGTCCACAAACCACAATGCTAACACATAATATCTGTATAATATAATGCATATTATACAGATATTATGATCTGACTGACAGCCTTATAAAATGCACTGTTTGCTTGATGTTTGCAGAGCAATCGGGTACGAGACATGATACTGCCAAGAGGGATGTCTTTGTGTGTGCGCGATGCAAGGATGTATCGATATCAGGCAACAACTCGGCGTTCTTGTGGGCCTATATGAGAGCTTGAAGGACAGGGTGGATGCCCTCGAAGAAACTAAATTGAGGGCCCATCAAGCTCTCAGCTGCCCACATCAATGCCAGAGCTTGCACTTGGGCATCGCGTGACACAGAGACAACCCCTAAGGCAGAATGCGCTGGTCCCGAAGGAACTAGTAGTTGTTGGTGAATCTATTGTCAGGGAAACGGGGAACATGCTTTGTAAAAAAGATAGGTGGAACAGGACCAGGGTATGTCTGCCAGGGGCAAAGATTGATGACGTTGTAGAGCGAATATCATCTTTTAAGGGCACAAAAGGTGATATAGTTGTACACGTTGGCACTAATAATATTAAGAGTAGGAGACCGGCAGAATTACTTAACAAGTACAGGTCACTGTTGAACAAAAGCCGAGAATTAGGGTTGAATTTGAAAGTGTCTGCAATTCTGCCCAGACACGATAGGAGGGAGTATATGATGAGAGCCTTGTCGATCAATTCAGCCCTGGAAAGATTGTGCAAGGCTCAAGGGGTAGAATTTTATTCAGCCTGGACTGTACTTGTTAACAGGAGAGATTGCATCTACAGGGATGGGATACACTTAAATAGAAAGGGTGCATGAATATTTGCTGATGCTATCGAGGCAGTGTTAGGTGGGTCGGAAAACTGCTAGCCTGGGGAGAGACAAAGACCAATAGATTGACAGTAGCCACTGGCAGAGGTGAAAGAGATTCTTGCACTGCTTCTATTAGAATGAGCAGAAGCCTGAAAAACAAGATGCATGGTATTTCAGAGACTGCTGGGAGCCATTGCGGTACAAGTAAACACATGGGTTGTGTTAGGGTAGCTAAGAATAGAAACAGGTGCAGGTATACTTGCGTGTACACCAATGCTAGGAGTTTAGTAAATAAATTTGATGAATTTGAGGTATTGCTCAAAACATCGAAGGCAGATATTGTTGGGATATCAGAGACGGGGTGTCACACAGATATAAGGGATGCAGAACTGCAATTTGGGGAGTACAACGGCTACAGAAAGGATAGACAGGATAGGAAGGGGGGAGGGGTTATGCTATTAGTTAAGAAACACATAAAAACCAGGGAAGTGAAGCCAGTCGACATCGCTGGACAGTGCAGTGTGGAGTCAGTTTGGTGTGACATAAACATTGGGAGATGAAAATTGAGAGTAGGAGTCTGCGATAGGCCTAATGACTCTGATGAGTATAATAAGGAACTGTACAGGGAAATAGAGTGGGCCAGTAAATCAGAGTGTCTTATAATGGGAGATTTTAATTTCCCAGATATTGACTGGAATTTGGGGGCTGGTTACTCACACACTAGCAGGGCTTTTGTGGATTTATTGGATGATTGTTTTCTACATCAGCATGTTCGGGAGGCAACTAGAGGGAGTAATACTCTTGATTTGATTATCAGCAGTGATTCTTCATGCATTAAGAATCTGCAGATAAATTAACCACTAGGTGGCAGTGATCACAGTGTGCTGAAGTGGGATTTACTCAAAGAGGTAACTACCATTAGGGGTAAAGGGAAGGGTTATTGCTTCCGTAAAGGCGACTACGATGGACTGAGACAGTATTTAAATTCTATACAGTGGGACCAACTGATGATGTTACCAACAGCAAATTCAAAATGGGAAGCATTCAAAGAACGTATCTTGGAAGCTACTAGGCTTTACATACCAATTAAGAAATATTGTTCAAGGTTTAGGCCAAAATGGATGTCAGATGAACTAATGAGGCATATGGCAGAGAAGAAAAATGCATGGGATACATACAAATTAACACATGACACAGAAGCCTATGATAGATACAAGTTGATATGCAACCAAGTTACAAAGGAGGTTAGGCAGGCGAAGGCAGATTACGAGAAATCCTTGGCAAGGGATGCAAAGGAAAACAGCAAAGAGTTCTTTACTTATGTAAACTCTAGAAGGAAGGGGATGAATCAGATTGGTCCACTTGATATTGATGGGTCAAGTGTTGATGATCCTGCTCAGGTAGCTAACAAACTAAATGAATATTTTGCATCGACATTCACACATGAGGAGTTATTCAGCGAAGGGAATGCCAGAGGTGTATTCAACTCTAACAGTAAGCTACAGAATCTTGAAATAACTGGGAGTAAAGTGGAGGAGAAACTGTTGAAGATAAACACAAGAAAGGCACCCGGGGTGAATGGGATCTATCCAGTTATATTAAAGGAGGCAGCAAAGGAAGTAAGCAAACCCTTAGCCATAATTATGAGAGCTTCCTTGGACTCAGGGGAGGTACCCATAGACTGGAAATGTGCAAATGTGGCCCCAATTCACAAAGAAGGATCAAAGGCTGACACAAGTAATTATAGACCTGTGAGCTTAACTTCTGTTCCAGGAAAATTAATGGAGGCACTGGTTAAAGAAGCACTGCAGGATCATTTAGACAAGACTTCAGTTATAGCTCAGACACAGCATGGTTTTGTTAAGGGGAAGTCTTGCCTGACCAACTTGATTGGATACTATGATGCAGTCACAAAAGAACTGGATGCAGGGAATAACTTTGATATTATATACTTGGATCTTAGAAAGGCTTTTGATACTGTTGCACATGGAAGACTGCTACACAAATTGGAGCAGTGTGACATTGGAGGCAAATTGCTGCTATGGATAAAGGGGTGGTTGAGGGGGAGAAGACAGAGAGTGGTAATCAATGGACACTGCTCATCGTGGACTGATGTTATTAGTGGAGTCCCTCAGGGCTCAGTGTTGGGTCCATTATTGTTTTCTGTATTTATAAATGATATTGATGATGGTATATCGGGCTTAATGTCCAAGTTTGCAGACGATACAAAGGTTGGCAGGGTTGTCAAGGACACTACTGACACTATGCTGCTGCAACAGGATCTGGAAAGGTTGAGCAGATGGGCTGAGAGGTGGCAAATGAAGTTTAACATTGACAAATGTAAAGTACTACACATGGAAAACAGCAACCCCAGAGCAACGTATCAACTCTGTGGTACTACACTGACAGTGGTAGAGAATGAAAGGGACTTGGGGGTGGTTGTGCAGGCAGATATGAAGTTCTCTGAGCAGTGCAGACGGGCTGCAAGAGTAGCACATGGAGTATTGTCAATGATATACAGGAATTTTTCCAGCAGGGATACGGAGGTGATTATTCCATTGTATAAGGCGATGGTCAGGCCACACCTAGAGTACTGTATACAGGTCTGGAGGCCTCATTTCAAGAAGGATGTAGAGCTGCTGGAACGAGTACAGAGAAGGGCAACAAGATTAGTGAACGAAACAAAGGGGTGCTGTTACAAAGAAAGGCTTAAGTTTTGCAAATTACAGTATCTGGAGACTAGGCACCAGCGAGGTGATCTGATAGAGGTGTATAAGGCCTTGAATGGTTTAAGCATGCTCAATGCTGATGAGATTCTTCCTCTAGCTCAGAAAAATCACCTGAGAGGGCATAAATTCAAATTGAGGAAAGACAGATTTAGGATAGACGTGCGGAAATTTGCCTTTAGCCAGCGGGTGGTTGGTTGGTGGCACAGACTTCCATCCCTTGTGGTGGAGGTTGATAGCCTAAATAAGTTTAAGGCTCAGCTGGACAGGTATTTTGAACGAACAGAGGGGTGAAGTGGAAGTGGGTTTTTTTTTTTTTTTTTTTTTTGGCTGATGCTGCATAAGCTTGCTTTCTTGCATCAAATGCCTCTACTAATGCTAATGCTAATATTATACATAATATGCATAACACATAATATATGCATATTATGCATATGAAAACTGGTGTTTGTCAAGATCTAAATGGTAACGATGGTGTGCAAAAAAAGAAGTAAAACATTTGCAAAGTTGTTTGAAGTTTTACAAATGATCCAGCAATGTTCATCTCTGAGTGTGCAGTCTTTTGAAGTGCCTGTAACAGGAATGGTTAATATTTATTTTTCGGGTAAAGAGAACCTATATTATTACAAAGAATTAAGAGCATGATCAGCTTCATGTGATGATCAGTGTTTAGTGACAATTTGATAGGGTACTAGTTCTTTGATGATTCTCTCAAACAAAATTCATATCTGGTCATGTTGAGGACTGGTTTGTTACAGAGCTCCCAAGACTGAATCTTCTAGTTGATTGCTAGTTCCAGTGGGATGGAGCCCCTGCCCAATGTGCAGAGAATATCAGGGAATGCTTGCATGACATGTTTGGGAATAGGTGGATTGGGAGAGGATCAGCACATTTGCAAGTGCCTATTCAGTGGTCTCTAAGACATCCTCAACTTTTTGTGGGACATAATTAAAAACATTATATCCAAGAAAAGATGCTAGATATAATAGATACCTGGGTATAACCTCCATGCACAAGCACACTGAGTGACCACCGAGGTATGAACTAACATAAGTAGGGGTCGAGGTGCGGTGCCCACACCACATGGAGAAATGCCGCCCCTCTGTGTTACCAGGCAATACTTGGTGGTAGATGACGCTCATCAACTGATGCAGTACCATCACTTTGCTTATTGGAGGCTTGAAGTGGTGGAACCCATGTTTAGTCTCCAGAGCTAAGTTCTAGTCAACCCCTCCCCATCTCTTCCATCATGCATTATGACTGATGACTTTTGAGGTTATGATGAACATCATGGCAGATCCAATCTTCCTTACATTTCGAGGGTACAGCTCTAAAACGGTGTTCGCAGGCCGGCTGCTAATTAGTACACTGGACCAAACCTATTGATAACTCTTTAGGAGGCTTCTGGATCAGCTAGCATATAATCTTTCTACCTCTACTCTGCCAGATAGTGACTGGAGGGAGTCTGAATAGTGTGAATGCATGGGGCATTGTCGAGGCCACGTTATGTCAGGGATCTGGGTATATTCTTACCATGTGTACACCATATCCAAAAATTTCATTACTTCATACAGCATGTCCCCCCCACTTTTTTTTACTATTGAATACACTATGAATTGACAAACTAATAGAGTAAGCTTAGCTGCAAAAAGATCTAAACCTCCCAAACACTTCCTAGTTCATTTCACAAATATATGTGGTCTCAATTCTAATCTCAGCGATGTTCATTTCCACTTGCAGTCTGCCAAACCCCATGTACTTTTTCTGACAGAATCTCAGTTAACGGTTGATTCAACTACTGCTCATCTCAGTTGTCCAAATTATTTTCTGTATGATTCCTTTCGCCTCAAAGGTGGTATTTGTGCATATGTCCGTTCCGATATTCCCTGTCAGACTTGGTAATTTGGAATATCCTCTTTTCGATCTTCTCTGGCTTAAAATCTCTCTACCTCATTCTGTCAAAAAAAACCCCCAGAGGCTCACATCTGGTGAGTATGGGCTTGGCACACCCAGGATCCTGAGCTGGATATCATCATTCTTCTTTTCCTTGGTGATTCCCTTCTACTTCTCTCTCTCTCTCTCTCTCTCTCTAGGTGCCTCCGTAGCCAAGTGGGCAGGAGCAGCAGTGCGCAGCACGCGCTTCTAGATTAGACCGGGGTTCGAGCCCATGACCACCAAATATGGAAGATGTGGAAAGGTCAGGGAATGACCACTGCATATCCCCGGAGCAATATGGCCTTAGTTGCTAATGCTCCTAAAAACCAAATAACAAACAAACTCTCTCTCTCTCTCTCTCTCTCTCTCTCGGGGTAATTCAGAAAATTTTTTTTTTGGCTGGTGCTTCCTTGTACCATGTGGCTAATAATAATAAAATAATAATAATCCTCCAGCACATGATGCACTCTCTGTTTGCTCGTTTCTGGCCAGTAAACAAATTTCTGTGTGTGAATATGTACCCTACTTGCCCAACCTTTCCTCTTGTGATGTTTTTCCTCTTCCCTAAACTGAAAGGTTTGCTTAAGGAAACTCATTTTCAGTCCATTAAAGACATTCAGAAAAAAACGACCAAAGTGTTTAAATGGCTTTCAGAAGATGACTTCCAGAAATGTTTCTGATCTTGAAAAAATGAATGGAACAGTGTGTGCAACTCCAAGGCAATTATTGAAATACTTCATTACCTTATAGGGTAATGAAATATTTCATTATATTTATTTTATTGCTATAGTCTCATTATTTAATGTTATGTTGTTGTTATTTGGTTTTTTTAGGAGCATTAGCAACTAAGGCCATATTGCTCCGGGGATATGCGGTGGTCATTCCCTGACCTTTCCACATCCTCCGTGTTTGGTGGTCACAGGCTTGAACCCCGGTCTAATCAAGAAGCATGTGCTACGCACTGCTGCTCCTGCCCACCTGGCTATGGAGGCACCCATTATTTAATAGCCATACCTCATATGTTTAACTGTGTAAAAATTTTTCAGTATTCAAGCAAACTAATTTGAATGAATTCTTTCACTTAACTTTTAGCTTGCTGTGCTCAGCAGAATGTAAGCAGACAATGCCAAAACAAAGCTTGTAGTTTTGATATTGATATTCAAATTGCTTTATCAAGACATGACTGCCTGCAAGACCTTGATAAGCTGATGTTCTGTGCTGCAGGTGAGTTAATTATTCTTGGCTTTTTATATATATGTTTGAATATTGAATATTTTCTGTCTTAAAAGATAATTCTAATTATCCTTTTTTTTTTTTTAACTTTCTTTCTTTCTTTGAAAATCTCAATAGATATTTTGCATTTACATTTACATGTGCAGAATTTTTTATGGTTGGAGATGCCAGATGTATATCAAATTCTAACAGGAAGCTAAATGACTTTGTGAAAAATGAGAGGAAAATGGAAGAGAAATTGTTAAAGCTAAACATAAAAAGGCACCTGGGGTGGATGGGACCCATTCACTTATATTAAGTGAATACAAACCTTTTGCCATAATTATGAGAGCATCCTTGGGTTTATGGAAGGTCTCAGTGGAATGGAGATGTGCAAATGTATCCCCAGTTCACAAAGAAGAATCAAAGGGTGAAATAAGTAATTATAGAACTGCAAGCTTGACTTCAGTTCCATGGAAAATAATGGGATCACTGGTTAAAGAAGTATTGCAGAATTACCCAGACAATAATGCAGTTATACAGCATCCACAGCATGGATTTTTTAAAGGGTGAAGTTGTTTGACCTGTGGATACTGTGATACAGTAATAAAGGAACTGAATGTAAAAAATAATTTTGGCATCACATACTTAGATTTCAGAAAAGCTTTTGATACATTTGTTTCACATGAAAGACTACTGTACAGATTGGCGCAGTGTGACATTAGGGACAAGTTACAACTATGGATAAAGGGATGAGAGAGAGAGAGAGAGAGGTTTCAATGGTCACCACTCTTCTTGGACTAATGTTATTAGTGGAGTCTCGAAGGATTCAGTCTATGCCCATGTTCTTTTCAATATTTGTTAATGATATTCATGAGGTGTAACCTCCAAGTTTGCAGATGGCAGCATGGTTAATGACAGTAATCAGGGTATACTGCTGCAATATACTGTTGCAACAAGATCTAGGAAATGTTAGGCAGATGGGCTGAGAAGTGACAGTTTAAGTTTAACAATGACAAATGCATGTGGGTAGCAGTAATCACAGAATTACATACCAACTATTTAGTTTGTTTGTTTGTTTGTTATTTGGTTTTTAGGAGCATTAGCAACTAAGGCCATATTGCTCTGGGGATATGCGGTGATCATTCCCTGACCTTTCCGCATCCTCCATATTTGGTGGGCACGGGCTCAAACGCCAGTCTAATCAAGAAGTGTCTGCTACGCACTGCTGCTCCTGCCCACCTGGCTATGGAGGTGCCACTAACTGTTTAGTACCAAACTGAAGGTAGTGGAGAATAAAAAGACATGGGTGGGAAGATAAAATTACTTTTCTGAAAATTAACACATACACATTGCAGGTGTGCTGCAAGTACAGCTCATGGGGTTTTGTTAATGATATACAGAAATTTTTCCACCTGTGATAAGTAGGTAATCATTCCACTGTATAAGGCAATGGTTTGGCCACATCTCTGAGTACAGGCCTGGAAGTCTGATTTTAAGAAGGATGTGAGTCTGTTGGAATGGGTACAGAGAAGAGCAATGAGATTAGTAAGGGAACAAAAGGGTGCTCTCACCAAGAAAGACATCATATACATCAGTTCTGCAAATTACAGCATTTCAGAGGTACCTTTGAGGAGATCTGTTTGATTTTTAAAGCTTTGAATGGATTAGTACAAGCTTATATAGCATCAACCAAAAAAAAATAACTTTCCCATCTCACCTATCATTTCCCTTCAATAGTTTGCCTAGTTCTTCCTTGAATTTACTTAAGCTATCAACTTCAACACATATATTTTCCAACTATCCTTCTTGAATTTGAATTTGTGTCACCCTCATATGGGTAGTGTCAGCAAGAAGAAGAATCCCCTCAGCGCTTAGCTTGTTCGATCCCTTCAAAGCCTTAAACACCTTGATTAGTTCACCTCACAGGTTCCTAGTATCCAGATGCTGCAGTTTGCAGAAATGAAGACTTTCTTGGTAAGAGCACCCCTTTATTCCCCTCACAAATCTCACTGCACTTCTTTGTACTCATACCAACAGCTGTACATCCTTTCTAAAATGAGGCCTCCAGACCTGCAGTACTCAAGATGTGGCCTGAACATTGCCTTATAGAATGAAATAATCACCTCCTTATCCCTGATAGCAAAGTTCCCATATATCATTGATATACAGGAACTTTGTATATCCAAGTTTTTGTACATTAAGACTAATATATCTTCAAAAATAAAATTGATAAATATAGAAAACAACAATGGCCCAAAACTGAACCCTGGGAAACACTACTTTTTCATGAACTATCCATTATTCCATGACTAGTAGTGTCCATTGATTGCCACTCTCAGTCTTCTCCTACTCAACCAGCCTTTTATCCGTAGCAGCAACTTGCCCTTAATGCCATACTGCTTTAATTTGTACCACAGTCTTCTTTTATGTGCAAAAATGCAAGAAGTTGTGTATGAAGGATAGGTGGAATAGGACTAGGATATGTCTATTTTTGCCAGGGGCAAAAGTAGATGACGTTCAAGAGCAGATATCATCTTTTAAGGACACAAGAGATAATACTGATGTGCACGTTGACACTAATGACATTAAGAGTAGAAGAGTTTTCCCCTGTACTTAACAAGTACAGGGGGAAAATTGTTGGCAAAAATCGTGAGTTAGGATTGAATTTGAAAATGTCTCCAGTTCTACCCACAATTGATAGGAGGGAGTATATGTTGAGAGCCTTGTGAATCAATATGACCCTGGAGAAAATGTTCAAGGCTCATGGGTTAAAATTTTTCTCAACATGGTCTGGGCTTGTTAAGAGGAGAGACTGTTTATACAGGGATGGAATACACTTGAATAGAAAGTATAGAATATTTTCTAATGCTATCGAGGCAGTGATCAGTTACAAAACTGCTAGCTTGGGGGGGGGGGGGGATACAGAGAATAATAGTTTAACTAGAGCCACAGACAGAGGCAAAAGCAATTCTTGCACTGCTACTATTGGTACATGCAGCAGCCCGGAAAGCAAGGTATACTTGCATGTACACTTATACATGATAATACCAGGAGCATTGTAAATGAATTTGAAGTACTGATTAAGTTTTTGATTGCAGACATTGTAGGAATAGCAGAGATGTGGTGTCACTCAGACATAAATGATGCTGAATTTGAATATGGGGAGTACAATGTATACAAGGACAGACAGGACAGGAGAGGTGGTGTGTTATGCTTTTAGTTAAGAAGCATATTAAATCTAAGTCAGTGCATCCAGTTGACTTGGTAACAGCTGCACCGTTGAATCAGTTTGGTGTGATATAGGAATTGGGAAAACAAAATTGAGAATAGGAGTGTGTTATAGGCCTAATGACTGTAATGATTATACCAAACAGTTACACACAGAAATGGAGCAGGCCTACAAATCAGAATGTCTCATAATGAGAGATTTTAACTATCCAGATGTTGACTGGAATTTGTGGGTTGTTCATTCACATACTAGCAAGACTTGAGGATTTCTTGGTAATTGCAGAACTGTTAGCTTAATGTTTGTTCCAGGGGAAAATAATGGAATCACTGTTTAAAGAAGTAATACAGGACAGGCACAATTATACTGCAATCACAGCAAGGATTTGTCAAAGACGGTCTTGTCTAACCAATCTGAGAGGTTACTGTGATGCAGTGCCCAAGGAACTGGATGAAAAAAATAATTTTGATATCATATACTTGGATTTTAGGAAGGCTTTTAATACTTTTGGACATAAAATACTGCTGTTAAAACTGGAGCATTGTGGCATTAAGGCCAAGTTACTGCATGGATCAAGAGATTTTTAAGTGGAAGTAGACAAAGAATTGTTATCATTGGACACTGCTCTTCATGAAATAATGTTATTAGTTTAGTTCCCCAGGGTTCAGTTTTCAGTATTTATCCATGATATTGATGAAGATAGCATTAACATTAGTTGAGGCATATGATGCAAGAAAGCAAGCTTATGCAGCATCAACCAAAAAAAAAAACAGAAACCTCCAATTTCATCCATCCATTCACTCCAAATGCTTGTCTAGCTCAGCCTTAGATTTATTTAAGCTATCAACCTCCACAACAAGAGATGGAAGTCTGTTCCAGCAATCAACTGCCAATTGGCTAAAAGCAAATTTCCGCACATCTATTCTACAGCTGTCTTTCTTCAATTTGAATCTGTGCCCCCTCAGGTTCATAATCTGAGCAAGAGGAAGAATTCCATCAGTATTGAGCCTGCTCAACCCATTCAAGGTGTTATACACCTCAATCAGATCACCTCGCATGTGCCGACTCTCCAGGCACTTAAATTTGCAGAACTTAAGCCTTTTTAAGTAATAGCACCTCCCCCCTTGTTCCCCTTCTTTGTACCCGTTCTAGCAACTCTACATCCTTCCTAAAATGAGGCCTCCAGACCTGTACACAGTAATCAAGGTATGGCCTGACCAATGGCTTGTACAACGGGATAATGACTTCCTTGTACCTGCTAGCAAGATTCCTATATATCATTGATTAGATTCCATGACCTGCTCTGGTAGCCCATCTGCACTGCTCAGCAAACTTCATATCTGACTGCACAGTTACCCCCCCCCCCCCCAGGGTTCATTCTCCACTTACCTGAGTGTAGTACCATAAAGTTCTTACATTTCTCTTGGGTTACTGCTACCCATATGCAGTACTTTACATTTGTCAATGTTAAACTTCAGTTGCCACTTTTCATTCCATTTGCCCAACTTATCTATATCCTGTTGCAGTAGCATACCGTCTTTACTGTTATTAAAAACTTTGCAAACCTTTGTATCATCTGCAAACTTGGACATTAAGCCTGATATACCTTCATCAATATCATTGATGAATACACAAAACAACGATGGGCCCAGCACTGAAACTTGGGGAACTCAACTAATAACGTTAGTCCACGAAGAGAAGTGTCCATGGATTACCACTCTCTGTCGTCTCCTACTCAACCATCCCTTTATCCATTGTAGCAACTTGCCCTTAATGCCAGACCACTCCAATTTGTACAGCAGTCTTCCATGTGCAACAGTATCAAAAGTTTTCCTGAAATCCAAGTATATGATATCAAAATTTTTTGCATCAAGTTCCTTTGTGACCACATCATAGCATCCAATCAAATTGGTCAGACAAGACCTCCTGTGCTGTGTCTTAACTATTACTGCAGCCTTGTCTAGATGATTCTGCAATGCTTCTTTAACCAGTGACTCCATTATTTTCTCCAGAACACAAGTTAAACTAACAGGTCTATAGTTACTTGTGTCACCTTTTGATCCCCATTTGTGAATTGGGGATACATTTGCACACATGGGGACCTTCTCTGAGTCCAAGGAATCTGTCATAATTATGGCTAATGGTTTGCTAACTTCCTTTGCTACCTCCTTTAATAAAATTGGAGAGATCCCAGCTATCTCAGGTGCCTTCCTTATGTCCAACAATTTCTCCTCCACTTTGCTCTCAGTTATTACAAAATCACTTAGCTCCCTGTTAGAGTTTGATAAACATCTGTCATTTCCCTCCTTGAACGACTCCTCATGTATGAATGTTGATGCAAAATACTTATTCGAGCTTAATGTCTTAGTTTGCAGATGATACAAAGGTTGACAGTGTGGTTAACAACAATCATCAGGTTGAGCTTCTTTCAACAAGATCTAGGAAAATATATCTGTCTGCTGAGAAATGGCAGGTGTAGTTTAACATTGATAAATGCAAGGTACTGTACATGGGTAACAGTAACTCCAGAGTAACTTATCAATTGTGTGGTACTACCCTCAGGGAAGTGGAGAATGAAAAAGATCTGGTAATTACACACGAGTAATTACAGACAAGAGTAATTACAGACCTATTAGTTTAACTTCTGTTTCAGGGAAAATAATGAAGTCACTGGTTCAAGAAGCATTGCAGGATCATCTAGACAAGACTGCAGTAATCATTCAGACACAGCATGGGTTTGTTTAGGGGAAGTCTTATCTGACCAATTTGATTTGATACTATGATGTGGTCACAAAGGAACTGTATTCAAAAAATAATTTTGATATCATATATATGAATTTCAGGAAAGCGTTTGATGCTGTTGCACATGGAAGACTACTGTACAAATTAGAGCAGTATGTCATTAAGGGCAAGTTGCTACAATGGATAAAAGGATGGTTGAGTGGGAGGAGTCAGAGAATGGTAATCAATGGGCACTGCTCTTCATGGACTAATGTTATTAGTGGTATCCCCCAAGGTTTGTTATTTGTCCATTTTGTATATTTATCGATGATATTGATGAAGGTATATCAAGCTTAATGTTGAAGTTTGCAAATGATACAAAGGTTGGCAGGGTTGTTAATGACAGTATGCTACTGCAACAGGATCTAGAAAAGTTGGGCAGATGGGCTGAGAAGTGGCAACTGAAGTTTAACATTAACACATGCAAAATACTGCATGTGGGTAGCAGTAACCCTAGGGAAATTTAGCATTAGCATTAGCATTAGTAGAGGCATTTGATGCAAGAAAGCAAGCTTATGCAGCATCAGCCAAAAAAAAAAAAAAATTTAAAAAAAAATAATAATAAATCAATAAATAAAAAATAACCACTTCCACTTCACCCCTCTGTTCGTTCGAAATACCTGTCCAGCTGAGCCTTAAACTTATTTAGGCTATCAACTTCCACGACAAGGGATGGAAGTCTATTCCACCAACCAACCAAATGTACCAACTGTTGGGCACTCAGGGTAGTAGAGAATGAAAGAGACCTGGGGATAATTGTACAGTCAGATATGAAGTTTTTTGAGCAGTGCAGACAGGCTGCCAGAGCAGGTCATGGAGTCTTGTCAATAATATACATGAATTTTGCTAGTAGGTATAAGGACCTGATTATCCCCTTGTTTAAGGCACTGGTCTGGTCACACCTTGAGTACTACATACAGGTCTGGAAGCCTCATTTTAGGAAGGATGTAGAGTTGCTAGAATGAGTAAAGAGAAGGACAACAAGACTGGTGAAGGGTAAAAAGTGGTGCTCTTATTAAGAAAGGCTTAAGTTCTGCAAATTGTAGCATCTGGAGACTAGGTATGTATGAGGTGATCTGATTAAGATGTATAAGGTCTTGAATGGATTGAGCAGGCTCAATGCTGATTTGATTCTTTCTATTGCTTAGATTACAAACTGAGGGCACATAAACTGAAATTGAGGAAAGACAGTGGTTTAATAGATGTGCAGAAATTTGTAGTTGATTGCTGGAACAAACTTCCATCTGTCATTGTGGAAGTTGATAGCTTAAATAAATTTAAGGGTGAAGTGGACAAACTTTTGGAGTGAATGGATGGGCGAAATGGGAAGTTTGTTGGGTTTATTTATTTATTTTTTTTTTTTTTTTTGGCTGATTTTGTATAAGTTTGCTTTCTTGCATCATATGCCTCTACTAATGCTAAATGCAAATTTGCAATATTACTACTATGAATTGCCTTAGTAAATTTCACTTCTTAATTGAGGTGCTCTGACCTTTCTTCAACACATTACAAAACTTATGAAATAGGAGAACTGAACCCTCAATTCTCATTCCGTATCATTGTGCACTGCTGAGCGGCGCCTCCGTAGCCAGGTGGGAAGGAGCAGCAGTGCGTAGCACACGCTTCTTGATTAGACCGGGACTCGAGCCCATCACCACCAAATAAGGAGGATGCGGAAAGGTCAGGGAATAACCACCGCATATTCCCAGAGCAATACGGCCTTAGTTGCTAATGCTCCTAAAAAAAAAAAAAAAAAAAAAGCAGCGCTGAGCATCTCACATTAAAACATGGATATAAGTTTTTATTTTTTAAATTTATTATACATATGGGAATAATTGTGACTCTGTATGGTAAACAGCAAATTAAAATTTAAAAAAAACAAAAAAATCAGAAATTTAGGGAATGTTTATTAGATACTGCTACTATCATCAAAGTGAAATTATTATTGTTGCATTTGCAATTATTTTTTATTTATTATTTTTTTTTTTTTCAGAACACATCATGACTTTACCTTCTGTCATTTATATTTGTTTCCTAAATTTCCAAAAATGTAAATTTAAAATTCTTCTGTCATGTACATTAATATGTTAGTTGTGCATATTTAAATTCATATTTAAATGTGAGTTATTAATTTTATTAAATCCTTTTTAGATGGAAGTGATCATCGTCATTGCTGTCGACAAAAAAGTGTTCCATATAGTTGCATACAGTGGTGTAAAGGACGTTCTGTTGTCAATGCTCCACTATGTATTACATCCTATGCCAAAGAAATTGTTACTTGCTTTGAAGAAGGAAGAGGTAACAGATATGTGCTATTATATTATTCAGCTACTATTTATTTTACTTCAAGAATATTTCTAGTTCTTTCTAGGATCATGAAAGGTTAGATTTGGGGGCCCATTATATACATATATGTGAGGGAGCTGATAAGTTAGTCAGCCAAAAAAGAGAAACAAGACAGTCCAATTACAGCCTCTTCTCATCTTGCGGTGTAGGCAACTTATGATGGTCATTTCCAGAAAAAAATTTAAAATATTTTACACAGCTATGACGCTGCTATACGACTACCTCAGCTACCTGTGTAGTGATATTAAGGAGAGCATCTGCACAGATAGCCCATGAAATTGCCCAAAATCATCAACTTTTAGTTAGCTGCATTTTTTCTAACAGTTAATTCTATGTATCCACATTTTAAACCATTTGTGTACATAAATCATGACTACAGAGACAAAAAAAAAAAAAAAAAAAAAAAAATTGGCGAAAAGCTTCTGCTTTGAAGCTTAGCAACAGACTGAGACAAAATTTGAATTCCAAGTGTATAAATTCTTATCAAGGAGACTTCTGGAAACTTATTTAATGCATATACCATGAAATATCTGATCAAATGATAACCACACTGATACTCCTAGACCAGCATTTCACAAACTTTTTTAGTCACAGAACTCTTTTCATCTCACAACATAATCACGGAACACTTTTCATCTCACAACATATTCATGGAACACTTATGAAACACAAGTTTAGCAGGAGCCAAAGAACTTTGGCTAATATTTTATTACATATTGCACACTGTGCATCAGGAGCCTCTTTATTTCCAACACATTACTGTCATTAACAACCCTGCCAACTTTTGTATCATCTGCAAACTTCGACACTAAGCCTGATATACCTCCATCAATATCATTGATAAATATACAAAACAACAGAGGACCCAACACCGAACCCTGTGGAAGTCCACTAATAACATTAGTCCGCAAAGAGCAGCACCCATTAATTACCACCCTCTGTCTTCTCCCACTCAACCATCCTTTTATCCATTGTAACAATATGCCTTACCCTTAATACCATTCTGCTCCAATTTGTACAGTAGTCTTCCGTGCGAAACAGTGTCAAAAACTTTCCTGAAATCCAAATATATGATATCAAAATTATTTTTTGCATCCAGTTCCTTCGTAACCACTTCATAATATCCTATCAAATTTGTCAGACAAGACTTTCACTTAACAAACCCATGCTGTCTCTGAATTATTGCTGCAGTCTTGTCTAGATGATCCTGCAATGCATCTTTAACCAGTGACTCCATTATTTTACATTAGACTGGGGTTCGAGCCCGTCACCACCAAATACAGAGGATGAGGAAAGGTCAGGGAATGACCACCGCATTTCCCGGAGCAATATGGCCTTAGTTGCTAATGCTCCTAAAAACCAAAACAACAACAACCATTATTTTACCCGGAACAGAAGTTAAACTAACTGGGCTGTAATTACTCGTATCACCCTTCGATCCTCCTTTGTGAATTGGGGATACATTTGCACATCTCCAGTCCGTAGGGACCTCCCCTGAGTCCAAGGATGCTCTTATAATTATGGCTAAGGGTTTGCTTAGTTGCTTTGCCGCCTCCTTTAATATAACTGGATAGATCCCATCCACCCCAGGTGCCTTTCTTATGTTTAACTTCAACAATTTCTCCTCCACTTTGCTCTCAGTTATTACAAAATCATTAAGCACCCTGCTACAATTTGACTGTAATGGCAGTGCGCTACTGCAACAGGATCTAGATAATTTGGGCAGATGGGTTAAGAAGTAGCAACTGAAGTTTAACCTTGACAAATGCAAAGTACTGCATATGGGTAGAAGTAACTCCAGAGAAACGTTCCAACTGTGTGGTACCATGCTGAAGGTGGTAGAAAATGAAAAAGACCTGGGAGTAATTGTGCAGTCAGATATGAAGTTTTCTGAGCAATGCAGACAGGCTGCCAGGGCAGGTCATGGGGTTTTGTCAATGATATATAGGAATTTTGCTAGCAGGGAAAAGGAGATGATTGTCCCTCTGTATAAGGCAATGGTCAGGCCATGCCTTGAGTACTGCGTACGGGTCTGGAGGCCTCATTTTAGGAAGAATATAGATTTGCTTGAGTGTGTACAGAGAAGGGCAACAAGATTGGTGAGGGGAATGAAGGGATCCTCTTACCAAGAGAGGCTTAAGTTCTGCAAATTGCAGTGGCTGGAGACTAGGCACCTGCGCGGTGATCTGATTGAGGTGATCTTGAATGGATTGAGCACGCTAAATTCTGATAGGATCCTTCCACTTGTTCAGATTACGAACCTAAGGGGGCATAAATTCAAATTAAGAAAAGGCAGATGCAGAATAGATGTGCGGAAATTTGCCTTTAGCCAGCGGGTGGTTAATTGCTGGAACAAACTTCCATCTGTCGTTGTGGAAGTTGATAGGTTAAATAAGTTTAAGGAGGAACTGGACAGGCATTTGGAGGGAATGGTGCGATTTTTTTTTTTTTTTTGGCTGATGCTGCATAAGCTCATACACTTGCTTTCTTGTCTCACATGCCATTACTACTACTACTACATGTAAAGCAGAAATTCAAATAACTGGTGTTATACTTTCATTTTGGTCTTTTATTAGTTGGTTCCTGTTTTTTCACTTTGGACTTTTTGGAAACAAAAGGCTGTGATTGTTCATCCTCACTTTGAAGTGTGACAATATTGTGTTCATTTTCTATGAGCAAGTTGCACTACTAGAAGTGCTTTGCTTCTCATTTTAAAGTTCCTTTTTCAACCACAAATCTATGGTCACATATTTTAGTAATAATATTTTGAAATACTAATATAAAAATAAAATTTATACAAAGAAGTGAGTTTAGTTATGATATCGGTTTGCTTCCTCCTCTCCTTCAACCCATGTACTCCAGGCTAAATCGCATATTAGATAACTATATTGCTACTTTTTCATAGGTGTCATTACCTCTCCGCATACTTCTCTATGCAAGAGCCTGCCAAAATAAAGTATTCCGCAGTCTATTTGATTATTAGTATATGCCAGTGAATTAACCGAAAAAAAATTATGTTAAATATTATAATGATACAAAAGTGGTGTACGTTACAAATATGCAAAATTTATTTATTTTATTTTTTTAATTATTAATTACGATTTTTCGCAGAACACTTGTTCACATCTCACGGAACACTAGTATTCCATGGAACACAGTTTGAGAAACGCTGTCCTAGACAATGGGTGTTTAGAAATATGTGGTGGAAAGAAATGGATATTAGAGATTTGTAAAAACTAAACTAATAAAAGATAAAACTAAAATATAAAATAAAAAGAAAAAGTTTAATAAATAAATAAACAAACAGTTAAATAAAAAAATAATATATGCATTATTACATCTACATTCACATGAGGAGATATTCAGGGAGGGGAATGCAAAGTTTATCAAACTCTGGCAGGGAGCTAAATGATTTTGTAATAAATGAGAGCAAAGTGGAGAAGAATTAGATTATGGTGCTTTTGCTTACAATTTTTTCCAGCCAAATACATTAAAATAGCTTTATCCCATCCATCATAGGATGAATGGATGGACACGTCCATTCAAATCTTATATATAGAAGCAATGAATGCCATTCCATCTTTGTAAGAAAGTCCTTTTGCCAAACTTTTTTATCCTGCAAAAATTAAATGTCTGCCAATCTGATTTACCTCTATGATTCAAGTCAGAAAGCCTCCTCAGAACCAAGTCAATAAAAAACAAATCATTATACTGCTACAAAATATTTTGACAACAATTAAATTTTGATTGGATTGTACCAAACATAACTCTTCAGAAGTTCCTTAGAATTTCTTTTCACTAGTAGTTGTTGCTGACTCTATTGTCAGGGAAACGGGGAACATGGTATGTAAAAAGGATAGGTGGAACAGGACCAGGATATGTCTACCAGGGGCAAAGGTTGATGACGTTGTAGAGCGGATATCATCTTTTAAGGGAACAAAAGGTGATATTGTTGTACATGTTGGCATTAATGATATTAAGAGTAGGAGACCGGCAGAATTACAGGTCACTGTTGAAAAAAAGCTGTGAATTAGGGTTGAATTTGAAAGTGTCTGCAATTCTGCCCAGACAAGATAGGAGGGAGTATATGGTGAGAGCCCTGTCGATCAATTCGGCCCTGGAAAGATTATGCAAGGCTCAAGGGGTAGAATTTTTTTCAGCCTGGTCTGTGCTTGTTAACAGGAGAGACTGCTTCTACAGGGATGGGATACACTTAAATAGAAAGGGTGCAAGAATATTTGCTGATGCTATCAAGGCAGTGTTAGGTGGATCAGGAAACTGCTAGCTTGGGGGGATACAAGGACTAATAGATTAACAGTAGCCACTGGCAGAGGTGAAAGTGATTCTTGCACTGTTTCTATTGGAATGAGCAGCAGCCTGGAAAAAAAGATGCAGAGTATTTCAGAGACTGCTGGGAGTCATTGCAGTACAAGTAAACACATGGGTTGTGTTAGGTTAGCTAAGAATAGGAACAGGTGCAATTATACTTGCGTGCACACCAATGTTTGGTAAATAAATTTGATGAATTTGAGGTATTGTACCAAATATCAGATATTGTTGGGATATCAGAGACATGGTTTTACACAGATATAAGGAAGGCAGAACTGGAATTTGGGGAGTACAATGTGTACAGAAAGGATAGGAAGAGAGGAGGGATTATGCTATTAGTTAAGAAACACATAAAATCTAAGGAAGTGAAGCAAGTCGACATCGCTGGACAGTGCAGTGTCGAGTCAGCTTGGTGTGACATAAGCATTGGGAGATCAAAATTGAGAGTAGAAGTGTGCTATAGGCCTAATGGCTCTGATCAGTATAATAAGAAACTGTACAGGGTAATAGAGTGATCCAGTAAATGAGAGTCTTATAATGGGTTATTTTAATTTCCCGGATATTGACTGGAATTTGTGGGTTGGTCACTCACACACTAGCAAGGCTTTTGTGGATTTATTGGATGATTGTTTTCTACATCAGCATGTTCAGGAGGCAACTAGAGGGAGTAACACTCTTGATCTGATTATCAGTAGTGATTCTTCATGCATTAATAATCTGCAGATAAAGGAACCACTAGGTGGCAGTGATCACAGTGTGATGAAGTGGGATTTACTCAAAGAGGTAATAACAACCATCAGGGGTAAAGGGTAGGGTTTTTACTTTAGTAAAGGCAACTACGATGGTCTGAAACAGTATTTAAATTCTATACAGTGGGATCAACTGATGATGTTACCAACTGAAAATTCAAAATGGGAAGCATTCAAAGAATTTATCTTGGAAGCTACTAAGCTTTACATACCAACTAAGAAATATTGTTCAAGGCCTAAATGGATGTCAGATGAACTAATGAGACAGAGAATAAAAATGCATGGGATACATATAAATTAATGGGTGACATGGAAGCCTATGAAAGATATAAGCTTGTCTGTAACCAAGTCACAAAGGAGATTAGGCAGGCAAAGACAGATTATGAGAAATCCTTGGCAAAGGATGCAAAGAAAAACAGAAAAGAGTTCTTTACCTATGTAAACTCTAGAAGGAAAGAGATGAATCAGATTGGTCCACTGGATATTGATGGTTCAACTGTTGATGATCCTGCTCAGGTGGCTAACACACTAAACGAGTATTTTGCATCTACATTCACACATGAGGAGTTATTCAGGAAGGGGAATGCCAGAGGTGAAATAAACTCTGGCAGTGAGCTAGATGATTTTATAATAACTGAGAGGAAAGTGGAGGAGAAATTGTTGAGGATAAACATAAAAAAGGCACCTGGGTGGATATAAATGAATATTTTGCATCGACATTCACACATGAGGAGATATTCGGCGAGGGGAATGGCAGAGGTGTATTCAACTCTGGCAGTAAGCTAGAGAATCTTGTAATAACTGAGAGTAAAGTGGAGGAGAAATTGTTGAAGATAAACACAAGAAAGGCACTTGGGGTGGATGGGATCTATCCAGTTATATTGAAGGAGGCAGCAAAGGAAGTAAGCAAACCCTTAGCCATAATTATGAGAACTTCCTTGGACTCAGGGGAGGTACCCACAGACTGGAGATGTGCAAATCTGACCCCAATTCACAAAGGACGACACAAGTAATTATAGACCTGTGATTTTAACTTCTGTTCCAGGAAAATTAATGGAGGCACTTGTTAAAGAAGCACTGCAGGATCATCTAGACAAGACTTCATTTATAGCTCAGACACAGCATGGTTTTGTTAAGGGGAATTCTTGCCTGAACAATTTGATTGGATACTATGATGCAGTCACAAAAGAACTGGATGCAGGGAATAACTCTGATATTATATATTTGGATCTTAGAAAGGCTTTTGATACTGTTGCCCATGGAAGACTGCTACACAAATTGGAGCAGTTTGGCATTGGAGGCAAATTGCTGCTATGGATAAAGGGGTGGTTGAGGGGGAGAAGACTGAGAGTGGTAATCACATGGACACTGCTCATCGTGGACTAATGTTATTAGTGGAGGCCCTCAGGGTTCAGTGTTGGGTCCATTATTGTTTTCTGTGTTTATAAATGATATTGATGATGATATATCAAGCAAAATGTCCAAGTTTGCAGACAATGCAAAGGTTGGCAGGTTTGTTAAGTACACTACTGACTGTATGCTGCTGCAACAGGTTCTGGAACAGTTGAGCAGAAGGACTGAGAGGTGGCAAATGAAGTTTAACATTGACAAATGTAAAATACTACATATGGGAAACAGTAACCCCATAGCAATGTATCAACTCTATTGTACTACACTGACATTAGGTATTAGGTATTAGGTATGTTCGGGGTCTGACGGCACCTGGGATTTCTCCCATCTCCGCGTATGTTCTCTGTATCGGACAAGCCAGAGATTTAAAAGTGTGTGGGATATGTACTGTGTTGTTTGTTGTGCCCATTGTTCATCCGGCCTGTTAGCCGCCGGGCCCCTAGTGAGACCCGACGTTACCAATACCCGCCACAGGGAGGCCGGCCGGGTGTTACCAATATTTGTACTCTGGCTGGTCTTACCACATACATTCCTGGGATTTCAGTGGTTGGACCAAAAAAATAAAATTAAATTAAATTAAAAAAAAATAAATAAAAATAAAAAAAATAAAAAATAAAAAAAAAATAAAATAATTATAATAAATAAATAAATCGAGGTTGATATTAGTGATACTTAGCAAGTTAGTATTAATAGTATGCGACGTGGGGCTGTGCCGTGAAAGTGAGTTTTAAAAACCAAATAGGTTCGGGCAAGAATTTTGATGTTCTCTTTTGATTTTGAAATCTAGGGCTAAACGCTGTGTAAGACAAAAGTTTGGGAGAAGGATGAAGACTGGGGGGAAGAAGTTGGAAATAAGGGGCCGACAGAGTAGATAGCCCCTGCAGGTAGTGAGGCATGCCCGTGCCCCACCAGAGTGAGAAAATTGGGGAGGCAAGGAGAGGCAAGCCTCTCCTCCCCAGGAGTTTGGAAAGAAAAATCCGCTCAAGAGAGTGCGGATTTGGGTCGTCAATAGACTGTTCCGGCTGGAGAGTGCCACCGTATGTCGTCTCCATCAGTTTGCAGGCCCTAAAAAGCTGGCCGTTGAGTCTGATCTAGGTGGGACACTAATAGGGGGTTAAATCTGGGATGTCATCCTTCCAGACTGCATGTGGTCTGGATCCTATTTTCTGGTCATTATCTTGGGGTCATAATCAAGTCTACTGGCTGTCATTATGGGTTTTATCCCTTCCGTGATGTTTGATAGTCCTCACACTACCTTTTGTCATTATATAGTGGGTCTATGCTGCAAGGTCTGAGGGCAGTGTTCCCCAGTTCTGATGTCACAACTATTTAAAGGTTTTTTTTTTTTTTTTTTTCGCTTCCATTGGCGGTAATCATGACTCTTGTGGTTAGACAATATATTGTCACTTGTCTTTTCCCAGTTCATTTTGTACTCAGTCCAAGGTCTGTATAGTCGGCTCCTCTGTCATCTCGCTGCTATTTGCAGGTTTGTTTTGTCTCATTCCGTTAAGGTCTTCTGTATATGGCGGTTAGTGTTTGGTGCCTGGTAAATAATCCCTGGGCAAAATCAGTTAAGGCTAAATATTCCTCTTGTGTATCTAGTAGATGTGACTCAAGATCCCTCAGTAGATAGTGAACTCTAGTTATTAGTCTGCATCTAAGGTCTTCGTATTGGGCACACTCAAACATAATGTGCATCCAGCTTTCTTGTTCCCTGCAAGTGCAACGCGGATCCTCCACTATTACCAATGCTGTAGAGAATGAAAAGGACCTGGGGGTAATTGTGCAGGCAGATATGAAGTTTTCTGATCAGTGCAGATGGGCGGTAAGAGTAGCTGGTGTCTTGGTGTCTTGTCATGGTATCTGTGTCATGGTGTCTTGTGATATACAGGAATTTTTCTAGCAGGGATATGGAGGTGATTATTCCCTTGAATAAGGCAATGATCAGTCCCCACCTTGAGTACTGTTTACAGGTCTGGAGGCCTCATTTCAAGAAGGACCTTAGCTGAATATCATCATTCTTCTCTTTCTTGGTGATTCCCTTCTACTTCCAACTCTCTCTCTCTCAGGGTAATTCTGAAATTTTTTTGGCTGTTGCAGCATAAGCCTCAGACTTCCTTGCACCATATAGCTAATAATAATAATAATAATAAGGATGTAGAGCTTCTGGAATGTGTACAGAGAAGGGCAACAAGATTAGTGAATGGAACAAAGGGTTACTCTTACGAAGAAAGGCTTAAGTTTTGGAAATTACAGTGTCTGGAGACTAGGCACCGGCGAGGTGATCTGATAGATGTGTATAAAGCCTTGAGTGGTTTGAGCATGCTCAATACTGATGGGATTCTTCCTCTTGCTCAGAATAATCACCTGAGAGGGCATAAATTCAAATTGAGGAAAAACAGATGTTGGATAGATGTGCGAAAATTTGCTTTTAGCCATGGGTAGTTGGTTGGTAGAACGGACTTCCATCCCTTGTTGTGGAAGTTGATAGCCTAAATAAATTTATATCTCAGCTAGACAGGTATTTCAAACGAATGGAGGGGTGAAATGGGAGTGGTTTTTTTTTTTTTTTTTTTTGCTGATGCTACTAATGCTAATATCTAAAACAGATACATTGTAGAAATTTGGCTCAGTATTCATAACAGTTCACAAATACCAGGTGGTTATAAAATAAGTTTCCCTATTCAGGAGACCCTAGTGTCAAAACGGTTAGAGATAGCACTGGGAAAATCAGTGGGTATGTCATTTAAGGTATGGGGAAGCGATTTGTAGAATAAAAAAAATTAGTTCAAATTCCTGCCACCATGGGGAGAAATTGGCACTGCAAACATGAGATGGAATACTTAACTTAGGATTAGATTATAGTATCAGAACTTAGAAATCTATGTGCTTTCCTTCACTTGAGTTGACATTCTGAAAATGGAGGACTGCGTGCAACACAGTTTCGCGTAGCATCTCATTGGGGATGTTGGTTACATGCTGTTTAATGCTTGCTTTCAAATTGACAAGCGTCTGTATGCCGCCACGGTAAATTCTGTCTTTCAGGTATCTCCATAGCCAGAAATCACAGGGATTGTGATCTGTGATCAGGCTGGCCAGAACTGCAGAAAGTCTCTAGAAATGATGCGATCATTTCCAAATGTTGAACAGAGCAGTTCCTTCGCTTGTCGACCAACATGGGGTGGGGCACCATCTTGCATGAACACTGCGGTTTCTAAGCATTGACTTTCTTGCAGAACGGGAATAATGTGATCTCTTAGAAGAGTACAGTACCATACACCTTACAGGGCCACGTGGTGTAGACTCTTCAAAGGCCTTCAAAAGGTGGCGTTGGCCTTTTCGCTTTTATCTAACAGGATGTCATTTGCATATGTAAATGACAATTTTTACATATGTCAGTGCCATTTTTCCCTGGTGGCAAAATCTTGAACTAATTTTTTTTCTTCTAACGATCACTTCCCCATACCCTAAATGACATAGCCACTGATTTTCACAGCGCTAACTCTAACCTTTTTGACACTAGGGTTTCCTGAATGGGGAAACTGATTTTATAATCACCCAGTATAGACACATGGTTCCAAAACAGACATGAAGGTTGGTGGGTCTTTCCAAATCAAATATCACAGCAACTTCCACTTGAATGTAATGTATATACTGCTGAAATATGCACCATACAAATAGCCATACATTTGGCTATGGACTCAGGGGAGGTACCCATAGACTGGAGATGTGCAAATGTGACCCCAATTCACAAAGGAGGATCAAAGGCTGACACAAGTAATTATAGACCTGTGAGCTTAACTTCTGTTCCAGGAAAGTTAATGGAGGCACTGGTTAAAGAAGCACTGCAGGATCATTTAGACAAGACTTCAGTTATAGCTCGGACACAGCATGGTTTTGTTAAGGGGAAGTCTTGCCTGACCAATTTGATTGGATATTATGATGCAGTCACAAAAGAACTGGATGCAGGGAATAGCTTTCATATTATATACTTAGATCTTAGAAAGGCTTTTGATACTGTTGCACATGGAAGACTGCTACACAAATTGGAGCAGTGTGACACATTGGAGGCAAATTGCTGCTATGGATAAAGGGGTGGTTGAGGGGGAGAAGACAGAGAGTGGTAATCAATGGACACTGCTCATCGGGGACTAATGTTATTAGTGGAGTCCCTCAGGGCTCAGTGTTGGGTCCATTATTGTTTTCTGTATTTATAAATGATATTGAGGATGGTATATCAAGCTTAATGTCCAAGTTTGCAGACGATACAAAGGTTGGCAGGGTTGTCAAGGACACTACTGACACTATGCTGCTGCAACAGGATTTGGAAAGGTTGAGCAGATGGGCTGAGAAGTGGCAAATGAAGTTTAACATTGACAAATGTAAAGGTACTACACATGGGAAACAGCAACCCCAGAGCAACGTATCAACTCTATGGTACTACACTGACAGTGGTAGAGAATGAAAGGGACTTGGGGGTGGTTGTGCAGGCAGATATGAAGTTCTCTGAGCAGTGCAGACGGGCTGCAAGAGTAGCTCATGGTGTCTTGTCAATGATATGCAGGAATTTTTCTAGCAGGGATAAGGAGGTGATTATTCCCTTGTATAAGGCAATGGTCAGGCCACACCTGGAGTACTGTATACAGGTCTGGAGGCCTCATTTGAAGAAGGATGTAGAGCTGCTGGAACGAGTACAGAGAAGGGCAACAAGATTAGTGAATGGAACAAAGGGGTGCTCTTACGAAGAAAGGCTTAAGTTTTGCAAATTACAGTGTCTGGAGACTAGGCACCAGCGAGGTGATCTGATAGAGGTGTATAAAGCCTTGAATGGTTTGAGCATGCTTAATGCTGATGGGATTCTTCCTCTAGCTCAGAATAATCACCTGAGAGGGCATAAATTGAAATTGAGGAAAGACAGATGTAGGACAGACGTGCGGAAATTTGCCTTTTGCCAGCGGGTGGTTGGTTGGTGGAACAGACTTCCATCCCTTGTAGTAGAGGTTGATAGCCTAAATAAGTTTAAGGCTCAGCTGGACAGGTATTTTGAACGAACAGAGGGGTGAAGTGGGTTTTTTTTTTTTTTTTTTTTTTGGCTGATGCTGCATAAGCTTGCTTTCTTGCATCAAATGCCTCTACTAATTGTTGTTGTTATTTGGTTTTTAGGAGTATTAGCAACTAAGGCCATATTGCTCCAGGAACATGCGGTGGTCATTCCCTGACCTTTCCGCATCCTCCGTATTTGGTTGTGACGGGCTCGAACCCCGGTCTAATCAAGAAGCATGTGCTACTCACTGCTGCTCCTTCCCACCTGGCTACGGTGGCGCCGCCTCTACTAATGCTAATGCTAATGCTATTGTTCTACGGATTCATTTTTTATCAGTTCCACATGGTTCTACATATATACAGTTTCACAAAGTACTTTTCAGGTATTTTGTGAAAGTATAGATAAATTCTACTGCTTCACACTATCTGCTATAAAATGCAGACTGTCATTAAGAACTTGAGGAAAACGACCAGGTTATCAGATTATGCTGGATTCTATGGAATCACTGAATGTGACAGTCAAGAAACCAGAACAATTACCACACCTTCCAAAATTTACAACTCTGCATACTAATTATTAGCTCAACATACTTCAGGCATAAAAAAGTCATTTGGCAACAAATATGGCAAGAATAAATCAACAATAAACTGGAAATCCTGTACTAATTCAAATGGTCAAAAAGTGAGTCCAGACCAGATTGGGCACACACACACACACCTTACTTTTATGCATCTTTCAGAGAAAGACCCTCTATTATGCTCTTGCTATCACACTCTGCTTACAATCAAGCATATTATCTTTGACTGTCCTTTCTATGTACTGGCACATCAAACAGCATTTCTTTTCTCATTCAGAAACATGAGATCATGCTCCTCTAGCATGTACTACAGGATATGCAGGATATATGATAACATTAGTTCTTTTCATAAAAAAATAACAAAAAAAAAAAAAATGCAAATCATACAAAACCATTTGAAAGGCACAATATGACCATAGTAGATAACGCAAACATAAAAATAACTCCTTGTCTCCTTTTTTAGCTCTCTTTGCTAGTGCTTTTTTGTATGAGGATTGTGCCTGTCTCACCTCATCAGCGGTTTTGTTATACATATACATATAATACTTTATATATACAGGTAACCCTCATATAACACGGTTATTAGGTTCCTGTAAAATGTCATGTTGTGTGAAACCATGTTATATGGGACTAAGAAAAAATACAAAAAGGGGGGTTACGTTCCAAAAGCTAACAAAAATACACCATTGTAGATTTCGTGTATCTTCTGCTCTCTTTAAAAAATCAGTAATCTGGGTTTGTTTGCTTTTCCTTGATAAATCCTTAAGAATTTCATTGTATGGAACTAAGCATTTTTGAAGCTCCCTTTTGAACTTTGGGCTCCTTTCATTCCAGAATTTGCATTCAAAAAATAAGATTTTAATTGCTCGGCTAACTTTATGCCTTCCCCTATGCTTTTTAGTATAAAATTTGGAAGTTAAGAATTTTCTTCTCCGATATCATCATCTGAATTGATTTAATTTTACCTCCAATGCCATTTGATTTGCACCAAATCCACTATGCCAGATTCTTTATCTACCAGTAATTCTTGAACATCTTCAATAATCATATTTTTTTTTATTTTTTTTGGAGCATCGCTGACTAAGACCATGTTAATCTGTGTATATTATCTATAAATTGCGTGTATCCTGAGATCGACTTTCTGTTTTGCTGGATGAAAAACCCGATTTTCTGGGAATAAAAACCATGCTACCCTCACCCGAGCAACTCAGCCACGTTGTGAAAAAAAACAAAAAAAATTCCTCCCTTCATCGACGGGATTCGAACTCTGGTCTTTTCCAGCCAGTTTGGGGAGGAGGGCGATTCTATCAACTGTGCTACCCACAAGGGTTTCAGTAGTCATATCATCAAAACCTTCTCCTCCTACCGATGTAGAAAGTTCAAGACAGGCAGAAAACAGATTCTGTTTTCTGCCTGTTCAATCACATTTCCTGAATGAACTGACTCTGGCCGTACATTTTTCTACAAACATTTAACATTGACAGTTTTACTTCTTTGAGTGATAAATTTATAATTCTGTTACAGACCACTGTTGAGAAATGTTTCCATGCCTCCATTACTTAAATAGATTCAGAATCAATTTTTTTCCGAAATTCATTATAACGATTTTCTGATGGAATGAGTTTTAAAGGTGGATATAATATGCCTTGATCTAACGGCTGAATGAAAGAAGTTGTATTAACCCAGTACAACTGTGGAAGTAGGAACGTAACTTCAGCGTTTGGATGGCCTGATGTGCTATCCAATAGTAATAAAACTTTGAAATCTAGATTTTTCCACAAGTTCAGTAGCACAGAACATAACACGAGAATTTTCCAACAAAATAAAATACAAGGATTTCTCAATAATTTTGTTTTGACTAGTGAGTCAATAGCAGGGATTCAAAAAGAATGGGAACATTGAAAAATTACATCCAACATAATAGCAGGGTTTTCCCCTGCACAAAAGTTCAAAAATACCCTGTTATGGGAGATTTACCGAAATTCTCTAACATGTTAGAGCTGTGTTATATAAGTACAGCGTTGTGCGAGGATTGCCACAATTTATCAATCGTGTTAGAGTGAAACCGTGTTGTAGAAGTACTGTGTTATACAGGGGTTGCCTGTATATACTTTCTATATATATAATTGCACTAATTGTGTTTTACATCTCAAAGGAAAAACACAAATATTGCAGCATATATGAGGAGCCCAATTCACAACTAAAATAAAGTTATGCTTTTTTTTATTGGGGAGATATATACTAAAGATTTAATTGTAATCACTGCACACATAACAAAAGCTTTCTGGGGAATTTATGCACTGACGTGAATTCAATTACAGTTGACACCTAAACCTGCAATAAGAGCACAAGTTTACTAACGTATAAGTGTTAACTACCAAACTTGTAACTTTGACTAATTATCATGTCTGGGAAGTTTGCTATTTTATATTCATCTGATACACAGGGTGGGGTAGAAACCTGCCAGAACCTGACCACTGCAATGAGATCTAGAAAACTTTCAGCTCCAGAAATTCTCAAGCAGCAGTCCAACTAATATTAGTTATTATTAGTTATGATTGACTAAATGAACCAAATGACTGACCAAAATATAAGTACTTGAATATTGAAATATGAAATGTCTTGCAGACATTCTAGGAAAAAAATGGGCTGCACATTTGAAATTAGCATTAAAAAGTTTTCATTGTTTTAGTGTAATTTGTAGAAATATTGGTATTCATGTTTTTCTAACACTAAGCATACTTAAGATTTTATACCTGGCATATAATTAGACCATAAAATTTTAGACTATTTATTATTGCTCTAACAGTTCACTTACACATCATTGTACACATATATATGTGCAGTGGCAAGGCTGAAATTTCCCCCAGCAACTACCAAAAATTTTGCTGTCCTCCCCCTTTCCCCCCCCTCCTGGCAGTACATGCCAAATGCTATTGGTCCTGGCAGCAATTACCACCTAGCCCAGCTTGTCCCTGCATATATGGTTTTTCTGTGACTGCTGCTACCTCAACAAACACAAAACATTTCCTAGGGCAAGCAATATGCTATATTTAATAAGCCTGCTCTCAAGAACTGCATGCACAATGAAGTAACAAAGAGTTCTAATATAACATTGTAAGATTTAAATTTAACAAAAAGTAAAACTGACTTTTCAAGTTTATATGAGGGCTGTTCAATAAACAATGATCATAAAACTGTACTGCTTGCTATTTCCAGCTGAGCTGCTGAATTTAAAACCAAACCAAACTCATCATGTAGCAACTGGACAGTTAACTCATGTACATAGTGTAACCTTGGTGGTTGGTCAAGTTTATGCCTGTTCAGTTTTGCCTACATAATAACAGACATGACACACAAGGAATACTATGCTGCTCTCAAATTTTGTTTCCATCTCAAGAGAACATCAGCTGACATGTATCAAATGTTAAAAGAGGCCTGTGATGAATATATGCTTCCATATAGCACAGCTCTCAGGTGGTTTAGAATGTCTAAAGATCAGTGATGTAGCTACCATGTAGGCAGGCAAGGCAATTGCCTCCAGGCCCTGGCCCTTTAGGGGTTCAGCATCTTTGGCTATCTCCTGTTTTTGAAATTTTTATTAATTAAGTAGGGGCCCGAACATGTTCTTTGCCTCCGGACCAGAAAAGGGTAGCTACGCTACTGCTAAAGATGGTATTGATTCACTCACAAATATCAGCAGTCCTGGAGCTCCAACTACTGCTGTCACCACCGAAACAATAAAAAATGATTTTGTAATTGTGAGAGAAGATCGTCATATAACAGTAAGGCAACTGGCAGAGATGTTGAGAATATGAATTCAAGCATGAACGGCATTCTCCAAGACTATTTGCATATGACACACATGTTTGTGCATACTGGGTTCCAATACTACTCACATCTGAGAACAGTAAGTTCATGTGGAAGTTTGTCAGGAGATGCAACTGATGGTTACTGAGGATGGGTCAGCTCTACACAAGGTGATAGTGTATAGTGTTTTGTGTCTAGCAGCACTGGGGTTTTTCCCTAAAAACCACAAAGTATGCTTTGTGAAGTAATACAAATTCTGTAAATGCCAAGGATAGTATAAATATTTTTGTTAGTTTGTATAGCATAGCGTTGAGTTATGTTGGGTTCTTGTTCTGCTGGTATTTTGACCCCAGGGCTCCTAGTGACCCCACGTTTTTGTCCACCACCTTGTGGAGGCAGCTGGGTACAGTAGGAGGAAGATTCTGACAGGGAGGGAAGATTCTGAGGGGGAGAGCAGAGCAAGAAGGTTACAACCAAGGAAGGCTGACAACCAAGAAGTAGAAAGTTAAAGGAATAGAGGGGCATTCCTGTGGGAGAAGCCCATCCCCAAACTGGGGGGGGGGGTTTCTGGCAAGAAAAGTTAAAGATTTGTATTGGTAGAGTCCACCAGGCGAAAAGTGGGGAGGGTGGGAGGTAATTTGCGAACAAAGCATAGGGCCAGGGTGCCCTATGTTGGAGTGCACAAGGTGATATTGGTGGATGAGACATGTCTTCATTCCAATCCAGAGAGTAAGCAACAAAACTGTTTGGAAGTCTCTGTCATCACCATTGCCAAAAAAGCAAAAGTTGGGGCTCCTGCAGGAAAGGTTATGGTCATCTCTTTTTTTGACATTCAAAGAATGGTTTACCAGCTTGTTGTGCCATGTCATAAGACTTTTATGGGACCTTACTACAGAACTGTGCTGCACATTTAGCAGGATCACATTTGTCACAAATGACCACAACTGCACACAGGTGGGTGGATGTATCATCACAAGTGCTAGACCTCACATTGTTCATACTGTCATCGAGTACTTAGTCCTGACATTGCAGCCTGTGATTTTTAAAAATTTTAATTTCCAAAATGAAAGAAGAAGAAGAACCGGCTCCAATGAAACAACTGGAAAATGTTTCGAGTAGTCACATTGGAGGTGATTCTCACAAGCGAGTCAAAAAATGGCTTCTGCCATGTTTTTGCAAATGGCAGAAATGTTGGAGTAAGTGCATTTCAGCAAATGGGAACTACTTTGAAACCAACCATCAAAATATGGATGATTAATAAAGGCATGTTGTGATTATTCTTTATTGAACAACCCCCATATAGTTTAAAATAACAGTAGCTGTGCATACGTAATTATCTGCTTCTGGAAGCTGTGCTATAAGTTATTTATAAGTTATTCGTGTGTGTGTGTGTGTGTGTGTGTGTGTGTGTGTGTGTGTGTGTGTGTGTGTGTGTGTGTGTGTGTGTGTGTGTGTGTGTGTGTGTAATCGTTTTTTAGTAGTGTTTGTCACACTTAGTGGGTCCCTTGCAGTGAATTTTTATAACAGTGGGTTCTCTATGGAGTGAGTTTTTTTATGGAATTTTGATATTTTGTAAAAATGAAAACTTTCTACAAAAATGCTTTAAAAAATGTTAATATATTCTTATTTTGACTTTATTGCATAACACCAGGGTAAAATTGTCAAAACATAAAATCAGAATTTTTTAAAAAGGTCATCAAAAGTAAAATTTCATTACATTTTTGATGTAATAATGTTCTTGTTAATAAGAACATTGTTACATCAAATACTCCAGCATGACCACTAGGATTGATCCTTGGTATCAGAAAATTTTACAATTAATTATTTATTTGAAAATGAACACAATCATCGACCATATTTAGTAGTCAATGTAGGCTTGAACCACAGTCTGTTCAAACACATGAGCATCACTGCACTCTCGTTCTTGACCACTCAGCTTTCCACTGCATCTATTTGTCTCTTACTTGATTAATCATATTCTGGATCTGAATTCCACAGAAAGTCCTCAATTTTGGCTTTTGCATGCTAAAATTGAACAACTTGGTGTGATCTTTCTTCTGATTTTCAAAGCTTTTTGGTGTTACCATCTGTTACAAACTGTGCTACAATTAGAGAGTGTAGCTCATATATGAAAAATTTCAAAACAATTTGTTTTAAAACACATTGTTTAAAGTGACCTCTAAAATGTGTGTACTATTCAGATCCCTACACAAAAAATGTAGATTTATGTACATATTGCTTGAATGAGTTAAAGGTTAATGGACCCAAAGGCTAGGCCTGATTGCTATTAATACAGCATAGACAATTTTGTATATAAGAATTAGTTACTTAAAACTTAGACCTTCTTTAAAAAGAGAAGAGTTCTTCTTATAAAAAATAGTCATTGTTTATATAAAATTTATAAGAACAGAATTTATTTTTGGAACTATGTTCATGTGTTTAATTATATTTGAAAAATGCCTTGAATCAAACATTTTTACAGACAGAAGAAAATTGTTTTTTTAATGATTATTTATATTTTTACCATAAATGTAAATTATAAAATTATTAATTTTAATCAAATATTTGAAGAAAGTATGAAGTATATGCAGTGTTTGTTGAACTAAGATTTAATTAATACTATTACAAAATTTAAATCATATAGCTATAAAAAATTTTCATATTAATCTTAATTTATTTGCTTTTATACACAGTGGGTTACAAAACTTCATAAAACAAATGTAAAAACATATTCTTCATCTAAGTATAAGGAAATAAAAGAGTGTATAAATATACCTGAAAAGTCTTTATTTCTGAGATATTAAACCAAAAGTCATTTGCTGACTTTCAATAGTTCCCACAAATTGTTCCACAAAAAATATTGGTATGCCATTCTTACTGATTTTCTTTAAATATCTTCCTGTTCTCACAACTGGAGGATGTATGCAGTAATTCTCCACAAAAAATATAGATATGCCATACCTGAATGCCTTTCAGGGGAAAAAATAAAGACCAGTAAGATTGTCCTCAAGAACACAACACCAAGCATTTACCTGGTGTTGGTGGAAAACCAAAATTTAGCAGAACCAATGGCAGATTACCTGACAGGTAATCAACCTTCTTATTAATTTTTGTAAAATGTTTGGGTTTTTTGAATTCTGATTGAACAATGACAATATTTCATCTTTTCTTAATAGATTCAAGTATTATTGTATGTACTTTTTAATTTTTAATAAAAAATTAAAACTTTTAAAACACATAGCATTTCATACCATTTATTTTCAAAAAAAAAAAAAAAAAAAAATATATATATATATATTAATGTTGCTAAAAATTGCAAAAATATTTTACACATAAAATAGGAACATCAGTCTTATTCTCTTCCATTTTTCCAATCTAAAAAGAACATTAAGTATGTAATTTTTCAAACATGCATGTGCATATATTTCTGAATATTATGATATAAATATTATCAAAAAATTTAAAAAAAAATATTACAGTATTCCACAAAATTATATTAATATTATAATATATGATACAATAATATATTATTAGAATTATATTATTACAGAACTATTACTTACCTCTATTTACCTCTAAAGCCATGAATTAGGGTTGAATTTGAAAGTGTCTGCAATTCTGCCCAGACACGATAGGAGGGAGTATATAATGAGAGCCTTGTCGATCAATTCGGCCCTGGAAAGATTGTGCAAGGCTCAAGGGGTCGAATTTTTTTCAGCCTGGTCTGTACTTGTTAACAGGAGAAACTGCTTCTACAGGGATGGGATACACTTATATAAAAAGGGTGCAAGAATATTTGCTGATGCTATCGAGGCAGTGTTAGGTGGGTCGGAAAACTGCTAGCTTGGGGAGATGCAAGGACTAACAGATTAACAGTAGCCACTGGCAGAGGTGAAAGTGATTCTTGCACTGCTTCTATTGGAATGAGCAGCAGCCTAGAAAACAAGATATTTCAGAGACTGCTAGGAATCATTGCGGTACAAGTAAACACAGGGGTTGTGTTAGGTTAGCTAAGAATAGAAATAGTTGCATGTATACTTGTGTGTACACCAATGCTAGGAGTTTGGTAAATAAATTTGATGAATTTGAGGCATTGCTCAAAACATCAACGGCAGATATTGTTGGGATATCAGAGACGTGGTGTCACACAGATATAAGGAATGCAGAACTGGAATTTGGGGAGTACAATGTGTACAGAAAGGATAGACAGGATAGGAAGGGAGGAGGGTTTATGCTATTAGGTAAGAAACACATAAAATCCAAGGAAGTGAAGCCAGTCAACATCGCTGGCCAGTGCAGTGTCGAGTCAGTTTGGTGTGACATAAGCATTAGGAGATCAAAATTGAGAGTAGGAGTGTGCTATAGGCCTAATGACTCTGATGAGTATAATAAGAAACTGTACAGGGAAATAGAGTGGGCCAGTAAATCAGAGAGTCTTATAATGGGGGATTTTAATTTCTCAGATATTAACTGGAATTTGGGGGCTGGTCACTCACACACTAGCAAGGCTTTTGTGGATTTATTGGATGATTGTTTTCTACATCAGCATGTTCGGGAGGCAATTAGAGGGAGTAATATTCTTGATTTGATTATCTATAGTGATTCTTCATGCATTAAGAATCTGCAGATAAAGGAACCACTAGGTAGCAGTGATGACAGTGTGCTGAAGTGGGATTTACTCAAACAGGTAACTACAATCAGGGATAAAGGGAAGGGTTTTTGCTTTCGCAAAGGCGACTACGATGGTCTGAGACAGTATTTAAATTCTATACACTGGGACCAACCGATGATGTTACCAACAGCAAATTCAAAATGGGAAGCATTCAAAGAACTTCTCTTGGAAGCTACTGGGCTTCCAAGATACATACCAACTAAGAAATATTTTTCAAGGTTTAGGCCTAAATGGATGTCAGATGAACTAATAAGACATATGGCAGAGAAGAAAAATGCATGGGATACATATAAATTAACATGTGACACAGAAGTCTATGATAGATATAAGTTGATCTGTAACCAAGTTACAAAGGTGGTTAGGCAGGCGAAGGCAGATTACGAGAAATCTTTGGCAAAGGATGCAAAGAAAAACAGCAAACAGTTCTTTACTTATGTAAACTCTAGAAGGAAGGGGTTTAATCAGATTGGTCCACTTGATATCAATGGGTCAACTGTTGATGATCCTGCTCAGGTAGCTAACAAACTAAATGAATATTTTGCATCGATATTCACACATGAGGAGATATTCAGCAAGGGGAATGCCAGAGGTGTTTTCAACTCTGGCAGTAAGCTAGAGAATCTTGTAATAACTGAGAGTAAAGTGGAGGAGAAATTGTTGAAGATAAACACAAGAAAGGCACCTGGGATGGATAGCATCTATCCAGTTATATTAAAGGAGAAAGCAAAAGAAGTAAGCAAACCCTTAGCCATAATTATTAAGAGCTTCCTTGGACTCGGGAGAGGTACCCATAGACTGGAGATGTACAAATGTGATCACATCCCCAATTGGGGTCACATCCCCAATTCACAAAGGAGGATCAAAGGCTGACACAAGTAATTATAGACCTGTGAGTTCAACTTCTGTTCCAGGAAAATTAATGGAGGCAGTGGTTAAAGAAGCACTGCAGAATCATCTAGACAAAACTTCAATTATAGCTCAAACAGAGCATGGATTTGTTAAAGGAAAGTCTTGCCTGACCAATTTGATTGAATATTATGATGCAGTCACAAAAGAGCTGGATGCAGGGAATAATTTTGATATTATATATCTTAGAAAGGCTTTTGATACTGTTGCACATGGAAGACTGCTGCACAAATTGGAGCAGTGTGGAATTGGTGGCAAATTGCTG